>NC_080786.1:63939085-64257835 GCF_028018385.1 Neofelis nebulosa
TTTAACTTTGTTCTTTTTTTGAGATGCTTTGGATATTCTAGATCCTTTTCATTTCCAAGTGAATTTTAGAAAAAGTTTGTCAATATCTACCAAAAGCATAGTGGAACTGTTACTAGGATTGTGTTGAATCTATAATCAGTTTGGGAAGAATTGACATTTTAACAATATTGAGTCTTCTAATCCATGAACATGGTATATATTTTCATATAATGTCATCCTTTTTTCTCAGCAATGTTTCATAGTTTTCAATGAAAATAACTTGCATGTCTTTTATTAAATTTATTACTAAGTATTTTAACTTTTTTATCCTATTGTGAGTGAAATTAACTTTTTATTTTATTTTCCAGTAGTTTAAGATAATATACAAAAATACAATTGATTTTTGTATATTAACTTTGTATCCTGAAATTTTGCTAATAGTTATCTTATAAATTCCTTGAGATTTTCTATATAAACAACCATGTCATCTGCCCAAAACACCACCACCACCACCAACAACAACAACAAAATAACAGGTTTTCTCTTCTGATCTTTATGCTTTTTACTGCCTTACTGAAATGGCTACAACCTTAGAGAGAGTGAATATAAAGTAATGAGAATGAGTATTCTTGCCTAGTTCTTAATTTTTGGGAAAGCATTCAATATTTCACCATTAAGCAGTACTGTTATTTTTTCATATATGCCATTTTCATATATTCCATTTATCAGAGTGAGCAAGTTCCCTTCTATTTCTAGTTTCTGAGAGTGTTTACTAGTAATGAATGAAGTTTACCAAATGTTTTTGCTGTATCTATTGAAATAATAATATAGTTTTCCCATTTTTCTGTTAATATGCTTTCTTTCATTGATTTTCAAATATAAACCAACCTTTTATTCCTAGAATAAAACTAACTTGTCACAATGTATTATCTTTTTTATGTATTGTTGGATTTGACTCACTAATTGTTTATTATGGATATTTTTGCTATGATTATTGGGGATATAGAGCTGTAATTTTCTTTTTTTGTAAGGTCTTTGTTAGGTATTGTATTGGGTTGTGCTGACCTCATAAAATAAATTGGAAAGTAGTCACTCCAGTATTTTTGAAGGAGTTTGTTTGTTAGGATTAGTTTTATATCTTTTCTTAAATGCTTGAGAAAATTAAATAATAAAACCATCTGGGCTTTCACTTTTTATTGTGGGAAGGTTTTTAATAATTCTATTTCTTTAATAGATTTAATCATGTGTCAATTTGTGTAAGTTTTATCTTTCAAAGAATTAGTCTGTTTTCTCCAAGCTGTCAAATGCATTGCTTTAAAGTTGTTTAAAACTTTCTCTGGGGTGTCTGGGTGACTCAGTCGGTTAAACATCTGCCTCTTGATTTTGGCTCAGGTCATGATTTTACCATTCATGAGATCAAGCCCCTTGTTTACCTCTGCGCTGATAGCTAAAAGCCTGTTTAGGATCCTCTGTCTCCCTCTCTTTCTGTCCATCCCCTGCTCATGCTCATTTCCTCTCAATAAATAAATAAATAAATAAATAAATAAATAACCGAACTTAAATTTTTTTTTTTTTTTAATTCTCTAATTAGCCTTTTAATTTCTTTAGAGTCTGTAGTGATTACTCCTATTGGTGATTTTGGTCTCTTTTTTTTTTTTAATCTGTCTAGATAGGAGTCTATCAACTTTGTTAATCTTTTCTAAGAACAAACTGAGGCTTTATGAAATTTCTATATTGTCTTTATGTTTTCTATTTCATTGATTTCTACTTCAGTCTTTAGTTCTTCTTTTCTTCTACTTAGTTTGGTTTTACTTTGCTCTTCTGTCTCTGGCTTCTTAAGACAGAACCTTAGGTTACTGATTTTAGGCCTTTGTTTGTTTATTTTTTTAGACCTTTCTTGTTTTCTAAAATAAGCCTTTAAGACTGCAAATTTCCCTCTAAGTACCTTTATCTGCATCCCACAATTTTTGATATTTTTCGTCTTCACTAACATTTACTTTGAAATGTTTTCTAATTTCCCTTGAAATTTTTTCCTTGACCCACAGCTTATTTCCAAATGTGTTATTTAATTTCAAAGTAATTGGATTACTCTGTATATCTTGTTAGTGGTCTTTAATATATTTGCTTTCTCGTCAGAAAGTATATTCTGTGAAATTTCAATGCTTGGAGACTTATTGACTTGTTTTATGGACCAGCATACATTCTATCCTGGTAAACTTAGCAATGTCCACTGGAAAAGGATGTGTATTCTCCAGTTGTTGTGTATTGTTCCACTTAATGTCAGTTAGGTAAATGTGGTTAATAGAGTTATTCAGATCTTCTATGTCTTTCCTGATTTAAAAAATTCTATCAATTACTGACAGAAATGTGTTAAAATCTCCAACTATAATTAAGGAGTTGTCTATTTTTCCATTTAATTCCATCAATTGTTATTTCATGATTTGAAGTTCTGTTGTTACACACATACACAATTGTGATTATTATGTTTCCTGATGAATTACTTCTTTTATAACATATCTTTTTTTATTGCAGTACTATCTCAGAGTAATACTTTTCCTTGAGTTTACTTTATCAATACTAATATAGAACTCCAGTTTTTTGTTCACCTATTGCATCATGTGTCTTTTTCTATTTTTACTTTCAAAAACACTGTGTGTGTGCATGTGTGTGTGTGTATGATATTCATTTATAAATATATATGACATGCAACATGTTATATATGTCCTCTCTTGGAAATAACATATAGTCAGGTCCTCCTTTTTTATCCATTTTGAAAATCTCTACATTTAGTCAGAGTATTTCTAGGTGTCTTATTATAATTATTAAATGTTATTATTGATATGGTTTAAGCATTCCACTCCATTATTTTGCTTTCTGCCTGTGTTCTCTGTTTTTAGTTCCTCTGTTCCTCCTTTTGCCTGTTTTTGAATGAACTACTTTAAAATTTTCATTTTAATTTATCTGTTGCCTTTTAGTTATACAGCTTTCTGTTAATTTTTTAATGGTCACTATAGAGATTTCAACATCTATCCTTAACTTTTCTCAGTCTACATAGTATTAACACTGACCTCTTCATATAAAAGGTACTAACTATACAAGCTGTGTATTGACTTTTTTAATAAAAATTTTAAACTTTCATATAGTCTAAATTGCCTATTTTTTCTTGGTGTCATATCTAAAAAAATCATTGCCAGATCCAATGTCATGATTTTTGTTCTGTTTTCTTCTAAAAGTTTTGTAGTTTTATTTCTCACATTTGTTTTCTTGACCCATTTTGAGTTAATTTTTGTATATGGTGTTAGGTAAGGGTCCAGTTCATTCTTCTGCATGTGGATATACAGTTTTCCCAGCATTGTTAGTTCTAACACTTTTGTGGACCATTCAGGAGTTTCTACATATGGGATCCTATCATCTGTAAAGATAAATAATTTTACTTCTTCCTGTCCAACAGGGATGTCTTTTACTTGTTTTTCTTATCTAATTGTTCTGGCTAGACCCCTAGTACTTGAATAGAAGTGGTTAAAGTGGACATCTTTGCCTTATTCCTAATCTAAGAGGAAAATTTTTCAGTTTTAAATTCAATAACATACAAAAACTCTGCTCTTTTACAACTCCATCCACAACTTTTTCAGTGGTTGATGTCACAAAAAAATATCTTTATACACTGTATGCCCCCAACCATAATCTACTAATTCTTTAAATGCATTAATCTCAAAAATAAATAAATAAATGCATTAATCTCTTAAATTACATAGAAAAACATATGGAGTTACAAACTAAAGTTGTAATAATACTAGCTTTTAAACTGCTATTTTTAAAATGTATTAGTCTCTTCAATCATAGAAAACAAAGTGTTGCAAACCATTGTTACAATAATACTAGTTTTTATAATTTCCCAGGTGATTGTTTACCTTTAGTGAGATCTCTATTTCTTCATATGGCTTCAAGTTACTATCTAGTGACCTTTCATTTCAGCTTGCAGGATTCCCTTTAGCATTTATTACAAGACAGGCCTAATGGTAGCAAATTCCCTCAGTTTTTGTTTGCCTGGTGATGTCTTAATTTCTCCTCACTTTTGAAGGACAGTTTTGCAGATATAAATTCATAATTGATAGGGTTTTTTGTTTTCTTTTAGCACATTGAATATATCATGCCTTCTGGCATGGCCTCCAAAGTATCTGATGATAAATCTACTGATAATTTCAATGAGGAGCTCTTGGATCTGACATGTCACTTCTCTCTGACTGCTTTCAACATTTCTCTCTGGCTACTTTAAAGATTCTCTGTCTTTGTCTTTTGAAAGTTTGGTTATAATGTATCTCACTGTGGATCTCTTCGAGTTCAACTTACTTGGAGTTAGCTGAGCTTCTTAGATGTTTATATTCACATCTTTCATCAAATTTGCGAAGTTTTCAGCCATCATTTCTTCAAAGAATCTCTCTGTTCCTTTCTTTCTCTTTTCTTCCTGGAACTCCCAGAACATGGATGTTAGTCCACTTGATGGTGCTCACAAGTCCTTTAGGGTCTATTCACTTTTCAAAATTTTTTTCTTTCTGTTCCTCACACTTGGTAATTTCCATCATTCTATCTTCAAGCTCACTGATTGTTTCTTCTGCCTACTCAAATACGACCCTCATTCTCTCTTGCAAATTTTTCATTTCAGTATTGTACTTTTCAGCTCGAAATCTTCTTTTTGGTTTCTTTTTAGATTTTTTATCTCTTTATTGACATTTTATTTTCATACATCATTTTATTGACTGTCTCCACATATTCCTTTCATTCTTTAAGGATCTTTAAAACAGTTGCTTTAAAGTTTTTGTCTAACAGATCTGCCATCTGGGACAGTTTCTGATGCTTTATTTTCCTTTGAAGGAACCATATTTTCCTGTTTCTTTATATGCCTTGTGATTTTGTTGTTGTTGTTGCTGTTGACAGCTGCGAACTTGAATCCAAAACTGTGATAAGTCTAGAAGTTAGATTCTCTCCCTACCCCTATAATTTGCTGGGGGGTTTTGTTTTTGTTTTTTTATTGTAGGCAAAGTCTGTGCTAAAGATCACAGATTTTATCTGAGCTTAAGCCTATCCATGGGCATGCATGGTGACTTTCTAATCTCCCCCTTTTATGCAATTGCTTTTGAATATTCATTTCTAATGTTTGATTCCCAAAAGAGGAATAAGAGAAAAATGAAGAGAGGAGGCCTTTAAATCCTGTGGAAGTCACTTTGACTGGAGGAGGAAGGGTTTGCAACTATAAAGGAGGTAAAATAACAAAGGCCACCCAACTCTTTGCCCCCACCTCTGAGATCAGAAGCTCCAACCTGTATCAGAGGATAGATCTGTAATGCTGGAGGTGACAGGGTCTTTTTTGTCCACCATGGCTTCCACAAACTGCATGCAAGCTGCTCCTGGAACATGTGCACAGCTGCCTGCCATGGATCTGGGGATGGGTGGATGGGTAGCTACTACTGTGCTAAGCTGAAATTGACATAAATTAAATGAAATTTACTGTCTGAGCCTTTCTTCAGAAGTTGCAATCCTTCAATAGACTCCAGGGTTCTAAAATAGTTACATCAGACAGATTCCTCCAAAGCAATTGTGGTCTAGGTAGAGAAAGAGATTCCTGGTGCTTTCTACCCTTCCAACTTCCCAGAATTCTATATAGAGTTCTTAAAATACAACAATAAGAAAACAAAAAACTGAATAAAAATGTAGGCAATAGATCTGAGCAGACACTTCACATGCAAATAAGTATATGAAAAGGCACTTAACATCATTGATTATTAGGGAAACGCAAACTAAATTTACAATGAACTACTACTAAACACATAATAGAATGGCTAACATCAAAATATCTTACAATTCTAAATGCTGTTGAGAATGGAACTGGAAGTCTCATTCACTGCTGGTGTACATACAAAATTGTACAGCCACTTTGTAAAACATTTTGGCATTTCTTTTCAAACAAATGACCCCCCACAATCCCATTCCTAGATACTTACCCAAGAGAATTGAAAACTTATGTTCTTGTACACAAATGTGCATAGCAGTTTTATATTAATCAACAAAACCTAGATGACATCCTTCAAAAGGTGATAAACAAACTATGGTATATCCTGAAAATGAAGTTCCACTCAGCAATAAAAAGGAACGAAGTACTGATTCATGCAGCTACATTTCTAAGTGAAAGAAGCCCTGAACCCCTATACCAATTTGTTTAGATAATTTGTGCAAACAGTATGACTTATAGTGAATATTTTCTTTCCTTCTGGGCATAGGGAACTTCAGAAACTGCATTCACTGTGTGTTTATGTGACTAATTCCCAATAGAAACTCTGGATTCCCAGGCTTAAGCAATCTTCCCTAGTAGACAACAGTTTGAACATGTAGTTACAATTAAATGCTGGAGGAATCGAGTGCATCCTGTAAAATTCCATTGGGAGAAATCTCTTGGAAATGAGCATTTGAATTCCTCCAGACTTCATCCAATGTGCTTTTTCCCTTTGATAATTTTTATTTGTACTTTTTTTAATGTAATAAACCATGAATATAATGATTTCAGAGGCCTGTGAGTCCTTCTAGCAAAACACTGAACCTGAAAGTGGTCATGAGGACCACCAATGCAATGTGTATGCATGGGTTAGTATACATACATTTATGTTCTAGTTTTGTCTACAGAGAGCTGAAAAGCAGCAAGTGTGCCTAATAGCAATGCACCTGGGTGGCTCAATTGGTTAAACATCCGACTTTAGCTTAGGTCATGATCTCATGATTTGTGAGTTTGAGCCCCACATTGGGCTCTGTGCTGACAGCTTAGAGCCTGGAACCTGCTTTGGATTCTGTGTCTCCTTCTCTCTGCCCGTCCCCTGCTCACACTCTGTCTCTCTCTCCCTCTCACAAATAAACATTAAATTTTTTTTAATTAAAAAAAATTAAAATTAAAAAAAATAAAATAAAAAAAGATGAGGATGGGGAGATGGGGGCATGTCAAAAGGACACAGGCTCCCAATGGCCAATGCTGGAACAATTTAAACAACAAAATAATAATAGTGTTGATTATACATCTGTGAGTAAAATAAATTATCCATGAATTCATATTCATGCAAATAAATAAGGAAAACAGAGAGAAAGAGGAAGAGAAAGAGAGAAGGGACAAATCTTTAGAAAAGAATTTCAAGTAATAAATGCAGAAAGATAAGGGAAATAGAAATTCACCATTAGAATACCACAATAAAAATAAGCACTATAATTTGGGGGCAAAACTTTAAGGAGAAATAGGGTATGTGCATAGCCTTGAAATATCTACCCCAACATGTTTATTAATAATTGTGGTGCTTTTAACATACGTCCAAAAAATCTTTGATATTTCTCCCACCAAAAGGTGGAACGTAATTCCACTTCTTGTATGCTAGATTTAGTGATTTGCTTCTATTGAACAGAATAGAGAAAGTATTGGGGCACCTGGGTGGCTCAGTCGGTTGAGCATCTGACCTAGGCTCAGGTCATGATCTCACGGTTTGTGGGTTGGAGCCCCGTGTCTGGCTCTGTGCTAATAGCACGAAGCCTGAAGCCTGCTTCAGACTCTGTCTCCTCTCTCCCTACCCCTCCCTCACTCATGGTCTCTCTCTCTCTGTTTCTCTCAAAAATAAATAAACATTTTTTTTTAATTTTAAAAAAAGAATATAGAAGGGGAAAAACATTAACTTTACAGCAGACAAACCGGACAGGCATTACCTTAACCAAGGAGTCAAGGTTAATATAACCAATAATAAGTAATGTTGGTATCATGTGCCCCTAAAATGATATGATAAGAGCATTTTACTTCTATAGTATTCTTCCCCCTAATTCATAGCCCTGGTCTAATAATGAGAAAATGTATTAAAATGTACATGTGGGATTTAAATTTATGGAGGTAACTGAGTGATGACATGGAGAGGCTAATGTGACTGAAAGAACTTATTACTTATAATTCCCAAGAGAAGGGGCTATGCCATGCCATACAGGACTACATGGGAAAGCACCAGTTTTGATCAAGAGACAGAAGTAGGAGCAAGGGCAACATATGGCCTAAAACTTTATTGTATTTTCAATGGAACAGGCAAGACAGGACAGGAGAAACCGCTTAGGAATGACTACTTCAAATAATATCAACTGGCTCTCAGCTACGGGTGTGGTCTGGTTCCTGGCCCTGGGTGATTTAAAGCAGGGGAAATATTGGCTTGGTATATGATAGTTAGATAAAGGAGGTTATCGAGAGTATGGACCAGAACTGGTGAGGGTTTGTAATATGATTTTCATGTACCTGTGAATGCTGGATCACAAAGGAGATGCAAAGAACTCTGGCTGTTAGTTTGGCCCTATGATCAATGGATGCCAAAACTATGAATACAGGATCTAAGAAAATGCAGAACAAAAAACGTCACATAAACTCATATTGAAGAACATTCTACAAAATACCTTGAGCAGTGTTCTTCAAAACTATCAAAGTCATGAAAAACAAGAAAACACTGAGAAACTGTCACATATTGGAGGAGACGAATAAAATAGAATGGTGTAGTGCCCAAAATCAGATCTTGGAACAAAAAAAGAAAATCAATTGGAAAAGTCAAAGAAAATTTCTACTTTAGTAATAATATTGTACTAACTAAATTTGTTAGTTTACATAAATGTACAGTGATTCTATGATATATAACATTAGGTTAAGGGTATATGGAAACATTTCTATTATCACGATTTCTATACATTTAAAAATTCACTCAAAATAAAAAGTTTAATATAAATAGGTAAAATAAAAAACTTTGCCTGGATTCCACATCTGACTCTAACATTATATTTCTGTCCTCCCTTTCTTGGCAAAATCTCTTGCCAAAATTATCTAATCTTGAATTTTTTATAATGTCTTTGTTGATAGTTTTTTAATCACAAAAATTATTCAAGAGTTTTAAAAATAATTATTCAATTTATTAAAATTACCAGTTCAAAATCCAGTTATTTCTTAAGAGTTTTTTTCCCCTTCAGAGTTTTTTATTTCAGTAAATTTACATATTGAAATACACATATCTTCACTTTATAACATGATGACTTTTGATAAATGCATGTATGCAGGTAATCCACAATTGCCCACATATAGAACCTTTGCATCACCCAGATAAGTGCTCACATGTCCCTTCCCAGGCTATATACCACCCCTCTCCAAGAGTAAATAATTTTTCTGATTTTTTTCTACCATAGATTGTTTTTGCCTATTCTGGAACATCATATAAAGTACATTACAGTACGAATTATTTTGTATCTGGCTTTTTCCATTTAGCATCATGTCCTGGCTTCTTTCAGTCATCCATACCACTGTGGTTATCAATAGTTTGTTCCATTTTATTACCTAGTAGTGTTCCATTTTATGAATACAACACAGTTTATTTATCTAATAAACAATGATGGACATACGGATTATTTCCAGTTTTTAGCTGTTATGAGTGAAGGTGTTATACATTTATTTTCATGTACAAGCCCTTTTTGTAGACATGAGATTTTATTTTGAGGGATAAATATCTAAACTTGGAATTGCTCTATTTAATGAGAAATTGTCAAATATTTCCCAAAGTGGTTGTGCCATTTTATAATACCACCAACAATGGATGGGAGCCACACATCCTGACCAACATTTGGTCTTTTCAGTGTTTTAAATTTTAGTTAATCTAGTGGGTCAATAGTGGCTTTTCATTGTAGTTTTACTTTTGCATTTCCCTAATGACTAGTGATATTAACTACTCATGCACTTACTGGGCATTCATATATTTTCCTTTGTGAAGTATCTATTCAAGTCTTTGCTTTTTTATTGTTTTTATTTATCATTAAGTATTATTTATCATTAAGTAGGATTCCTTTCATTAATAGGAATATGTCTGCCATATACCTTTTTTTTTTTAATTTAGTTCTTTGAAAAGATCAACCAGTTTTTAAGATTTTTAAAATTTATTTTTGAGAGGACAGTGAGATCAGGGAAGGGGCAGAAAGAGAGGGAGACAGAGGATCTGAAGTGGGCTCTGTGCTGACAGCAGAGACCCATGCGGACTCCAACTCAAGAACCATGAGATCATGACCTGAGCTGAGTCGGCTGCTTAACCCACTGAATTACCCAGACGCCCCTGCCATATACTTTTAATACACTTTCTTTTTTACATAAGTTTTTGATTTACAGAAAATTGAGAATATGGTACAGAGAGTTTCCATATACTCCTTCACCCAGTTTCCCCTATTAACATCTTATATTGGTATTGCATATTTGTTACAATTTAATGGACCAGTATTTTTATATTACAGTTAACTAAAGTCAATAGAAGACTCAGATTTCCTTAGTTTTTTGTTTTTGTTTTTGTTTTTGTTTTTTACTTAATGTATATTGCTGTTCCAGAATCCTACCCAGGATACTACATTGCATTTACTTGTCATGTCTCCTTGGGCTCCTCTTGGCTGTGAATCTTAGACTTCCTTTATTTTGATGAATTTTACAGTTTTGAAGAGTACTGGTCAAGCATTTTGCAGGATATCCCTCTAATGGAATTTGTCTAATTTTTTCCTCATGATTAGACTGGGGATATGGGTTTGGAGATGAAGACCCCAGAGGTAAATTGCTATTTTCTTCACATCATATCAAAGGTACATATTATGAATATGGTTTATCACTGTTGATATTGACCTTGCTCATATGGCTGAGAGAGTATTGTCAGATTTCTCCTCTATAAAGTTACTCTCCCCTCTCCCCTTCCATACTGTACTCTTTGGAAGATAATCACTTAATGCTCAGTGGGAAGTTATGCTCCTTCATGGCAGATCATCTACGTAAATAAATTAGAATTCTTCTGTAAGGGATATTTGTCTCTTTTCCTTCCTTCATTTCCCTATTCAATCATTTACTTATATTCCTATACACTTGTGATATTTATTTCCTTGCTAACAGAGCAAGGAAGTGGTTTTATACATTGTAATACAGTTAGAGTCTCTTGTCTCATCTGCATTCCTTCCTGAATCCCCCAACCTCCTAAATGATGTCTTTTAATTGCATACATTGTTTCACTCAGTGCTGTGAAGCTGTATGGGTTTTAGTAAATGTATAATTTCATGTATTCACCATTATAGTATCATACAGAATAGTTTCACAGCCCTAAATATATTGCTTGCCTTGAACTATTGAACTCTCCCTCCTTCCTCCAAATCCCTGGCAACAACTGATCTTTTGCTGGTTGTGTAGTTTTGCCTATTCCAAAAGGTCATGTAATGGGAATCATTTTCAGACTGGATTATTTCACCTAGCAATATGCATCTAAGGCTTATCCATGTCTTTTAAATGGTTGGTAGTTTACTTATTTTTGTCATTGAGAGATATTCCATTGTGTGAAAATACCACAGTTGGCTTATCCATTCACCTTTTGAAAGGTATCTTGGCTACCTTTTTAAAAAATTATTATTTTCTTGAAAGATGGCGGCGTAGGAGGACGCTGGGCTCACCGCGCGTCCTGCTGATCACTTAGATTCCACCTACACCTGCCTAAATAACCCAGAAAACCGCCAGAGGATTAGCAGAACGGAGTCTCCGGAGCCAAGCGCAGACGAGAGGCCCACGGAAGAGGGTAGGAAGGGCGGCGAGTCGGTGCACGCTCCACGGACTGGCGGGAGGGAGCCGGGGCGGAGGGGCGGCTCGCCGGCCAAGCAGAGTCCCCGAGTCTGGCAGGCAAAAGCGGAGGGGACTGACGGACTGTGTTCCAACAGCAAGCGCGACTTAGCGTCTGGGAGGTCATAAGTTAACAGCTCTGCTCAGAAAGCGGGAAGGCTGGAGAACAAAGGGAGGGAGAGCTGCTGAGCCCCCGGACGGCAGAGCTCAGCTTGGCGGGGAACAAAGGCGCTTGCCAGCGCCATCTCCCCCGCCCATCCCCCAGCCAAAATCCCAAAGGGAACCAGTTCCTGCCAGGGAACTTGCTCGTTCCGCGCAAACACCCAACTCTGTGCTTCCGCGGAGCCAAACCTCCGGCAGCGGATCTGACTCCCTCGCTGCCACAGGGCCCCTCCTGAAATGGATCACCTAAGAAGAAGCGAGCTAAGCCTGCCCCTCCTGCCCCCGTGCACCTTGCCTACCCACCCCAGCTAATACGCCAGATCCCCAGCACCACAAGCCTGGCAGTGTGCAAGTAGCCCAGACGGGCCACGCCACCCCACAGTGAATCCCGCCCCTAGGAGAGGGGAAGAGAAGGCACACACCAGTCTGACTGCGGCCCCAGCGGTGGGCTGGGGGCAGACATGGGGTCGGACTGCGGCCCCGCCCACCAACTCCAGTTATACACCACAGCACAGGGGAAGTGCCCTGCGGGTCCTCACCACTCCAGGGTCTATCCAAAATGACCAAACGGAAGAATTCCCCTCAGAAGAATCTCCAGGAAATAACAACAGCTAATGAACTGATCAAAAAGGATTTAAATAATATAACAGAAAGTGAATTTAGAATAATAGTCATAAAATTAATCGCTGGGCTTGAAAACAGTATAGAGGATAGCAGAGACTCTCTTGCCACAGAGATCAAGGGACTAAGGAACAGTCACGAGGAGCTGAAAAGCGCTTTAAACGAAATGCAAAACAAAATGGAAACGACGACGGCTCGGATTGAAGAGGCAGAGGAGAGAATAGGTGAACTAGAAGATAAAGTTATGGAAAAAGAGGAAGCTGAGAGAAAGAGAGATAAAAAAATCCAGGAGTATGAGGGGAAAATTAGAGAACTAAGTGATGCACGAAAGAGAAATAATCTACGCATAATTGGTATCCCAGAGGAGGAAGAGAGAGGGAAAGGTGCTGAAGGGGTACTTGAAGAAATTATAGCTGAGAACTTCCCTGAACTGGGGAAGGAAAAAGGCATTGAAATCCAAGAGGCACAGAGAACTCCCTTCAGACGTAACTTGAATCGATCTTCTGCACGACATATCATAGTGAAACTGGCAAAATACAAGGATAAAGAGAAAATTCTGAAAGCAGCAAGGGATAAACGTGCCCTCACATATAAAGGGAGACCTATAAGACTCGTGACTGATCTCTCTTTTGAAACTTGGCAGGCCAGAAAGGATTGGCACGATATCTTCAGTGTGCTAAACAGGAAAAATATGCAGCCGAGAATCCTTTATCCAGCAGGTCTGTCATTTAGAATAGAAGGAGAGATAAAGGTCTTTCCAAACAAACAAAAACTGAAGGAATTTGTCACCACTAAACCAGCCCTACAAGAGATCCTAAGGGGGACCCTGTGAGACAAAGTACCAGAGACATCGCTACAAGCATAAAACATACAGACATCACAACGACTCTAAACCCGTATCTTTCTATAATAACACTGAATGTAAATGGATTAAATGCGCCAACCAAAAGACATAGGGTATCAGAATGGATAAAAAAACAAGACCCATCTATTTGCTGTCTACAAGAGACTCATTTTAGATCTGAGGACACCTTTAGATTGAGAGTGAGGGGATGGAGAACTATTTATCATGCTACTGGAAGCCAAAAGAAAGCTGGAGTAGCCATACTTATATCAGACAAACTAGACTTTAAATTAAAGGCTGTAACAAGAGATGAAGAAGGGCATTATATAATAATTACAGGGTCTATCCATCAGGAAGAGCTAACAATTATAAATGTCTATGCGCCGAATACCGGAGCCCCCAGATATATAAAACAATTACTCATAAACATAAACAACCTTATTGATAAGAATGTGGTCATTGCAGGGGACTTTAACACCCCACTTACAGAAATGGATAGATCATCTAGACACACAGTCAATAAAGAAACAAGGGCCCTGAAGGATACATTGGATCAGATGGACTTGACAGATATATTTAGAACTCTGCATCCCAAAGCAACAGAATATACTTTCTTCTCGAGTGCACACGGAACATTCTCCAAGATAGATCATATACTGGGTCACAAAACAGCCCTTCATAAGTTTACAAGAATTGAAATTATACCATGCATACTTTCAGACCACAATGCTATGAAGCTTGAAATCAACCACAGGAAAAAGTCTGGAAAACCTCCAAAAGCATGGAGGTTAATGAACACCCTACTAATGAATGAGTGGGTCAACCAGGCAATTAGAGAAGAAATTAAAAAATATATGGAAACAAACGAAAATGAAAATACAACAATCCAAACGCTTTGGGACACAGCGAAGGCAGTCCTGAGAGGAAAATACATTGCAATCCAGGCCTATCTCAAGAAACAAGAAAAGTCCCAAATACAAAATCTAACAGCACACCTAAAGGAAATAGAAGCAGAACAGCAAAGGCAGCCTAAACCCAGCAGAAGAAGAGAAATAATAAAGATCAGAGCAGAAATAAACAATATAGAATCTAAAAAAATGGTAGAGCAGATCAACGAAACCAAGAGTTGGTTCTTTGAAAAAATAAACAAAATTGACAAACCTCTAGCCAGGCTTCTCAAAAAAAAAAGGGAGATGACCCAAGTATATAAAATCATGAACGAAAATGGAATTATTACAACCAATCCCTCAGAGATACAAACAATTATCAGGGAATACTATGAAAAATTATATGCCAACAAATTGGACAACCTGGAAGAAATGGACAAATTCCTAAACACCCACACTCTTCCAAAACTCAATCAGGAGGAAATAGAAAGCTTGAACAGACCCATAACCAGCGAAGAAATTGAATCGGTTATCAAAAATCTCCCAACAAATAAGAGTCCAGGACCAGATGGCTTCCCAGGGGAGTTCTACCAGACGTTTAAAGCAGAGATAATACCTATCCTTCTCAAGCTATTCCAAGAAATAGAAAGGGAAGGAAAACTTCCAGACTCATTCTATGAAGCCAGTATTACTTTGATTCCCAAACCAGACAGAAGACCCAGTAAAAAAAGAGAACTACAGGCCAATATCCCTGATGAATATGGACGCAAAAATCCTCAATAAGATACTAGCAAATCGAATTCAACGGCATATAAAAAGAATTATTCACCATGATCAAGTGGGATTCATTCCTGGGATGCAGGGCTGGTTCAACATTCGCAAATCAATCAACGTGATACATCACATTAACAAAAAAAAAGAGAAGAACCATATGATCCTGTCAATCGATGCAGAAAAGGCCTTTGACAAAATCCAGCACCCTTTCTTAATAAAAACCCTTGAGAAAGTCGGGAAAGAAGGAACATACTTAAAGATCATAAAAGCCATTTATGAAAAGCCCACAGCTAACATCATCCTCAACGGGGAAAAACTGAGAGCTTTTTCCCTGAGATCAGGAACACGACAGGGATGCCCACTCTCACCGCTGTTGTTTAACATAGTGCTGGAAGTTCTAGCATCAGCAATCAGACAACAAAAGGAAATCAAAGGCATCAAAATTGGCAAAGATGAAGTCAAGCTTTCGCTTTTTGCAGATGACATGATATTATACATGGAAAATCCGATAGACTCCACCAAAAGTCTGCTAGAACTGATACATGAATTCAGCAAACTTGCAGGATACAAAATCAATGTACAGAAATCAGTTGCATTCTTATACACTAACAATGAAGCAACAGAAAGACAAATAAAGAAACTGATCCCATTCACAATTGCACCAAGAAGCATAAAATACCTAGGAATAAATCTAACCAAAGATGTAAAAGATCTGTATGCTGAAAACTATAGAAAGCTTATGAAGGAAATTGAAGAAGATATAAAGAAATGGAAAAACATTCCATGCTCATGGATTGGAAGAATAAATATTGTCAAAATGTCAATACTACCCAAAGCTATCTACACATTCAATGCAATCCCAATCAAAATTGCACCAGCATTCTTCTCGAAACTAGAATAAGAATCCTAAAATTCATATGGAACCACAAAAGGCCCCGAATAGCCAAAGTAATTTTGAAGAAGAAGACCAAAGCAGGAGGCATCACAATCCCAGAGTTTAGCCTCTACTACAAAGCTGTCATCATCAAGACAGCATGGTATTGGCATAAAAACAGACACATAGACCAATGGAATAGAATAGAAACCCCAGAACTAGACCCACAAACGTATGGCCAACTCATCTTTGACAAAGCGGGAAAGAACATCCAATGGAAAAAAGACAGTCTCTTTAACAAATGGTGCTGGGAGAACTGGACAGCAACATGCAGAAGGTTGAAACTAGACCACTTTCTCACACCATTCACAAAAATAAACTCAAAATGGATAAAGGACCTGAATGTGAGACAGGTAACCATCAAAACCTTAGAGGAGAAAGCAGGAAAAGACCTCTCTGACCTCAGCCGTAGCAATCTCTTACTCGACACATCCCCAAAGGCAAGGGAGTTAAAAGCAAAAGTGAATTACTGGGACCTTATGAAGATAAAAAGCTTCTGCACAGCAAAGGAAACAACCAACAAAACTAAAAGGCAACCAACGGAATGGGAAAAGATACTTGCAAATGACATATCGGACAAAGGGCTAGTATCCAAAATCTATAAAGAGCTCATCAAACTCCACACCCGAAAAACAAATAACCCAGTGAAGAAATGGGCAGAAAACATGAATAGACACTTCTCTAAAGAAGACATCCGGATGGCCAACAGGCACATGAAAAGATGTTCAACGTCGCTCCTTATCAGGGAAATACAAATCAAAACCACACTCACATATCACCTCACGCCAGTCAGAGTGGCCAAAATGAAGAAATCAGGAGACTATAGATGCTGGAGAGGATGCGGAGAAACGGGAACCCTCTTGCACTGTTGGTGGGAATGCAAATTGGTGCAGCCGCTCTGGAAGGCAGTGTGGAGGTTCCTCAGAAAATTAAAAATAGACCTACCCAATGACCCAGCAATAGCACTGCTAGGAATTTACCCAAGGGATACAGGAGTACTGATGCATAGGGGCACTTGTACCCCAATGTTTATAGCAGCACTCTCAACAATAGCCAAATTATGGAAAGAGCCTAAATGTCCATCAACTGATGAATGGATAAAGAAATTGTGGTTTATATACACAATGGAATACTACGTGGCAATGAGAAAAAATGAAATATGGCCTTTTGTAGCAACGTGGATGGAACTGGAGAGTGTGATGCTAAGTGAATAAGCCATACAGAGAAAGACAGATACCATATGGTTTCACTCTCATGTGGATCCTGAGAAACGTAACAGAAACCCATGGGGGAGGGGAAGGAAAAAAAAAAAAAAAAGAGGTTAGAGTGGGAGAGAGCCAAAGCATAAGAGACTGTTAAAAACTGAGAACAAACTGAGGGTTGATGGGGGGTGGGAGGGAGGGGAGGGTGGGTGATGGGTATTGAGGAGGGCACCTTTTGGGATGAGCACTGGGTGTTGTATGGAAACCAACTTGACAGTAAATTTCATATATTAAAAATAAATAAATAAATAAATAAATAAACATTAAAAAAAAACCAAATAATTTTGGAATAACTAGATATCCATATAGAAAAATTAACTTTCATGCTTATTTCATATTATAAACAAAAATTTATTTTAGATAGATTGTAGACTTGTGCATAAAAAGTAAAAGTATAAAGATTTTTTTTGAAATTCAAATAACTTTTATATAAATTGACAAAAATTCTTAAAACTAAAACTATAAAGATTTTAGAAGAGTATCTGTGATTTGTGAATAGACAAAGGTGTTTTGGACAGAACACAGAAAAGCGATAACCATAAGAGAAAAAAAATGTGTAAATTGGACTTCATCATAATTAAAAATTGCTCATCAAATAAACACTAAGAAAATAAATAATATAGCCATAGGATGAGACAAAATATTCACAAAACAATATATTTGATAATGGACTTGAATCCAGAATACAGAAATAAGTCCTTTCACTACATCATAAAAAAACACAGACAATCCAATGAAAATAGGTAGAAGATTTGAGCAGACATTTCATGAAGGAAGATACGCAAATGTCAGGTAAGCATATGAGAAACCAAAATCTGGGTGCTAGTTCTGTTATTGCTGCTGCAATATCTTTGTTTAAATGATTAGTGGACAGAACTAAGGAGTTATTTCTTTGTTTCTTTTTGTGAGATTTTATTTTATTAAAAAAAAATTTTTTTTTACGTTTATTTATTTTTGAGACAGAGAGAGACAGAGCATGAACAGGGGAGGGTCAGAGAGAGAGGGAGACACAGAATCTGAAACAGGCTCCAGGCTCTGAGCTGTCAGCACAGAGCCCGATGCGGGGCTCGAACTCACGGACTGCGAGATCATGACCTGAGCCTAAGTCGGACGCCCAACCTACTGAGCCACCCAGGCGCCCCTGTAAGATTTTATTTTTAAGGGTCTCCTGGGTGGCTAAGTCAGTTAAGCGTCCGACTTCAGCTCAGGTCATGATGCAGGTCAGGAACCCTGCATCCGGTTCTGTGCTGACAGCTCAGGGCCTGGAGCCTGCTTTGAATTCTGTGTATCTCTCTCTCTCTCTCTGCCCTCCTCCACTTGTGCGCGCGCTCTCTCTCTCTCAAAAATAAATAAACATTAAAAATTTTTTTAAAAAGGTTTTATTTTAAAGTAATCCCTATAGCCAACATGGACCTCGAACTTACAACCGGGAGATAAAGAGTCACATGCTCCACTAACTGAGCCAGCCACTCACCCCAGAAGTAACTTTTTTTCTCCTCGAACTTAGAACCCTGAGATAAAGAGTTGCATGCTCTACCAACTGAGCCAGCCAGGCACCCCAGAAGTAACTTTTTTTTTTCTTAAAGCATGAATTAATATTGATAATTCTAATTCAAGCGTAACATTATAGCATTTTTCCTTAGCTAGTTATATTTGATTTCTGTATTTCTTTGCTCTTCCGGTGAAATCTTGGTTCCTAATTTTATGAATACATCTGTTCATTTGCTTAATTTTATAATTACATAAAAAGTTTCAGAATTACAATACCATGATTAGTAATAATACACAAACTAAGTAAAATTTAAAATTTCTTATTTTTAAACGTTTATTTATTTTTGAGAGAGAGAATGAGAGAGACAGCATGCACACACACTGGGGAGGGGCAGAGAGAGAGGGAGACAGAGGATACTAAGTGGGCTCTGCGCTGATGACAGAGAGCACGTTCGTAGGCTTGAACTCAGGAACCACGAAGTAATGACCTGACCTTGGCTGCTTAACTGACTGAGCTACTCAGGTACCCCAAGTTCGAAATTTCTTTTTCAGTTCTTTTTGTCTTTGAGATATAGCTCACCAAGGGTGTACAGAATACTTGGTGAAAATCTGCTTGCATCAGTTTGATTTATAGCTAGGTTAATTTATTTGTTTCTCTTTAATAATTAATGTCAAAAGAATGATAGAAATAGAAAATCATTTTGCAATTTCTAGTATAGTTAACTGATTCGAGTAAGGCGTGCCAATGTATGTCAAAACCTTTGTGTAAAAATTTGTTGGAGTGAAGATATTCATTTGGTCTCAAGGTAACTCTCCACTTATGGCATTAATTATGTGGGGTAAAATTTGCAGTCACCACTTTAACCAAGTTGATCAAACTTGGCAACACCAATAGAAGGACAAGCTGACCAGTAAGTTTTCCTGAAGAGATGCGATAAAAACTACACAAAGTCACCTATGAAGTATTCAAAATGTTTACTATGAACTTAATAATGGGGGTAATAATCAGACAAATCCAGAATGTGGGACGTCGTTCTAGATTAGAAGAGACCTCAGAAACAACAACCAGTTGAAAAGCATAAGTCTTGATTAGATCTTGGATTAAAAACAGAAATGTTTTACGACAATTGGGAAAATTTGAACATACATAGCATATTGTATGATGATGTAAAATTATTATTAACTTTTCAGGTAAGGTGATGATATTACAATCATGTACAGGAAATCCTTTTCTTAGATTCATGCAGGAAATTTTGGAGCTTAAGTGTTTTTGTGTCTACAATTTACTTTCAAATTGTTCAGTTATGAACACATATAGAAACGGATAAAGCCAATGTAGCAAAACACTAACTATTGGTAAATATAGATGATAGTATAGAGGTGTTTACTTTAGTATTCTTTCAAGTTTTATGTATGTGTGAAATTTTTTCAAAAAGCAATTGAAAGTAGAAAAGAAGGAACCAGGACTGTTGGGGAGGGGCAATCTGAGTTATTGTCACCAGGTGGTGCTGGTGCTTTTCAAATAAAAGCTAAATAAAGAGCTGAACAGTCTATGTTGACAATTAATTGGATATTTATTTAGGAAAAAAGTAGGGTGTGTGTGGAGGGGAACTATAAATCCAGTTTTTTAATTTTTCCAGTTTTCACTCTTGCATGATTTTCACTGCTTGCATGATTTTATTCTACATAACTTGAAGAATTTCTCTATAACATTTTCTTTCCTCACAGTCTGCCTCTTTACCTGCCCCTTTCCTTTTTCAGGCCCTTATTTACTTCTTCTACGACTACTACAATACTTCCCTCTACCAGATGCCTCTGTGACCCACATTGCTGACACACTAACCTTCCTGCAGCATATCTCTCCCCTTCATTAGCTCCCCATTTCCCTACAAATAGTTTCTACTTCTCAGCAATGTGTTAAAATTTGATTATCAGTCTGCTTCCCCAGTACATCTCTCATTATTGCCTTGCATTAACTGTACTCATGGGATGCCTCAATTGCTGCCGCCCACACCCCCCGCCTTTGTTACGAATGTCACACACTTTCTTGCCCTTGGTCCTTTTGCTTGGTATGTCTCCATACCCAAGATGCCTTTCTGCCCCCTGCCAGTCAAAGTCTGACCTTATCCTCATCAAAGTCCAGATTAAATATAATTTCCTTTATATAAACCTCCCAAACATCCTATTCAGAAATATTTTTCTTCCCACAGCATTTTGTAACTTTCTTATTGAACTTATCGTATTTTGTATTATATAATAATTATGTGTGAACACTAAATTGTAAATACTTTCAAGGTTGGTGGTTCATCTTTATAGTCTCCACATTGTTTTTAGTACTATGTGGCATTCACTGAACTTCAGTGGAATTGAATTTCAGGATTACTCGAAGTTAGTTTACAGTAGGGGTGACAGTACTGACTAATCACCACCAATTGCCGGCCTTACTCTGGCTTTCATTTCACAGATACTCAATGAGGAGCCACTATAGTGAGAAACCAATCAGGATGAAGAATGTCCATGGCGTGTCAACACCCACTAACCAAAAAATTCATTAATTCAAAGTAAAATTCCCTTCAATTTAACAATATATGTCAAAACTCAAACTTTTGCATGTCATTTGATTCATTTATCCATCTTTTAGGTATGTGATAAGAATGCTCAAAGATTTGCTTTAAGAATATTTGGAAGGGCATGTTTATAAAAGATAAAAATTGGAAGCAGCCTAATTACTCCAACAACACCGTTGGTTAAACAAATTCTAATACGCTTCTACAATGGATTACTATGGACCCATTAAAGATGATGTTAGATAATAATGCTTAGTGACATGGAAAGAGGTTACAATGTATTAAGTGGGAAAAAATTACAGAATAGTGTTGACATCACAATGCCTTTTAATGGAAGAAAAAATATGCATTGAAAAAAGACAAAATGATGGCAGAGATATTTCTAGGTTTGGAGACTGAATGTTTTCAAATTTCTTTGTTGCTATCTTTTTAAAAGTTTTACCGATTGAGCAGCAATGTTAAAAAAGCAATAAGGAAAGTTCATTTTCAAGAATTACAAAACAATTATATACTAAAATTTATTCTATTGTATCCATAAAATTCAGTAATACATGAAGGAATTTCAAGCTCTAACACTATTCCTTGGGCTTCGCATAGAACCAAGGGACACTGAAGGTCAAATGATGACACAAGGGAAGACAATATTAGAAGTTAGAACAGGTAAGAAACCCAGGCAGAAAAAAAGTGAGGGCTAAGGAGTATGATTACCATGCTCTGGAACAGACAGTCAGGAGTGCAAGTAGGAGAACATAGAAATTAAGCAGGTACCAAGATTGTAATGTAGCAGAAAGATAACTGCACTTAGAAATCTGGGTCCGGTATTCAGTATTGTTTAGTATTATTGTCTACGAGGTAGGTGATTTTGAGTAAAAAATTTATATTTTTAAGGATCATAAAATGCTTTGATGGTATTTTTATTTCCATTTTACAAGTGAGTAAAATGGCCCTCAGAAAATATAATTGAAGTCCCATATACATGTAAGCTGAGGTTTCTCAACATTAGCACTTCTGGCATTTGGGGCCAGATATACTTTTGTTATGGGGAGCTGTCCCGTATGAACAGGTAAGTTAGTAGGGGACAATAAGTGATGATGCCAATTTCAAAAAAAAAGAAAGAAAATTGCTCAGTGAGAAGGAAAGCAAGCAAGAGTGATTCTGTAGGTCATCAAGAAACTAGAAATAATATGCCATTTTACACAAAAGCTCCCTAAACACTCAGTACGTATCTTGCCAAGGAGTACTCTCCCCTTTGGGCGATTCGAGAGAACTTCAATGTCTGTAGTTGGCAGGCATATGCCCCAAATCTATTCAAGTCACCAAACCACCAGCAAACAGAACATGATTGCTGATTTTATGTCCAATCTTCGTCAGAAAGGGGCCTCATATCTTTCCTGTCTATACAGAGATGGGTCCCAGGGTGGGTGGACCTGGTTCCCAGCTTATTGTTTATATGACTCCAAGATGTAGAGATATGGAGCTGCTTATCTGCTGACTACCTCATGCTGTCCTTTGGAGTGTCAGACCCACCACTTTCTGTTCCTTCTCCCAGTCTTGGTCATCAAACCTCAACCCTTTCCACAAATAGTTGGAAAAAGGGCCAGTTTTCAATGACTTGCAGGCACACCCTCTTTCAAACATGCTCCCCTCCTTTAAAAACAAAACAAAACAAAACAAAAACTTCCTAACCATTACTTGTATCAGTTGACAGTTGAAATCTTTTACAAGGGCCAGCAGCCAGCATTGCTCACCACCTTTTTCCTTCTCTCTTACCCTACTCCCCTGTCTCTCTCCACCCTTTCTTTCTTGTTACAGCCAAGGAATAAATTAAGAAGGTGGCGGGCACCTGGGTGGCTCAGTTGGTTAAGCGTCTGACTTCGACTCAGGTCATGATTTCATAGTTCCTGGGTTTGAGCCCCATGCCGGGCTCTGTGCTGACAGCTCAGAGCCTGGAGCCTGCTTTGGATTCTGTGTCTCCCTCTCTCTGTGCCCCTTCCCTGCTCACGTTCTGTCTGTTTCTTTCTCAAAAATAAATAAACATTAAAAAAAAAAGTAGTTGGAATCTTGGCATAACATTTTTCAGAAGTTGCCAAATCTGGTATCATTGAAGGGGATAAATAAGAACTAAGGAAAACTTCTAGAAAATATATTTTGCCTGGTTTTTGTTCATATTTTCCCATAAAACATGTAGTTCTAGGCAAAGAACAATCACTGCCTTACACCTGTTTATTTATTTTTTATTTCTACAACTAGCACTCATTTTTCTCTTTAGTGGTACTTGTTATTATGAAGGATTTGTTATTGCTTGCTTGTTTGTTTGTTGGGTTTAAATCACTTCATAGGAGTTAGTATAATTATTACAATGCGTGGGGAAAGACAAAACCATGAGGAGATTCACACCAGCACAGTATCCTCTGAATATGTCAAGTTTGGGTAGGAAAAGTCTACTGTGCCTTTGATTCCACTTTGAAAAAATATTTCCCAAGAGCCACCCCTCCCCTTACAACATAATGAATCATACAACCTATGTATGAACATACAACCTATGTATGGTATTTCAATTAAAGTAGTGGGGAAAAGAGATAATTGAGTACATGAGTAGAAGTTGCACCCATTCCTTTCTAACTATTTATACAAGTAATTCATTTGTATTTAGCAAAAAACAAAACAAAAGCCCCAACCCTTTATTTTTCCTCTTTCTAAACGTAATACAAGTTCATTGTGGAAAATTGAGAATATAGAGATCAATGAAATAGGAAAAAAAAACTTGACCTGTAAACAATAAAAATTTATCTCTAATTCTGTAACAGAAAAAAACATTATTGCTATTTAATGTTATAACACATCCTTTTAGTGATGTTTATGTATATATGCCATTTAATTTTTTCTTTTTTCTTTTCTCACATGAGCAAAAAGTGGGTTTAGTGGTTAATTTTTTAAAAAGTTGAATGCATCGAGAATGTGTTTCCATGTCATTAACTATTATTTTTCAACATCATTTTTTAAAAAGTTTATTTATTTTGAGATGAAGAGTGAGAACCTGTGGGGAAGAGGCAGAGAGAAAGGGGGACAGAAGATCCAAAGCAGGCTGTGCACTGAAAGCAGAGGGTCCCATGTGGGGCTCAAACTCATGAACCCTGAGATCATGATCTGAGCCGAAGTTGGACTCTTAACTGACCAAACCACCCAGGCATCCCTCAACATCATTTTTAATAAAAGTCCAATATTCTACTGGGTGAACAGATAGTAATTTATTTAACTAATCTCCTATTGTTAAAATAGATGTATATTTAAAAAAACATATATGTATTAGTAAGCAACGTACAATAAGCATAAAGCAATATGGGATATGATTTTTTTTTTTTTTAAACGTTTTTTATTTATTTTGGGACAGAGAGAGACAGAGCATGAACGGGGGAGGGGCAGAGAGAGAGGGAGACATAGAATCGGAAACAGGCTCCAGGCTCCAAGCCATCAGCCCAGAGCCTGACGCGGGGCTCGAACTCACAGACCGCGAGATCGTGACCTGGCTGAAGTCGGACGCTTAACCGACTGCGCCACCCAGGCGCCCCTGGGATATGCTTTTTAAAACACTTCTAGTGTAGGTGTATCTGTTTCCTTTTAGTTTTCATTCTAGAATCTAGTTCTGCAGTAAGACCTGACGAAATTTAAATTGTAAAACAATGGGATGTTGCCATTGATTCATTATATCTTTTACTCACTTATTCAACAAAATACTCATTGACTGCCTACTCTGTGCCAGGAACTGTGCTAGATATTCAAGATATAATGATTAAGAAGGTAGAAATAGTCCTCATTCTGAAGAAGTTTAGTTTGTGTGGGAGAGACACAATAAGTAATTACAATAAAGTAATTGGATAGGTGCCATCACAGAGGAAGTACAAACATCCAAGGGAGCATAATAGAGAGGTACTCTGGGGAAGGAGTGGTTAAGTGAAAATGTTGACATTGCATGAGAATTCTCTGTGACATATTCTCATGGTTGCAAAAGGCTTCAAATATCATTTAGTTCAAACCTCCTCTGCTACTGGAATTCTCTGTCAAGTGGTGATCTCATAACACAGGACTTTGCAGTATGGTCAGTGGATTTAGATCTGCATGTGTGATTTGAGACACATTGCTTAAAATCCCTATGCCTGCTTCATCTGTAAAATGGGATAATAATAGTACCCACTTAAAGGTGTGGTTGTGATAGAAGATATAATATAGGCAAAGCACTTAAAAGAAGGTCTAGCACATAGTGTACATGCAATTCATGTGTACTCAGTTCGTGCAGTGGTCATGTTGATGGGGAACATTTGAATTGTTAAGAAAGTCATTCCTAATGACAGGCTGAAATTGGGCCATTGTAGCTTTAAATTTTTTTTTTTAATGTTTGAGAAAGAGAGAGAGAGACAGCATGAGTCACGAAAGCGCAGAGAGAGAGAGACACACAGAATCTGAAGCAGGCTCCAGGCTCTGAGCTGTCAGGACACAGCCCAATTCGTGAATCGCAAAATCATGACCTAAAATCGTGTGCTTAACCGACTGAGCCACTCAGGCGTCTCGGGTCATTTTATAGCTTTTACCTGGAAGGTGTTCTCACCTGAAAAATGGAAGAAATCTCAGGGAGGTAGATTTTGGTTCAATTTAATGAACTAGTTTTCAACATAGAGCTAAAAGAAATGGACTGGTTCAGGAGGGGTGATTAAAATAACCACACCTCTTTTTGGTTGCAGAAATTTCCTTGGATAAAATTCAAAATAGCAGATATCTGAGCTTATCTGTACTACAAATGGACTCTGAAATGCATTTGGAAAGCACGTGAACACAGACACATTAAACTTTGAATTTGTACTAAGTAACACTGTTATTGGCAAGTTCAACTCTAAATTACAGATTTGCATCAGAACATGAGCGTATTATCTTGCATTTAATTCCACAAATGAATTAATATTCCCACAACATTCAGATTAAATTTGGCTCTGTAACAGAAAATTGGGAGCCACTCTCTTTTGCTGTTTTTGAATCAATCAGTATTTGTGGTGAAATTTAGATTATGGCATTGGCAATCAGAACCAGCGTTCTACCAGAGACCCCTCAAATTATTTTTCCTGCAATAAAGAGACATTAAAAACAAGACAAAAGGAGCCATTTTATATATTTTTTAATAACCTTGTTTCCAAGGTTTAAGTGAAATAAATATGCCTACTGTTGAGAGAAATTCTCACCATGGGTTTCCTAGTATGAAAGTTTTATGACAAATTTTAAACTAATGGAAACAACTACGCTTTGGAACAGAATGTGAGTGGGAATTGATGAGTACTTATCAGTTTTGAACTGATTTACAATTCATGAAGCCTGTAGATGACAGAAAAGAATGACTACTGCCTGAGGCACATTGGTGAAGGTCACAGGAGTAATTAATAGAGGTCAGTGGTGCATGAGGTTTCTGAATGGAGCCTAGCAGGAGCCTGCTGTTACTGCTGCAGTGGCCATTCGATAACAGGGAGGGGCTGATTGTGTGGCCAGTCTCATCTCTTCACATATAGTATTTTCATGTCCTTCAAGATATAATCTGTCTTGTACAACCGAGAAGTTTATTCTTTGAGGATGTTATTTACGTTGGATTATTTCTACCAAAGAACTATGAAGGGATTTACATTTGAAAATTAGAAGTGGTGTCATAGAATATATTGTGTTTTTTTCTCCTTTAAAAAACGTGTGGGTCTTCTGCTTTTAGATGAGTTTACCAACTTTGAAGGGGCAATTTTGGGGGGCTCATTTGGATTCAGAACTGACTTCCTTAGTTTCCTCTTGAAATTACTTCCACTTCTCACTTCTCAGTGAAGGTCAGTATTATCTATTCAAGCCAGAGAGGCTCAAATCTGAGTCTCAAAACTGTAGTATCTCTGAGGCACCTAGGTGGCTCAGTCAGTTAAGTGTCTGACTTTGGCTCAGGTCATGATCTCACAGTTTATGGGTTCAAGCTCTACCCACCCTGGTTGGGCTCTGTGTTGACAGCTCGGAGTCTGGAGCCTACTTTGGATTCTGTGTTTCCTTTCTCTCTGCCCCTCTCCTACTCGTGCTCTGTCTCTCTGTCTCTCAAAGATAAATAAATGTTTAAAAAAATTATGAAAAAAAAGAAAAAAAAAACCTGTAGTATTTCAGAATTGGAAGGGACCTTAAAGAGTCTCTAGTCCAATCACTCATTTAACCATCATCTAATTAGGCTTAACCATTATCTTAAAGGCTTAACCATCATCTAATTTGTGATTCCTCAAGTATTTGAGCATCTATTCAATACTAGTCACAGTATTTATTCTTCTGAATAATAGTTTCTGCCAGATATTGAGCATCTCTGGAAACAAAGATTTAGTCATAACAAGATACAGCCTGCCTTAGAGACAGGAACATTTTAATATGATGTAGCAAGCACTTTGCAGAGGTAATGCAGAGAACTGAGGAAAGAGAAGAAGGGTGCCTAGCCCAGAAGAGGCTCCAAGAAGGGAAGATGTCTGATTTTTGAGAGTAGGGAACACTAGAACTAAGTCTTGAAGGATGAATAGGAATGATCAGGTGACTGACAAATGTGTGTTCCAGGTAAGGAAACTGTGAGGGCAAAATCCTCGAGGGAACAAGTATATCTCTCTAAATCTTGGTTTCCTTTTCAGTAATATTGTTTACTTTATAGGAATAAAGTTGTTGTGAAGAATAAATGAGAGAATATTTATCTTTATAAAAGACATAGTAAGTGCTCACCAAGTTATTATTATTATTATTACAACTACTATAGTAGATCAGTGCAGACCAGATGACCCTCCAGGCCCATAATTCTTGCCTGATAAATATACAAACATATCTATAGTAGGAATGTTCCAATCTGAAATCATTTCAGAGCCTAATGCTCTGAACACTTAAATCATAACAACTCCCCTCACTTTCTAAGAACCGTATTGGTTTAGCTTCCCTTCGTGTTAGGTCAGGTCAACAGGAGTATACATCCAGGTTACCTGACAACTCTGTTTCCTCATGTAAAATAATTTACCACTCTGATATTATGACCAGTGTCTTATTAGTTTGGCAGTAACACTGATTTTAACACTTAGGTCTCATAGTCCTTCCTCAATTGACTAAAGAGAGTGGTGGGTCATCTCTTGCTTTCAAGACATCAAATGCACTGGTCTTTGCTCAGATTTCAGCTGTCCTTCCATTGGATTAGGGCAAAGTTTGCCCTAATCTAAACTGGAAGAACCCTCAACTCTGAAAAAAAAGGTCTCTGAGGCAAACAACAGAACAGCTCTTTAGCCATATTCTGAATGAGGATTTACATTTCTTTGGTTGGAAATGGTTATTCCAGGGGTGCCCGGATGGCATAGTTGATTAGGCATCTGACTTCGGCTCAGGTCATGATCTCACAGTTTATGAGTTCAAGCCCCATGCTGGGCTCTGTGGTGACAGCTCAGCACCTGGAGCCTGCTTCTGATTTTGTGTCTCCCTCTCTCTCTCTGCCCCTCCCCTGCTCATGCTCTGTCTCATAAATAAATAAACATTAAACATTATTTAATAAAAAAGAAATAGTTATTGCATTCCCATGGACAATCTTATGGTTTGAATTTTTCTCTGATGAAAATAGAGGTGGCCAACCATCTACCATTACAGCTTCCCTAAGAGATTCATATACAGAAGCCATCTTTTAGGAGAATACACATTGCTTTTTTAGGAGTTACACATTGCTGTATAACTTTGACCCTGAAAGTCCTGTTGACCCCAAGACATCCTGGTCTTGCTAAACCAGATGAACTGTGAGTGAACCAGGAAGACTCCTTTTGTCTTTCTAGCCTAAGGCCAAATCTGAATAGGCCTTCATTGCCTCTTTCTCAAAGCCCATACCCCATAGTTGACCTTTGAGGTAAAACCTCAAAGGTTTTACCACAATGATGACAAGAAGAAGCAAGAGCAGGTGAATTGCTGAACCCCAGAGTAGTATTGGCTTTATCTCCCCACCTCCAGGCCTCTTCAGGAGAGGGGGACCCTCTAAAAGCAGGACTCAGAACTATCCACACCAACATTCTGGAAGAGAATAAAGCTAAGGTAGCTAAGAACTGAGAGAAGGTGGAAAGAAAGCCATAACCCCCATAGAGCCCTTCATGCCAAAGCAAGGTCTTTTACCTTCTGACCCACTGAAAGCTGTATCTCCTAACAACATACCCTTAGAGTGCCCCGTCCAATGCTCCTTGAAGGGAGGATAAAATTGTGTTGAATGGTGGTCAAGATGGGAGAGAGTAGAGGCTGGGATGGTGCTTGAACAACCCCAGAAATTGGCTTGTGCCACAAATAACTTGTAAAGGGCAAATAAAGTCATCTTACCCACTCTTGAAATTCACAGATGAGACAGAGTTCAGCATATCATGGGAGTGAAGAGCAAGGACTTTGGAGTCAAACTACCTCAATTTGAAATCCAAGTGGCCTCATACATTTACTTAGCCTTCCTTTTGCCTTAGTTTCCTTATTTTTAAAATGGTGATTATAATAACAGTAGAGTTTAGAATGGTAAAAATGTTGGGGGAAGGAGGACATATGGTGGTGGCACAGGTTATACAACTAGGCAAATCCAGTTACAGTTGGAGATTTCAATACTTCTCTCAGTAATCAGAAACAAGTAAAGGAAAAATTATCAGTAAGAAAATAGGAGACCCGAACAACACTTGATTGACATTCATAGAACACATAGAACACAACTAGACTCCACCAGCTGATCCAATGCCAGTTATTAGAGATTTTCTTTGTGTGTAACTTCTAACTTGATAAATGAAAATGTACATAATTGCAGAACCAGTAGAACAATGATTCTTGCTAGCATATATTATATATATAACTCATCTCATATTTTTTCCCCTTCTGACTGCTCTATCATCTTTACATGATTTTGATACTTTCTGCTTTTGGAATGTATAGTGTGAGGGACACCTCATTCATCCCTCTCCTGCCCTGGAATGTTGATGGGCAATGGAGGATGGCAGAGATGGGAAGGAGCATCTGGAGAAGGGCACTGAATTCCCCAAAATATTTCTATGTTATTATTTGACAATAATAATGAGGTAGGAGATGACTATGGGCCTTTGGCCATGTTCTCAGGCTATTATTTGTTGTTATTTTCTTGGCTTTCACCGAACTGCTCTGATTTCATCATCATCTGTTTCTTATTCCAGCAAAGTAGGGTTAGATGATGTAATAGTTGTCTAGGACATCCAAGATTGGTTTCCCTAACCACAAAATAGGCTTTTTAGCACCAATTAAGAATAGTGGAACAAAGCAGATCCTATACACAAGGAAATGAAAGTCAAAAATAAAATAAAATAAAATAAAATAAAATAAAATAAAACAATGTGAGAAGAACATGAGATAGTGCAAGCAAATGAAGAAATCTATACTGCAGTGGATGAATCATTGTCCTGACTTCCCCTGGGTGTTGCTTGCTGAAGCCCTCCTGCTGAGATGTGCTTTTTGCAAGGCAGAATTGGAGATGAGTAAATAAGAAGGTGGTTATTCACTTTTATCACCACAGCAACCCACATGTCAGTTCAAGAAAATGCTCATGAAGAAAATTCTGTGAGGTTTTGGAATCAGAACCCAAATGACTTTCAAAATTAAAAGATTCAGAATAAGGACAGCACAATCACTTATCTGATGAAACAAGAGAAGGTCTGATGGAGATCATCTTGGCGCATTAGGAAAACAACCTCAGGGCTCCTGCTGACCGGACACTTTTCCCGAGTACTATTAATTATAATGCATTATTAGCTAACTGCAGGCAGCGGACACCTTTTGCATGTTAACTAAAGTGCAGCAGCCATTTAGCTAGTGGGGCCTGCTCAGTCTTTAAAATTGTCTTAATCATTAGTGAATTAGTTAAACTATAACGTTAGCAGATAAAAATAATCACCCGTGTCCCTTGGGAACAAGTCTAAACTGGAACTGGTTGTCAGAGGCTCTGAATACAGACGTTCCTGACTGTGCAGATTGATGGATGACAATCAACACAGTTCCAGACAGAGCCAGCTTCACCTTGTCTCCTCAGGGTTATGCAATATCGTGAGATCATCATTATAGGGTTGATTGCTGCTTCAGAGTGTTGTGGGTATGTGAAAGGGCAGCAGTACCATGGCCTTTATATTCAGTTCTCAATCATTCAGAGATTGATGATGCAGTTAGCAAATTTTTGAAACTCATGTTCCTTTCAGTGCTCTTTTTGGGCCATTTCACTGATTATTAATGGCTCCGCCTGGGGAGGTCTGGAAATAATGCTGAAACTCAATCAAGCCTCCTTGGCAGTTCTGGAAAGAGGTTTTGAGTGTAGCTCAGAGACTGTGAAGAGAAGCTAAAATTGTGCTTTAGGATTATCTCTGGATTCTGTTGATTGGCATATTCCTTTTCTGCTACAAATCACCTAGAGTTAGCAGAATAAACAAGGCTTACATTGTTTGGTTTGGGTTCATGTTTTGATAATTGACCATAGCCAGAAAACATGAAAAAAAAATCTCTCCTCAAGTAACCTGAGAAGTTCATTGCCTTTTATTTTATGCAAATTAAAAAAAAACATTAAATTGATGTTTAAAATTTTATATACAATAAAATTCACTCTTTTTGGTATAGTTCTATGCGTTTAGACAAATATATAGTCCAGGAAACCACCACTACAATCAAGTTAAAGAACAGTTCTATGACTCCCCCAAGGTCCCTCATGCAGCCCCTTTACAAATTAACCCTGTTCCTTTGCAAATACTACCATAATCTGATTTCTAGCCCTATCCTTTTGTATTCTAGATATTGCGTTCGTGGAATCATAGATTATGTAGCCTTTCGAGTCTTGTTTTGTTTATTTAGCCTATGATATTTGAGATTCATCCATGTTGTTGCATGCGTTAAATTAATTAAAGGAGGCCATTAGACTGTAGTGGCTTTAATGCCTTGGCAGCCTATATAAACAGATCAAACAAAACCTAAGCCTGTAAATCCTTCAAGGGTAAGAAATCAAAATCTAAGGATGGCCAATCACAACCAGCCAACTAGGCTTTCCCAAATAAAGCAACCCTATAGCCAATCCAATAATCTTTTGCTTTATCTCTGTGTCTTTTCCATGAAAGTCTTGCCCCTAGTTCCTCTTGATGGAACACTCCCAGCCACATCTTTTTGACACTGCACAATTCGAATTGATTTTTGCTTAAATAAACTCTTAAAATTTTTAATATGCCTCAGTTTAACTTTTAACACATTTTACGCTCATTCTTTCTTTTCTATTGCTGAGTCGTATTCTATAGTTTCTCTATCCATTCCTCAGTTAAATGACATTTGAGCATTTCTAGTTTTTGCTGATTATGAAAAAAGCCACTGTAAACATTTATGCAGCATGTGTGTGTGTGTGTGTGTGTGTAAACATAAGTTTTTATTTCTTTTGAATAAATGTCTGAGGGTAAGATTGCTGGTTCTTATGTTAAGTATATATTTAACTCTATAAGAAACTGCCAAACTATTTTCCAAAAGGGCTCTACAATTGTGCATTCCAACCAGGAGTGAACAAGAGATCCAGTTTTTCTGAATCCCCTCCAGCAGTTGGATTATTAAGTAGTTTTCTTGTTATTGATTTCTAATTTTTCAGAGAGACAGAGAGAGAGTGTGAGCAGAGGAGGGGCAGAGAGAGAGGGGGACAGAAGATCTGAAGTGGGCTCTGCACTGACAGCAGAGAGCCCGATGTGGGGCTCAAACTCACGAACCACGAGATAGCGACCTGAGCCGAAGTCAGACACTTAACTGAGCCACCCAGTCACCCCCAGGTAAAAATTTTAAAAACAGTTATTTGTGCTTCAAAAAAATCCTGTAATTTAAACAGAATTCATGCCATCGTCACTTTAATTTTACATAGGAGCAAATGATTGAAACTTTAGAAGATTATGTAACCTACCCAGAATGACTCATCTGATAACTTAATAATCAACGCTGAACATTGGAGTGCAGTTGGTTTACTGGGGTTAGTCCAGGTACCAATTATCCCCTGGATTCCTGCTCAGGGTGTGAGCTCACCTAGCACTTTCTCTGCTGAAAAAGGACAGTTCATTTGATACAAGCAATCTCAAGTTTTCTACTCTTTGTCCCCAAATATCTCCATATCTTTATTCATTTTTTATTTTTCTCTCACCTTTCTGTCTCCTCCTTTTTAATATCGCTACCTGTGATTTTTGTAACAAACTTTCCCACTCTTTGCTTATCCTCCTCTTCCTCTTCCTAAAAGCCTTTCTCTATTTTTCTTTTTCTTTAGTCTATAAACACATTCACACACTTCCCATTATAATAAAACCTGATTGTTTTTCAAATTGCAGACCCATTTCTATTCTTTTTCTCACCATCTATTTCTAAAAGAAGGTTAACTTCCCCACATTTATTTTTATCCTGTTACAAACATAATATACATGCACAATGAAGATGATTTGGACCACACACACACTGTCTGAAATCCTACCACCCAAGGATAACCACTAACCTCTGTTACCATTGTTCTGTCTCCTTCTCTCCCTCTCTCCTTCCTCACCCATCTCTCTCTCTTTCTACCCATTTTACTTTCTTGATCTCTCTCATTTGTCTAAAACATATTGTGTATATATAATCTCATCTACTTTTGTGCTATATAGCTTTTTGAAGGTCGATTTAATACTTTAAATTAAAATGTTATTTAATTTTTATAAAAGAATGCATGTCTATGATTCAAAGGTCAATAATAGTACAAAGTTTATATTAAAAATATTTTAAAAACTACAAAACATAGTTTCTTGCCCCATTCTTCTCCACCCACAAATCTCCTTGTAGATGAACACTTGAAAAGTTTTTAAATATCCCTTAGAGCTTTAATGTTCATGTTCTAATCCATGTGCTATATTGTTCAGGGTCCCAGCAGAAAAAGAGATGATTAAAGAAGTTTAATGAAGAGATGATTTACAAAAGAGGAGGGATGGTAAAGCACCGGGACTTGTATGAGTGGAACTAATAATAGTAGGACGCCATTACCAACTCTAGGATTTAGAGGGGCAATGCCAGAGGAATGATTACCAGACAACAGTAAGAACAGTAGCTGGAGGAGAGGGCCCACCTTGCAGGATCTGTGACCATAGGTGGAGGAATGCAGACACTGCCCAGCCAAGGGTGGGCAGGTGGAAGCTGCAGGAACCAATAGTCTGCTTTCTACTGCTTCTGTCCTCCCATTTCCCCCAGTACGTCCCATTAAGCAAATCCAACTAGAAGCTAAAGATAAGGAACCCAGATGAGCAACGGTGTGAAGAGACCAGTCTCCCGAGGCACAGGTTAGAAAGGGTTACAACAGATCTGCAAGAGCACAGGGAAAATTACCAGCACTTGGCTTATGCTAATATTTTTTTGCTTTATGGATTTATGTGTTGACAACTTACTATGATAATAATTGAGCTTTTTTTCCTCACACTTGCTCACCTTCTCTGTCCATATGCCTTGCGATGTAGTACCTTGTAAATTTAACTTGGAAACAAAAATTGTAACAATATCCAGTTTTACATAATTATGGAAGCAATTATTCACTGCCAAGCCAAATAGTGTACTATGATGTTTCCTTTTTATGCCATTCCCTACCCTACTCTCTTTCCAGGAATTCATAATTGCCCCATATCTTCATTTTTTAGTTTTCTATGTGTTTGTCACTTTTTTCCCTTAGTGTTCCAAATTTTTCTTCATAGGCAAATGCATCAGAGAATCTTCCGGTTTTATTTTCCCCCAGAATGTTCTTTTCCTTACTTCACTTTGAATGAGTTGCTTTCTTGACCCTGATGCTAGCTGTCCACCCATGACTTTTGTCCTGAGATTTATCTTTCTTTCTTCTCTTTTGCTGAATTCCATGTCTTACTCTTTCTCTTGGTTTTCTTCTTTGTTTTGTAGACTACACCATCTATGTGTTTCATGAGAGAAGGTGCAGAAAAAATAATATTTTGAGTCGTGCATTTCTGGAAATATCTTTATTTTACTTTCTCACTCAATGGGTAATATGTCTGGGGATGGAATTCTAGGTTGAAAATCATTGTCCTTCAGAATTTTACAGGCCTTGCTCCACAGCCTTTTAGCTTCCATAGTTGCTGTTCACATATCACATGCTGTTATGACTCTTGTTCCTTTGTGTGTGACCTGTATTTCCCTTCCAGATGCTTTAATATGTACTCTTAATCTCTGGTGTTTGGAAATTTCATGGTGAAATTTTGGGTTTTGTTGATTGTATTTGACACAAAATGAACAATCTCATCTTGTATTTCAGCTCAGCAAATTTTCAGTATAAGGTATCTTTAATAAGTTTTTCCCTCTATTTTGTTTTTTCCTCTTTTGAACTCCTGTTGTTTGGAGTCTGTATCATCTGATTCCTAAGTTTTATTCTGCACCCTGCTCCAACCCCAACATTTAGTTTCTGAATAACTTGTAATAATTGTTTTCAAGTTTCATGTTTTAGCTCTTGTTATGGGCCAAAATACACACTTTTGTGCCCAATAACGTGCCTACTGTGCATTAAGCCAGTTCTTCTTTTCAAATACCTCTTTCATAATCAACCTTCTCAATAGATCCCAACTCTCACTATGTTGCATTGTCCCAGAGTGTTAAGATTTTAGAGGTGCCAAACAAAAAAATATTTGGGAATAATTTTTAGTTATGAAGCCTACCTTATTAAGGTGGCATAAGAAATAGTATATTTTGGCCCAAGTTAGAATATTTTGAATTCAGGCTTTGTAGGACAAGATAATGACCACTTTTGTTTAGCAGAACTTACCTAATTATTTTCAAAGTGTATTGCTCCTGAGGGAATGACCCATAAAAGTAAAGAAAGTAAAACATCTGTGAGAAATGCTGGAGACAGACTTAATGGCAAGTATCCATGCCTAATCTCTATTTACCTGTGGAAGTACTGGAATTCAAACATGAGATGGCTGTCACAGGAAAAAGTATGAAAGTACTTATGGGAAGTGAAAAATTAAGTCAAATAGAAAGTAAATCTGATTTGGAAAATTAGTTTGACAATGAAAATTGAAATTTGCGCATTAGGTTATGTTAGATATTTTCTGTGAGTTGAACAAGCTCATAAGCCAAATCCAAGTTCTAATGGTTTGGTGTATATAAGGCATGTGACAAAACAGAGAAATTTTGTTATATATGTGAAAATATGTAAAATTAGTATTTCAATTCTCCTAACCCTTTCTCAGTATATCAGATTAAGCAAGTTGCCTTTAAGTGAAAGATTCAATGGTATTATTAATAGTCTTTTGTTAAAACCTTTTTGGTTTTACTGCCCACAAACTAAATGAGGAATGATTGTAACAACTGGATAACAAATCCTTCCACAATATAATTTGTTTGATTTCAACAAAATTAAAGAATGTTCAACTAAGCTGTTAGCTGGTTATTAAAATTTCTTTTTGTGATCAATTTTTATGTGCTTTTTGGCTATAATTTGGAAATAGTTTATGGAATAAATGTTCTATTCCTATATTATTATTTATGAAAACAAGATTTTAATATATCAGTAATAACAGAGTAATAACAGTATTTATGCTGATCACTTTAATTTTAGCTGTATGAAATATCCATCCATTAATATTTAACTGATTGAAAAATAACTCCTGCTTTTCACGGAGATGAAATTTAAATTAATGATTTTAAAAATTAGTAATTCTATCAAAATCTGCAACACAGGTTTGTTTTTTTTTTTTTCCATCATTTGTGTACCACTAACAACAATAAATGTTAGCACAATCCAGAAAAAAATGTTAAACGTTTGGACCTTTATAGACATGGAACATTTTTTTTCTTTTTAAATTTTATTTAAATTCTAGTTAGTTAACTTTCAGTGCAATATTGGTTTGAGTGATTCATCTCTTACATATAACACCTGGTGCTCAGTATAACGAGTGCCCTCCTTAATACCCATAATCCATCTAGCTCACCCCCCATCCACCTCTCTCCATCAACCCTCAGTTTGTTCTCTATCATGAAGAGTCTCTTATGGTTTGTTTTCCCCCTCTCTCTCTTTTTCCCATTCCCATGTGTTCATCTGTTTTGTTTCCTAAATTCCACATATGAGTGAAATAATATGGCATCTGCCTTTCTTTAACTGACTTGTACACTCTAGCTCCATCCATGTCCTTGCAAATGTTAAGATTCCAATTTTTTCATGGCTGAGTAATATTTCATTGTGTGTGTGTGTGTGTGTGTGTGTATACATATATATATATGTATATATATATATATATATATATATGTATATATACGTATACATATATACACCACATATTCTTTATCCATTCATCAGTTGGACACTTGGGCTTTTTCCATAGACATGGGACATTTTTGAACATAAAAATTCAAATTATAGATATTTTTGTTGCAGAAACTCACAATAGAATCATCAGAGTTATTTTAAAGCATACAAATTTATTATTTGGGATGAAATTCTTTGGAGGAAATGAGGAAATATGAGAATAGAGAAGAATGCAGTAAAATTTCCAACTGTTAATATATATGTATATGTATGTATGTATGTATGTATGTATATTTTAGAGAGAGAGAGGGTGTGCCTGAATGTGCATGGAGCAGAGCGGCAGAGAGAGAATCTTAAGCAGTTTCCACACTCAGCATGGAGCCCGATGCCAGGCTTGACCCCATGTCCCTGGGATAATGACCTGAGCTGAAATCAAGAGTCAGACAGTCCACTGACTGAGCCACCCAGGCACCCCATATGTATGTGTATACATATATTTTAATGGTTGTGGTAACCAATTACTATGGTATTTAAATTCCATTGGATAAATAGAGGAAAGAAATTTCTTAAAAATTGTTTTTAAGTTTCTTTATACTGAGAGAGAGACAGAGAGAGCAAGTGGGGGAGGGGCAGAGAGAGAGGGAGAAAGAGAATCCCAAGCAGGCTTTGTACTGTCAGCCCAGAGCCTGATGCGGGGCTTGAACTGTGAGATCATGACTTGAGCTGAAATCAAGAGTCTGATACTTAGCCAATGGAGCCACCCAGGTACCCTAAGCAGAACAATTTTTAAATATCAATATATACTATATTTAAAAAAATTACATCCTTTGCAGCTATTTAAACAAAACTTTTATATGTCAACTTAAAAATGTAGTAACCACTGTAGTTGTTTTCTATTTTCTCCTTTTTACTGTATTTGTTTTCAATTTTTATCCCTTTTATGAGAATGCAAGTAATTGAGGATATGGACCCTTTTTTCCAAGTTTTGTGTCTTACACAAAATTTTAACAAAGTGTCTTACTCATAGTGAGAGCTCAACTAAATATTTACTGAATAAAATTATTTTTATTTTATCAAAGGGAGTTATTTATTTCTCTTCAATTATTTTTACCTAGCCTTCAGGTTAGTTTTTCCTACCAATGATAATAGAAACAACTGCCTGGCGGAAATAAAATTTGGATTTAAAAAGTAACTCACAGGGGTGCCTGGGTGGCTCAGCCGGTTGAGTGGACTCTTGATTTCAGCTTGGGTCAGGGTCCCAGTGTTGTGGGATTGAGCCCTGCATCGGACTCCATGCTGAGTATGGACCTACTTAAGATTCTCTCTCTCTCTCTCTCTCTCTCTCTCTCTCTCTCTCTCTGCCTCCACCCCAGCTTGTGTGCTCTCTAAAAAACTAAAATAAAAAAATAAATAAATGAAAAAAAGTAACTCACATATTATCTTTAAAATGAGAATAGGAACAATATTGTGAGAAGGAAACAGGATATACAGAAAAACCAATATTTATTTTCTTAAATGTAGTTATTTTTAATATAAAAGGAAGCAACACTAAGCATTCAGAAATGTATTCATTGACATAAAACTCTAGTGGATATATACCCCTAACTACAACAAGTCTCTTTTCACTATGATTCTTTCTAATGTGCACCAAATTAGAAAGCAGTAAAAACACCAGCAGATGGCTGGAGTGGTCATGGATAGAATTATAAAGAAAAATATATATTCTTTTATCCTTTACTCACCACCTCTGCTTAGGACACCCATAAACACAAGATATCGCCTAATGTTGCCTTATTTCCTGCATGTGTTTGTTTTAATAAGCTAGCCAGAAGTAGCTTATGCATGCACACAGGTTTACGTGTACATACAACACTTTTGCAATTTTTGAGGTTTACCAAGAAGGTTTGGTCTTGTCCTGTGATTATAATCTTGTTGAATTACATTTAAATAGACAGCATTTTACTGTGTACTTGGTATTATCCAAGACATAATATTACAGTGACCTCTTAAAAAATAACATAACTTAGGCAAAATCAAACTTTAAAAATACAATAAAAACTCATAACCAACTTAGAAATGTTGTTTGGGTTTAGGAATTAGAATAGCCTAATATCTCCCCTAATTTTTACCATTCCCCTGTCATTGTAAGATTGTTGCTTGAAGTAAGAAAATATTATCTTGAATTTATAAAATTTCTTATATTCAAAAGATACATTTGGGGGAAAACTTTAAAAAAAGAAAGGAAAAATTTGGAACTATCTTGTATATGACAAACTTTTATCTTAGCAGTTATCTTTATGAATACTAATTCTAGGTAACATTTATTGAGCACCTCCTGTGTAGCAGGAACTCTACTACAATGCTCACAGCTCTCTGAGGTAGGTAATACTGCTGTGCCCATTTTACAAGAGAGGCCTCCACGTCAAGGTTCATGCATGGCAAAAGGCACAGATGGGAATATTCATACCCTGGTCTTCCTGAACTGCTTATTAGACTGTGAGCTCCTGGAGGAGGAGGCAGGCAGTGTCTTAGTGTATCTCAGCCCCATCACAGTGTTGACTGCATAGAGAAGAAAGTTAGAGAAGTCCCTTTCACTGAGGTGATGGCAGTGGGCAATAGCTAGGTGAGTCCCCAGACCAAGAATTGCAATCATGCTTCTAACAGGCTAAGAGAAAAGTCACATTTGTTAGGACGTTAGGGTATGAAAACACTTCCACAAACGTCATAGACTACTATGAAAATTAAATGTTCAAACTCATAGCTAATTCCCTTGGATTCTATCTAATTAATCAGGGACAATTTTAGTATTTGTTATGAGGTATTCCATTGAAGGAAGACCTAGGAGTTTCCATTATGTGAAGCTAGTTCCTTTGTCCGGCTACAACGCTTTTACTGCTCATTACTTGACATTAAGGTTTCTTTTCAACACACTTGTATCTCTGCAAGGAAAAAAATAAGGAAGGGAAACATTGTAAATTACTTCAGTTTCTCTGAGGCAGAAAACTTCAGGCTCTGAATTTCTGGTGTTTATGTGTCAGTTGAAATAACCAATTAGAAGTTAAAAGTGATCTTTTGGGGGGCGCCTGGGTGGCTCAGTCGGTTAAGCGGCCGACTTCGGCTCAGGTCATGATCTCGCGGTCCGTGAGTTCGAGGCCCGCGTCAGGCTCTGTGCTGACAGCTCAGAGCCTGGAGCCTGTTTCAGATTCTGTGTCTCCCTCTCTCTGACCCTCCCCGTTCATGCTCTGTTTCTCTCTGTCTCAAAAATAAATAAACGTTAAAAAAAAAATAAAAAAAAAAAAAGTGATCTTTTGGGTTCTTCATTTAAACTTAACTTTTCTTAGTAAATGAGATCAGGAATAGCAATTTGATTAAATCACACTCATCACCTAGAAAAATGTTAAATTTCTTTATCAGTGTAACTTTGGGCTTCTCAAAGACCACCAACAAGAGGACAGACAAGAGCCACACAAGAGCCATTCCCCTGATCCTGCCCTGTTCAGAGTCCCGATATTTTTACCTAGATTCACAAGTTAGTACAAAAATCTTCTGAAATATTTAAGCTCTCTTTAACTGTATCCTGAAGTCTTAAGTAAAAATAATTTATTCCAAATTGGTCCAAAGGGAATAAAAAGCAAAGTGAAAAGAAATAATTTTATGTTGTTTGGACTGCCAAATTATGTAAAAAGTAAACAACTTAGGGAAAAAAACCAAAACCAAAAAACTAGTGTTCTGCATTTTTTTCCCCTCCACTCATAAAAAGTACTTTAAAAAAGTGCCTTTCTTTTAAGCACATTAAAGCAAACATTGAAAGGATTGACTCAGTACTCCACTTTGTGGGGAAAACAGCCTGGAGATATTTTAGCTGCCTGCTAAGCCTTTGGTATCCATCAGAACTGTATTTCCATAGTTGTAAAACTGACTGTAAGTGAAAGTCTGTTTAATCATCTGTGTATTTCCAATTTGCCTACATAGGTAAAAGCACTTAGGACAGTGCCTGGCACATAGATAGTACATAGTAAATGTTAGCAATAGCAATAGAATAGCTGAGATAGCATCCATAGATTGCCATGACAAAGAAGAAACATCAAAAGGGATGATCATCTAACCAGAAATGTAAATAGGGACTTTGATGAAGTATGAAACTGAACATTCAGGAAGTTTCAGAAGCCCCCATTCAGGAATCCTCCAACCTCCTCTTTCACCTTGTCTTGAAACATAATTCAGAAAATCCTTTTTAACAAACAGAGCAAACCTTTATTTCAAATTTCCCTTAGGCTGCTGTAACTTATTTAGCATTTGAGGAGATACAAAAATGCCCAACTTAATCACTATTTGGATGTATTTTATAAAAACACAGCTCAGAAAACCAGGCTGTGTTCAATATTAAAAGCAAACCAAAATATAGCTCCAAGGATTGAACCAGCAAAGAATTAACATAGTTTATAATAGTTAGTAATATTAACTGATAACCCAGGCTACATGACCAATAAACTCTTTTCAAGTGTTTAATCTTACAAAAAATCAAGCGAAGGAACTGATGTTTTTCCCTGAGTTCTGAAAGATTTGGTAAGCCTACCAAAAATAAAAGTTTTTCTTTATGCACATATCTTAATATATTCACAAACCATTCCACATGACAATACAGACAAAATAAAACATTAAACAATATAAATTCAATATGCAAGAAAAAAAGCTGAGTGGGAGAAAAGGAAAAGTTATCAATTTTAACACGGACCTTATTGCCACTAGCCAAATCTTTAGTATGAGGTCCATAGGTAAGAAAATTCCAACATAATCATATGCAAATATGTAAATTAGTTGCATCTTCAGGTTTCTAGCTACACACTTAATGAAGCATTAAAGTGATATATTGAAACAGCTTTCATTTCAGGAGAACCTTGTTATAAAAAATAGAATGGGGGAATACCTGAGTGGCTAAGTCAGTTAAGCATCCAACTCTTGATTTTGGCTCACGTCACAATTTCACAGTTGTGAGATTGAGCCCCACGCTGGGCTCCGTGCTGAGTGCGGAGCCTGCTTAAGATTCTCTCTCTTTCTTCCCCTCCCCAACACCCCCTCTTAAAAAAAAAAAAGAGTAGAGCTAGCAACATTAGAATGTACTTGCCCTTTGGGAGAGCAAAATGAGCTAGACTTTTGGTTTACTTAATTACAGAGTCTTACTATCAAAAATAGATGCTCTAACTTAAAAAAAATATGTTTTTTGGTAATATTTGATGACATTACTGAGAAGAACCCAGAAACGTTCTCTAAAAAAGAAAACAATCCTTCAAGATGTAGATATAACATTCTCAAAGAACTGTCATTTAAAAACACACAACCTCCTTTCTATTCCTTTTCATGTCCCAAATCAGATAATCTTTACACAGTCTCTGAGGCTCCAAGGAATTCCATTTCCACGGCGGCTTTGGGCGCTTGGGCTGAGCCACTCTTCTTTCGGAATTCGGCCGCAATTTCCTCAAAGGACTTTCCTTTGGTTTCCGGAACTTTGAAAAATGTAAACAGAGTAAAGGCCAGGACCACTCCAGCGAAGAGGAAAAACACATAAGGTCCACAGAACTTCTGCACAGAGAACAAATAGAGTTCCAATTAGCCGTCGTTCTACTCCACTGTTCAGCAAATCTGCACAATATTAGGCTGCTTACCGCAACGTACTGGAAACACAGAGCTACAATGAAATTGCAGGTCCAGTTGCTGAATGCAGCTATTGCTAAAGCAGCAGGCCGCGGTCCTTGACTAAAGAACTCCGCCACCATGAACCAGGGGATGGGGCCTGGCCCAATTTCAAAGAAACTGACAAAGAGGAAGATGGCTACCATGCTCACGTAACTCATCCAAGCCAACTTATTCTGAGGAATAAACAAAAACAACAAAAAGAGTGGAACTGGGATTATTGGCAGCTTCTTCCTTTAAGTAGGCTCTCATTGAGTTCAGAGGTGACATAGCTCTCTTCTAGATATGTTTATGTGCAAATAACTACAAATTATTCTAGTCTGACACAAGTTTATTCTAGTCTGAGTCGTGCTTAAATCTTTTGAACTCTGTTATAGGAAATCCTCGGGATTAGGACTCTATATGACTCTCAGTCACTCTTTTCCTGTGAAAGAGGCAAGGCAAGAATCTATTGACCTTCTCTCCTATTCATATCAATGTTGCCAGATGGAGTGCATTACCCTCCATGAAGTGGTGGATGAGTGTGCTAGGTTGGAGAGGTCCTGGGACTTGCCCTAGGTCACACAGGTAGCCAAATGGCAGAGCCAGTGTTAGAACCCGATTGGGGCTGACCCCAGAGACTATGCTCTGACCATTTTGCGACACTGCCTCCCTTGGTAACAGGTGCAATAATAAATTGCAAGTAATGTGATGTTGAAGTCTTTAAACCTAAAACACTAGTTCCCTTTTTCTTTACATTCCTCCTTTGCATTATATGTTGTTCCTCTGGCTTTATCTCCTAAGTCAATCTCAAATGTTTTGACATGCAAAACACTTTGACCTGGAGCATAGAAGTGCTATCATATGGTAACCAAAAATCTCAGGACCAAAATCTACACTTACCAGTAGTATAAGTCCCACGGACATGAACATAGCACAGACAAACATCCCACTCATTCCTATTAGAAACAGAGAGCGTCGCCCTGCCTTCTCCACAAGGAATACCTAGGAAGGTTTCAAAACATACTGAATTAAATGGTTTTTATGGCCAAAGAGGTCGTTTTAATTTATACAGCTGGAAACAGGCAGTTCTGTAATCCCATTTTTACAGATGTGGAACTGAGTGGGGGTAGTGACTCTTGCCTGAGGTGGCAGAACTGGTCTCAGTGAGCAGAAGTAATTAACAGATACCAGCTTCACTCAGTCACATTGCTTTCAACAGGCAATTCTGGAGAAAGAGCCATGGCCTTACCATCACTCTACAATTATCACTTGAGTACAGTATTAAGAGGCTGTACCTCTCGGATCTCTTCCAGTAGATTTCTTATACATTTAAAATGACTCTACATAAAAAATGACATTAACTTATCTTTTGATAATTATCCTGTTACAAGTACAAGGTTTTGTGCACTGCAGACACCTGAAATCATGTAACTGTTGGGTTGCCAACCATTCTTATCCAACTTTCTCACTGCTAATAAAGTCAAATTATGGCCATTCACGTGGCAACTCACAGAATTTGATCACTTTACCAATTAGTCAGATCTGCATTTTTCTGGTGTCCCTAAATGTATTTGGTGCTGGAAGTGAATTATCTGTTTGAAAAGATAAGACTTCAAAGCAAAAGCTTTAAGTGCTTTCTTATCCTAATTCAGGAGATGTGTCATTGATACCTTTGGGTCTGTGGACCTTTGCAATTAATGGTTAAGATTTACAATTAGCCAAGACCAATATTTGTTAAATAGACTCTTCTTCTTGGAATACTGCCAAGGTTGGTGAATCACACACAAAAAACTATGTCATAATTTCTCACTTCGATGACTAAATTGGCTCAGCTCATAAATCTATCAGGAAATCTAATCTATAGCAATCCAATACCCTTGAGCTCTGGCTCTGAAAATATCTGAGAAACATTTGTTTTCACCTATAGCAAAAACCCCTTTCATTTCAGAGGCATTGCATCTTCAGGTTTCAAATCACTTCAGGGTGATGAGCAAAGAGCCCACGTTTACTGTTGAAAAGGTAATAGGAGAAACAAATCTTTTCCAAGTTCATAACATTTGTCTGTGTAATTTGATTCTGTCAGTATGACTTTCCAAGTTGACTTGATGACACCATGTCAAAGCTATCAAGAAAATAGAAGCATTTCTTCAAGAATGAGGGCTTTTACTATGTTTCTGCTGTTTCTGAACAATTATTACTAATAGGATAATAAATTCTAAAACCACATGCCTTGGAAACTGAGTTGGACTCATTTCTTGAGGCTAGGTGAGCACTTGGGGAGGAGTGTGGCCCAGGGTGAGACTTGGTCAGGGGTTAGAGATGTTTGCCTAACCAGAACCTTTGTCTTTGCCCAAGACAATGTGTGTCACACAGGTTCTGGATGCCTCCTTGGAGTTTAGTAGCCACTGCTTCTCCTCTAGATCCATCTGTCTCCCCATTCCCTCCACAATTCTTCCTGTTTTGTTTTCTCTCAACATTATAGGCCCTCTTCTCCCAGCCCATTAGTGTGGAAGAAAATATGGAATGTGGAAGCATAATTCAGCATGGGGTTAGGAAAATCTTTCTTTTCCCAAATACTCATTCAAGAGAAAAAAATTGTTTGATTATGTCCCTTCCAAGTCAATGAAACATTAATATCCTATCAGTGCATATTCCTACGTGCATATCTTTATTTGAAAGGATACACATTGGTTAATTTGGGGGAGAGGAATTGGGTGACTTAGGGACTATCCTTTTTGTACTTTCTCTGCCTTAAAACAACTTTCCAAAAATACATGTAATTAAAAAATTTAGCCCTGGAGGGTTAATTAGGTAGCTGATTAGAGCTTATTTTTAAAATTATGTCACTCATCTGTTCAAAATCTTTCACAGAATAAAAGGATAAACTCTCAGAGGGTATATTCAGAATAGTCAGGATACTTTTCAAGGCAACAAGCAACTCCTCCTATTCCAACTAGATTGGTGGGGAGGGGAGACAAAAATGAAATTCTGCAGCAGTTTCCTTTTTAGGCATTTAGAGTTTTGGTTACTCAATTTTGACAACCTGATGCTTTACATAGCAAATCCTGTTATATATAAAATGTTTTAAGCATAATCTCTATATTAAAAAAATATTTTGAAGTGGGGCTTGTAACAAACATAGCTCAGGAGACAGAAGAATGTGAGTAGTCCCTTGGATCACATCCCAGTAGCAGACCTTCATCGATTTCAAGTGGCCTTTTGGCTTGAACAGGCATTATCATGAAAGGCATGTCTACAGAACTGCTGGTATTCCCTTGTTATCTGTTCTCTTTCCTCTTTCCAAGGTCCAGCACTGTTTAATGTAGTCTGGACAAATCTGTTTTTTGATCTAGGTAACCGGGCTGTAATTTATTGACCATTCTAAGGTAATAGTTAAAAGTCCATGCGCAGAGAAAGAAAAACAACTGACTAAAGTATATTGAGTACAGACAGCATTGTGACCAACATTGAAAAGCATGAACTTTTTGAATATCCTGCATTTGAAGATAAAAATAAGCCCAATTGTCCTCATCTTAGAATGAATTACATGAGTTGGGAAGTTTGGGGAGTTTTTTGTTGTTTGTTTACGTTAATTCTTCAATTGTTTATGTTAAATATCATTGTCAAGATATTGAATCAGTCCTTATATAAGGTACTTGGTCTTAAGTGGACTATATCACTTTTTCCCCTTGTCAGAAAAAAATAATAATAACATTTCAAAAATAGTAACATTTCAAGTTATACCACTTCTACTTCGTCTCTCATAATATCACAGACTTTTATGCATCACCTCATCACCAGAAGTTATGGCCTTGTGAGCTCTCTGGAAACTCTGCCCAATAGCCAAATATCGTAGGAATTTGCTGAGGCTGTTTAATTCTGTTACAGACAGATATATCTATTGCAGAAGACCTTTTTTTTTTTTTTTTTTTTTTTAAGTATTTTCCCCAGGGCATCAGGATAAAAGAAAGAATTTCAACCACGGAAAGAGAGGAGCCCAGGTAAAAGACCCGATATTGATAGAAATGACAGATTGTCACCAATCCCAATAGATTTAAGTACAGAGCAAAGGAGGACTCCAGGTGTTTTTACAAGGAGGAAGTCCTCTGTCCCCCAAGTGAGTTATTAATTCACAAATGAGTGACTAACTGGCATCCCTACTCTGGGGATAACCAGTGATCCACCTGCTCGGTTATACTTGGTGGTTCATTATTTGCAGAAAGGACTCTTCTTGTGACTCACTTGGTTCTCTACATCTATAGAACAATAAGTGATTGGTCACTTTTGGATTACAAGGTTCTCCCCTCTCCCATTTCTGAACTGAGAAACAAGCAGCATACTTATCTAGGGTATGAACTCACAGAGAGAGCAGTGAAAACCATGTTGACGGCACCAACTCCAATGGTTGCATAAACAGGTTGCCTGATTCCAGCAGTCTGAAAAATGCTGGTTGAGTAGTAAAAGATCTGTAAAGTAATAACAGTTTAGCCTTAATCAAGAATCCTGGCACTAATGGCTTGAAAGCAAGAAATATTTTAAGTTGTTTAGTTTTAGTTGTTTCTATGGAACCATGGTCCCTACAATGCCCTAAAGATTTTGTCTGTCCTCTCCTTCCGGGCGATGAGAAGCCACTATCAATCTTTAGTATTTAAAACTCCTGATTGCGATGAGAAGCCACTATCAATCTTTAGCATTTAAAACTCCTGATTGCTTAAAGTTCTCTTTAAATTTAGCTGAAAACTCTGAATCTGCATTTTCTTTTTATATGTACTTAAAATTGTAAACTTTTTGTTAAGGTATAAAATACATACAAAAAATGTACACATAGCATAAGTATACAGATCAATTAATTTTCACAAACTGAACACACCTGTGTAAGCAGCACACAGATAAAGATATAAATCATGTCTAGTCCTCCAGAAGCTCCCAGAATGTCCCTCTATTCTCCCAAGGAAAAGCTTCAATTTCTAACATCATGATAAATTTCACCTAGTCTTGTACTTGCCATAACTGGAATCACACTGTGTGAATTATTTGTTATTTGGCTTCAACATTACCTTTGTGAGGATCATCCATATGGTTATGTGTGCTTGTACAGTGTTGATTATCATTGCTTACTATTTTGTTGTATTAATATACCACTATTTATTACCCAGTCTACTACTGATGGGTATTTAGGTAGTTGTCATTGGCGATTACGAAGGGTGCTGTTGTGAACGTTCTAGTATAATCCTTTTGGTGAAAGACGTACATATTTATGCCTGGGGATAGAATTGCTGGACCGTAGTGTATGCATGTGCTCACCTTTACAGATACTGGCAAACAATTTTCCAACTGACACTCTCACCCATGTGTGTAAGAATTCTGGTTGCTACCACGTTTAATCCAACATTTTTCACTAATCCTCAGTGGACGTGGAGAAATCTTCACAATCTCTCTAATAGCCTTTCTTATTAATTATGTTTTTATGTTTATAGTGGTCTTGTTTAGGCCATTCTGTCATTCTGTCATCCTCTTTCACTGCTTCCCTGGTTAACCTGTCCTGCTGGCTGGCACCTCTTCTGCAGGTGGGGCTGATAGAGGAGAACTGTACCCACTGTGTTCAGTGAGGAGCGGCTTACAGCACACTAGACACTATCCCACATTTGTAGGCTGCCCAACAGCTTCGGCTCACATTTCCTGGATGCCTCTAAGTCAGGCATGGGGATAGTAACTAAAGCAGGAAGGTTTGGAGAGATTAAGTATTGCGCCTCTGGATATATACAGGCAGAACTGAGAGAAAGCCTACAAAATTGGTCTCCAAACCCCAAAGGTTTATGGAGTATTAGATTAAAATGAACATCACTGACCCCTTAAAGGAGAACAGAGATGACAGAAGAGCAGTATTCAGCTTGTTGAGTGAGGTTCAGGCCTCCTTTTCTTCAACTGATGAGAATTACTATCTTTCCTTCTTCCAAGGATCTGCCCATCCATCGGTCACCCTCAAAGTGTCCCCTGTGGATCTGTGATTGGCTCATTAGAAAGGAAACCCAAACAGCATTTTTTTTTTTTTTTTAAATTTTTTTTTTTTTTCAACATTTTTTTTTTTTTATTTATTTTTTTTGGGACAGAGAGAGACAGAGCATGAACGGGGGAGGGGCAGAGAGAGAGGGAGACACAGAATCGGAAACAGGCTCCAGGCTCCGAGCCATCAGCCCAGAGCCTGACGCGGGGCTCGAACTCACGGACCGTGAGATCGTGACCTGGCTGAAGTCGGACGCTTAACCGACTGCGCCACCCAGGCGCCCCCCAAACAGCATTTTTAAAAGCAATAAAAGGGGTAAGTGATTTTCTGTATCTCGTTTTTTTAACAAATGCTTAATTATTTTCTTCTAGTAGTTAATTGCCAGTAGAATAATTTTAGTTTGCATAATGCAATGATTTCAGTTCAAAACCTAAAAGCTAGCTAGTTTAATATTCAGTATGTTTTTCAATCATGTCTTATCTACTACCCTTACTCACCCATATCATATCAGTTCACTCTACTGTTTATTTTGTATGCTGTCTCCATAAATAGAGTGAAAGTTTCTTGGATGGCAGGAAATTTCTTTGCACCTGGCTACCTGGTATACTTCATTTAAATAGATAAAGGGAACCACGGACTCCTTTTTCCTAAGCCATCAGAAATCCTAAATTTGTTCTCAAGTCTAGAAGCCCCTTGTAATTCAGGTGGTTTTTTTTTTTTTCTCACAATTATTCTCCTTTTCCCTCTTTTGTATTAATTGTGAATTTTGCCTTTAACCTTCCATCTTAGTGGACACACAGAACCAGTGATTGTCGTTGACGTTTAAAAAAATTCTATGCCAATTTTAGAAAGCAGATGAAGTGAAACAAAGAAAATTAATGCTCACTCAGTATATGTTTATTGTAGTGAAACATGTGATGTCAACATTTTAAAATGTCTTTTAGCTATTTAAATTTACATCCTTTTCTTTCCCTATTTCATTCAATTTGCTCTTAGAGTTAGGGGGTATTCTTAAACTTACCGCATTGATTCCAGAAAATTGCTGGGCCATGTGCAGCATCAGTGCCACTATAATAGACTGTCGGTAGCTGGAATTGGTGAAGAGCTGAATTATGGAGACTTTTTGTTCACTTGATGCTTCTTCCTTTTCTTTTCTCATCTCAGTGATGTCTTTGGTGACATCATCACTTCCTCTGAGTCTTTTCAAGCCTGTCCCCCCAAATGATCAGGTTGACACAACTCAGGTCAAAACAAAAGTAAATTTACTTTTATTATGTTTTTGAAAGAGTTACAGATCTGCATAGCTCTTTCTATTGCTTTACAGCATGGGTGTTGGAAAGTCTTTTTGTTAAATTAAATCCTGTTTTAAAATTTTTAAAAGCACATTTGGTTTTATCTAATGACAAAGAAAACTATGATCTTTATTATCATAGCAGCGTAATGCAAGTAAAGGTCTTTTAGAAACCTCTGGTTGAGTCCAATACCCTGCATGTGGGTTTCCCATTTGGGCTCGATTGTTTATGGGTTTGAAATGGCATGCATGAGTCATATTGAGGTGATCTTTCACATTGTTCTTATATGTAATCACTGACTTCATTTGGAAAGCTCTGGTACCAATTTGATCAGTAAACATTCATGCTCACTGCTTTTCATTATCTGCTAGTTCCAAAACAATAGGAAGGGAAAAAAAAAAAAAACCCACCCACAGACTTACTTTTCTTTGCTTTGACTTCCTCATCCAACTTGATGTAAAGGTATCTGGGGCTTTCAGGACAGAAGAGGAGCAGCAGAGACTGGAGGATGGCTGGCAGAGCAGACAAACCAAGCAGGATATGCCACTGCTCATGACTGCCCAAGATGAAGTTGAGGCCGACAATCTGAAGAGGCAGGAGGAAACATAGCAGGTGCACAACATGTTGGGTCTGCTTTCTGCAATTATTTGTTGAAAAAGCACATTGACTGTTTAATAGTATTCCCTGGTGGGGAACCTGGGTGGCTCAGTTCGTGAAGCGTCTGACTTGGGCTCAGGTCACGATCTCATGGTTTGTGAGTTCGAGCCCTGCGTCAGGCTCTGTGCTGACAGCTCAGAGCCTGGAGCCTGCTTCAGATTCTGTGTCTCCCTCTCTCTCTGCCCCTTCCCCACTTGTGCTCGCTCTCTATCTGTCTCTAAAACAGATAAATAAACTTAAAAAAATAGTATTCCCTGACAACTTGGATTCAAGTATGCTCAAACAGAAACTATTAGTATTGTGTCCTACCTTAACTGAATTAGAGACTATTTGTTTTACAAAGAGTTCACTTAGGTTTGTTTTCATTAACTCATATGGGCCATTTAGGACAGTAAACAACCAAGCTTTTAAGAACACATTTGACATCTAAAGCAACACCAAAAATCATGTGTAAACTTTGGACATTAAAAAATTTCTTCTTAGATTACCCAGAACTTAAATAAAATGGTATTCCATAGATAGAACAATTATTATAATGGGAACCCGTTTTGTCATTCTTATTGCAGTGGTTTACCCCCTGGATAGTCGTAGGCTAGGGGCTCTGAAGACTCTGAGTCCATGGGATAGAAGGGAAGGATAGAGCTGGCTGAACGAAAAACTGCTATGATAATCATACACGTATTAATTTTCCAGGTAAAATGCTCAAAACAAAGGAAACCCAAGCAGTAAAAAAATGTGAAGTTTCCTATTCTTTGAAATCTAAACAGAATAATTTAATTCTAGAATAGCTCCAGAAGTTCAAGATCTGGCATGCTGGGTCATCTCTAGTGCCAATCCTACCAGAGATCCAAGGGGAGAATTGAGGAGTGGTGTCCTAATCATTTAGCTTTGACATAAAAAGCTTAAGTCTCTACACCATCTCTACTCCCGCTGGTGGAACTGGTTTTTTCCTTTGTGTTGGTCTACAGTGAGAGTGGACTGTCAGGGAGGGAGAAGTTGGATAGAGGATGGGTGAAGTAGGGGATCGAGTTTTTACCTGACTAATGAGAATGCCTGTGACAATGGCCAGCTGGTGAAGTGTGCCAAGGGCACCCCTGAGTGTGGTCGGAGCAATTTCACCAATGTACATTGGAACCAAGCCTGAAATTAGCCCTGCATAAAACATGAACATAAATGTGAATGCAAGTGCAGCTGGGACTATCTCAATAACAGTAATTTAGTTTAAGTATGGTCAGTATCCTGACTAAAAGTCCCTTTCAGAGTCTGTTGGAAGGAAGAGCCCTTGTCCCCAGTCTTAGACACAGTTAATGCAAAAAATATTTGTTGAGAAGACTCCAGATGAAGTTGTAGTTGAATATAGGCATGGAAAGAACTGATGAGTCGTGGATTTGGCAATCACTCATAGCACTGCCTTATTTAGTTAAAACCATGTTAAAATGGACTGTACATCATAAGGCCTTAAGTTGTCTTCAGAAAAGAGATGAAAAAATGCTTTAATAATATTCTTATTCCAAACTCCTGGTATGAAAGGAAATGAGCACATATGTAGGCCAACCTTTTCACTTCAAAGAGAGTTTACCTGGGATCACAGTGCAACAGAGCATTATCATGAGAACTACAAGCCCTGAGTGTCCACAACGTGCAAGTGCCTCAAGATCACTGTTAAAGTGATGAGCAGGGGTGTGGAGAGGTGGGAGAGGTTAAGGGGTTCAGGGGCTCTTCCTCCATTTTTCCAACCAGAGCAACCCATCTTCTTTATTCTCTCCCAAAACGGGCTTCAGAAAAGATTTTGGTGCTTAAAGGAATACAAAAAATTTGAAAAGCACTAGGCAATTCTGGCTTCTATAGCTTTCTTAAGTGCAGATGTCATCGGTCATGTTGGAGTAGCTGCCAGAGTATCCAGCCATTTGCTGAGTGCACAGGAAGGTCAGACACTATCAATAAGCAAGGCTGAATGAGATGTTTGGCATTTTCTTAAGAATTTAAAAATAATATTTGTTAGTCTTCCTCTTAGAGAGATTGTCTATAAAATGGAAATGTATGTTTTTTTTTTGTAAAAGATGCATTTGGAAACTTTTGATATTTCTTTTAGTGCTTTAAATCGTTCTAAGGTCTCACATGAACAGTTGCATGATTGAAATGGCATCTAAATTTTGGTTGACATTTACATGTGACTCTATTGTGTGGTCTGTTGATCTTAAATAAGAAGAAACACCCCCCCCCCCCTTTTTTTTTTGGCTCTATTCCAGGCTGTACTCTCTGTGTAATACTTACCTTTATATCTCAAGAACATAATAATGTAGATAAGCTCACAGGTCTGAAGTGACACAAATTTAAAGTCCAAATGTATTTCCTATTATTTTCAGCAATTTTAATGCTCAGAACAGGACCAGGAATAATTTTAAAAGCTAGTTGGGGAGTACAAGTTACTTGGCTGTGCTAGTGTCCACAATGTTGACAGCATTTCTTTTCAATTTTGCCAAAATATTTGTGATTTTTTTCCTACTGTATGTTAAAAATTAGAGAGAGAAGAAAGAAGAATCATGATTTGGGCCTCCTCAATAGTGTTATTATTTGCATTTTACAGAAGGTTCAGTTAATATATCTAAGGCCAGGCCGAGATAGTGCCAGAATTGATACATGCTGAATGTAAATCTTGCCACATGTGGGTTGACTCTTCACCTTGATAAAGCTATCCTAACTTTTAGCTATTTATATTAACATTGAAAATAACAAAAAAAAATACTTTTAATTAAGTTATTAACTTATGGCTATTTTAGACTTTTGTTTTACCTGATCACTGAAGACACATGAAACTATATAGTCTTTTCTCTTTGGAAGTAAATGTAAACATTTTATACATCATTTTGTGCTCTCGCACGTCCCCTCCTCCCGCGCCCCCAGCCCCAGTGAATATTAGTGCTCTGAAAGGCAGCTATGATTTGGGACAATGTAAAACCTTGGCTCCAAACCACCAGAATCAGGGCTTCACTTGCACTGAGAAGCTAAAGATTTGGCTATTGTAGAGATTAAGTGATCCTCCCTTTGTTCACACCCCTGCTGGTTAAATTTGCTTCTGAAAGTTTGAAACCTCTAAAAGTTTGAAAAGCTGTTTCCCAGAACTAGTCATTCCAGATATTCAGATGTGAGGCTCACAGGGGGAGCATCCTTCATCCATTGTGAACTCTTCAATCATCTGCTGCTGCGTGACTCCCTCTCCTTATGGTCACGTCACTGTAATGCTTCACCCAACCATGTCTGGAATCCAATGGCTAGGGAATGTGGTCTGAGAGATGGGCCTGAGTGTCAAGGTCTTTCCAGAAAGGAGAGACAGAAACATAAGTGGCCAAATAGGCCCAAAGAGCTGAGTTGGGGGTTGCGGGTATAGAAGCATGCTACTGTCTCCCGCACAACAGAAGCGATAACGACAGCTAGCTTTTCTTGGCAGCTTGCTGTAGTCAGATCCTATGCTGAACATTTACATGTATTCTCACAAGTGCCTTACATGGTAGATATTATCTCTTTCATTTAACGGATAATGAAACTAAGAGTTAAATAATTTATCTGAGATGATACCACTAGAAACTGCCATGAGCAAGAAGATAGCTTCACAACTCCCACTTACTGGTCCCAAACCTGCTTGACTCTGGACTTCAATTTCATGCTATTGCCTTTCCCTTTTGTGACACCACCTTAGGCTCAAAAACTTCCCTGCATGTTACCACATCTGCCATTAGAATTTTTCAGACACGTGTGTGTGTGTGTGTGTGTGTGTGTGTGTGTGCGAGCACATGCACATGTATGACTTACCACAATAGAGTCCTGATATACTTCTTCCTGAAATTATAAGAATGTGAGATGGTCCCAGTTTGGAAAACCCCATCAAGAGAGCTCCAGCTAATGAGAGAACATTTGCTACTAACATGGCCTTGATTCTGAAATTTTAAAAAGCAAGGATTATAAGTTCAGCATCAAAACTTGATAAAATTATTTGCCCTCAGAGTATGCTAAGGTATTTACCTAAGAGCAGTTATTTTAATTTTGCTGAAACAGCTAGTTGGGGATCTTAAACCATGACTGCTAGTTTGATTTATCTGTTGTCTAAAGCATTAACGATTAATGTTTATAATGAGAAAATCTGAGTTTCATGCACATGATCTCCACATTTTAATAGAGACGATTCAATTGTGGTGATGACTGATTTGCTTTAAGATAATACTTCTGAGGGGCGCCTGGGTGGCGCAGTCGGTTAAGCGTCCGACTTCAGCCAGGTCACGATCTCGCGGTCCGTGAGTTCGAGCCCCGCGTCAGGCTCTGGGCTGATGGCTCGGAGCCTGGAGCCTGTTTCCGATTCTGTGTCTCCCTCTCTCTCTGCCCCTCCCCCGTTCATGCTCTGTCTCTCTCTGTCCCAAAAATAAATAAAAAACGTTGAAAAAAAAATTTAAAAAAAAAAAAAAAAAAAAAAAAGATAATACTTCTGAAACTTTTTCTTTCTTTTTTTTTTCTTCTGAAACTTTTTCAAACAATTAACTAATTAAGTTTTCTTCAAGAGGGCACCTGGCTGGCTCAGTTGATAGAACATGTGACTCTTGATCTCAGGGTGTGGAGTTCAAGCCCTACATTGGGGGTGGAGCTTACTTTAAAAAAAAAAAGAGTACAGATACCATTAAAAATAAAAATAAATAATTAAGTTTTCTTCAAGTTGATTGCTGTAAGGCATAATTGCCTGTTGATAGCTATATTCAACACTGTAGTTGTAACTTATGACTTTCTTTCTTTCTTTCTTTCTTTCTTTCTTTCTTTCTTTCTTTCTTTCTTTTCTCTCTTCCTTCCTTCCTTCCTTCCTTCCTTCCTTCCTTCCTTCCTTCCTTTCTTAATGGTGCACATTTTTAGTTGATGTAGGTCATGTAAGGAACTTTCAAAGTTAAATTTCCTTTAACATGAATTACTTGGAAATAAATTAAAATATACTTTGACTTTAAGCCTTATCAAAGAGAATTATAATTATTCTTATTTTGACATCATATGTCATATTTCCAGAATCAATGAATTAGTGTCAACCAATGTAAAACATGTAATCAAGTTGACAATAGTAACAAAAATATCATTTTCAAAATTAATCATATGAAAATTAACATTTGCAGACATCTGATAGTTTTACTCCCATTAAATGGAAAATTGGGGCACAAAAACCTCCTTTAAAGTTCAGTAGATGATGATAAGGACAATAAAAGAATCTAAATGGGAGTGTGGGGAAATATTTGTGCCACAAACAAATGTCAGCACCTTGTTATATTCTATGTCAATGTTTCAAACTTGAATAGGTGAGCTTTTTCTAAACAAGTATCTTTAACGCCGAGGAGATTTTTTTTTTCTGGAGAGTAAAACTATGTAGTCTTATTCTTCAGTGATTGCCCACAACTATAGGCTTAATAATATCCTCCAAGAGTCCACATCCTGATCTTCAGAACCTGGCAATACGTTATCTTATATAATAAAAGGGATTTTGCAGGCATGATTAAATCGAGGACACTGAGATAAAGAGATTACCTTGGATTGTTCTGGTGGACCCAGTGATGGAATCACTAGTATTCTTATAAGAGGACAGCAGAGGAGAAGATAATGTGATGACAGAAGTAAGATTGGAGTAATGTGCTTTGAAGATTGAGTGAGGGGCCACAAGCCAAGCAATATAGGTGACCACTGGAAGCTGGAAAAGGGCACAGAAATGAGTTTTTCCCTCAGAACATCTAGAAGGAACCAGCCCTAAAGGCATCAAAATTGGCAAAGATGAAGTCAAGCTTTCACTTTTTGCAGATGACATGATATTATACATGGAAAATCTGATAAACTCCACCAAAAGTCTGCTAGAACTGATACATAAATTCAGCAAAGTTGCAGGATACAAAATCAATGTACAGAAATCAGTTGCATTCTTATACACCAATAATGAAGCAACAGAAAGACAAATAAAGAAACTGATCCCATTCACAATTGCACCAAGAAGCATAAAATACCTAGGAATAAATCTAACCAAAGACGTACAAGATCTGTGTGCTAAAAACCATAGAAAGCTTATGAAGGAAATTGAAGAAGATATAAAGAAATGGAAAAACATTCCATGCTCATGGATTGGAAGAATAAATATTGTTAAAATGTCAATACTACCCAAAGCTATCTACACATTCAATGCAACCCCAATCAAAATTGCACCAGCATTCTCAAAGCTAGAACAAGCAATCCTAAAATTTGTATGGAAACACAAAAGGCCCCAAATAGCCAAAGTAATTTTGAAGAAGAAGACCAAAGCAGGAGGCATCACAATCCCAGACTTTAGCCTCTACTACAAAGCTGTCATCATCAAGACAGCATGGTATTGGCACAAAAACAGACACATAGACCAATGGAATAGAATAGAAACCCCCGAACTAGACCCACAAATGTATGGCCAACTAATCTTTGACAAAGCAGGAAAGAGTATCCAATGGCAAAAAAAGACAGTCTCTTTAGCAAGTGGTGCTGGGAGAACTGGACAACAACATGCAGAAGAATGAAACTAGACCACTTTCTTACACCATTCACAAAAATAAACTCAAAATGGATAAAGGACCTGAATGTGAGACAGGAAACCATCAAAACCTTAGAGGAGAAAGCAGGAAAAGACCTCTCTGACCTCAGCCGCAGCAATTTCTTACTTGACACATCCCCAAAGGCAAGCAAATTAAAAGCAAAAATGAACTATTGGGACCTCATCAAGATAAAAAGCTTCTGCACAGCAAAGGAAACAATCAACAAAACTAAAAGGCAACCGATGGAATGGGAAAAGATATTTGCAAATGACATATCGGACAAAGAGCTCACCAAACTCCACACCCGAAAAACAAATAACCCAGTGAAGAAATGGGCAGAAAACATGAATAGACACTTCTCTAAAGAAGACATCCAGATGGCCAACAGGCACATGAAAAGATGCTCAACATTGCTCCTCCTCAGGGAAATACAAATCAAAACTACGCTGAAATATTATCTCATGCCAGTCAGAGTGGCCAAAATGAACAGATCAGGAGACTATATATGCCAGAGAGGATGTGGAGAAACGGGAACCCTCTTACACTGTTGGTGGGAGTGCAAACTGGTACAGCCACTCTGGAAAACAGTGTGGAGGTTCCTCAAAAAATTAAAAATAGATCTACCCTATGACCCAGCAGTAGCACTGCTAGGAATTTACCCAAGGGACACAGGAGTACTGATGCATAGGGGCACTTGTACCCCAAAGTTTATAGCAGCACTCTCAACAATAGCCAAATTGTGGAAATTGTGGTTTAATACTGGGGCGCCTGGGTGGTTCAGTTGGTTAAGTGTCCGACTTCAGCTCATGTCACGATCTCGCGGTCCGTGAGTTCGAGCCCCGTGTCGGGCTTTGGGCTGATGGTTTGGAGCCTGGAGCCTGCAGCCTGCTTCCGATTCTGTGTCTCCCTCTCTCTCTGCCCCTCCCCCATTCATGCTCTGTCTCTCTGTGTCTCAAAAATAAATAAACGTTAAAAAAAATAAAAAAAAAATAAAAAGAAATTGTGGTTTATATACACAATGGAGTACTATGTGGCAATGAGAAAGAATGAAATATGGCCTTTGTAGCAACATGGATGGAACTGGAGAGTGTTATGCTAAGTGAAATAAGCCATACAGAGAAAGACAGATACCATATGGTTTCACTCTTATGTGGATCCTGAGAAACTTAACAGAAACCCATGGGGGAGGGGAAGGAGAAAAAAAAAAAAAGAGGTTAGAGTGGGAGAGAGTCAAAGCATAAGAGACTCTTAAAAACTGAGAACAAACTGAGGGTTGATGGGAGGTGGGAGGGAGGGGAGGGTGGGTGATGGGCATTGAGGAGGACACCTTTTGGGATGAGCACTGTGTGTTGTATGGAAACTAATTTGACAATAAATTTCATATATTAAAAAAAACTTAATAAAAAAATAAAAAGTAAATTGAAAAAAAAAATAGAAGAAACCAGCCCTGCTGACACCTCGGCTTCAGCCAAATGAAACTGAATTTGGGCTTCTAACCTCCAAAACTGTAAGAAAATTAATTTGTGTTGTTTTCAGCCACTGCTTAGGGTAACTCATTAGAGCAGTAATAGAAAAACAATATATGTGAATTGTCAACTACTCAAAGGGAAGGAAAACAGTGATTTAGAGCTGACCAACTTCAGAGCTGCAGAGCAGAACAAGACAGGGCTATTTCTCTGTGAAGTGCCTTTTCTTTACACAAGGACAGAAGACAAACAAATTCAATAATTGACCTTAAGAAAACTGTTATTAGCTGGCTAGTCGTATATTCTATTAGGGAGAATATTCTATTAGGCAGAAAAACTCTTAAAAGAGATAGCCTGAAAGTACTTTTGGTGCCAGATTGCTCTTAAGTCCCTCTTCCTTAACCACCAAGGGATGCTAGAGCACTTTGTACAACTTAGAGGATTTTAACTTCTGCTCAGACGGGAGAAATGGCCAAGAATGAATAATCTAAAAATGCATGACATTGTTGAATCAGGGAGAAAGAATATATTTCTAAGTATATTTCTTTAAATTTTGCTCTAAATATTCCTGTTAGCGTAGGCATTATCACTGTCATCCTGTCATCATCATTGTCTTCATCATCATCATCATCATCATCATCATCACCATCAGCATCACAGTAAAGCTACATTCAGGGCTTGCTTACTATGTGTTGGGCATTGTGATAAACCTCTGTGTATGTTCTCATGTAATCCTCGTAATGATGCTACGAGTTAGGTATTATTTTTTTCTTACATTGTAGATGGAGGGGGAAACATCTTAGAGGACCTAAGTAACTTGTTCATTTTCACACAACTATTAAGTGACAGAGCTGGGAGCTGATCTGTGTGAAATGAGAGGTTAATGTTTGGTTTTAGTGAGTTCCATTGTTTATATAAAAGAAAGAGTGTATTCAAATGCAAGGTATGTACACCTTATGTACAACTTATGGTAGCATGGATTGATTGCACAGATCATGATCTCCTCCACCATATCCTTGTAATTAAATTTTCAGAACACAGCCTCTGGAAAAATTGACCCTGAGAAGCCAAATCTATAAAACAGTGGCCACAGACATTTATTACCTATTTCACAATTACAAGGAAAGAGTTTTTAAAGCAGTAATAGAAATATACATTTTTCTTTATTTATTTTTAACTGATGGAGCAACGACCTGGTCAATAAGGAAAATCATGACATTTATCAGTGACTCTTCCTAGAAAAATAGTTTTATAGGAGAGACTAAACCCTTTTGTCTTAATTTTGATGTTAAAATTATTAATTTGTGGCTCTTTTCATGGAGAATCATTTTTCTACTGAGAGCTGGAAGAAGCATCACTTTTAGTTTACCATAAGTCATTTGATAAATAATCATTTGACATGGTTTTGGGGTATGATCATTGTTGATGCTAAATTCTAAGACTTGAGAGGGCATGCATCTGTTTCCTTCAGTAGGACCTGAAATAAATGTTTTAGAGTATGTCACTGGACCTGCCAGAATCTCATCTCTAAATGAGATGACAATAAGGACTTAAGTTCTCTTTCTTTCTTTTCTTTCTTTCTTTCTTTCTTTCTTTCTTTCTTTCTTTCTTTCTTTCTTTCTCTCTCTCTCTCTCTCTCTCTCTCTCTCTCTCTCTCTCTCTCTCTTTTCTTTCTTTCTTTCTTTCTTTCTTTCTTTCTTTCTTTCTTTCTTTCTTTCTTTCTTTCTTTCTTTCTTTCTTCTTTCAGCTTCATGCCCAGCTTGGGGCTTGAACTCATGACCCTAAGATCAAGAGTCACAGGCTCCACCAACTGAGCCAGCCAAGTGCCCCTTAAATTTTTTCTTTAAGAATGGGAAGAGGTAGAAAATATCAGTAGCTGGTGAAAGAATTGGTTGGTTCATGTTATAAAATTTAACTTTGGTTAATTTTATTTATTTTAGAAATAATCTAGACAATTTTCCAATTACTGCTTAAACCAATTTGGTTCAAATTAAAATGATTTAATTTTTTTAAACAATTTAAGTCAGTTTATGAACCCTGTAACTTATGGATTCTAAGTTCAGCTAAACACGTGTAAATTGAGAAAAATGTGAGAAACTGACTCTTTTATGGTAGAGGAATGTCCTTTCAAACAAGAACAAGAATAAAACTTAGGTTATTAGGTTATTCAGTATTTAAGAAAACTTCTTACAGTCTTGTTATATAAAATCTCCAGTGCAAGAGGAAGAAATTTTCAGTACTTTAATAACCAGAGAGATAAAATTATAATTTAAAGTAGGAATTTAAAAAGCTAAATTAATTTTAATCCAGAATTACTAAAATAGATGCCTATATCATTTACATCTTTAAATATTTTTGCATTTTCTAAATTGTCCATATTTGCATATTTATTTTTATCATCAGAAAAAATATAATTAATAAACAAAAGGTGGCCTCAAAAAGTAGAAAATAAATCTAAAAAAACCCAACCATTTGATTTTTCTGATTTTTCTGATTTTATTTCCTCTCTCTGGGGGTGGGGGCAGAATCCCAACTTAGTATGTCACATGACTAAATGAAAGAAATTTGAGTCTGAAGGAGTTCCAGTGATGTTTTAAATCCAAAACACCTGGTAAAAACTAGAGTAAAGAAATGGAGACACTATTTGTTTCATCTCTGGTTCGGGCTTTGACATAGCAGTAGCAGCAGCTAGAAACCCAGGCCAACTGTATTGGGCAACTGAGAGTTAGGGATATTGGTTTGACCTTAGGACTTGACTGATCCAAATGCCAAATTCTAATTTGAAAATGAAAAACTGGGGGTCTGAGAAATGGAGTGATTTGGGGAAGCAAACAATGGATTCCCTGGTTAAAAATTTCACTCTTGGCTTTTCTATAGTTCTTGAGTTAACCATTTGTGTAGTGGTTTCTTAACATATTTTTAAAACTAATGAATTTAGAGAATCAAAACATTTCTGTGGAAATACACACCAAATTCAGTTTTGCTATGAATGCTTCCACAATTAAGCAGACTAGGGCAAGAGCTTTCTCCATTATTCAGTCTAAAACCAACCTAACTGATAGGGTCATGAATTGAAAAACAAACAAACAAACAAACAAACAAACAAAAAACAACTTCAAAACTATTCCACAAAAGGAAAGATGATTTCTTCCTAAACAAAGTCTTAACAAACCCCAAATACTAGTTTCCATGTTTATGCTTATTTATGAAACTTGCCTACCTTCCAAGCTGGTCTCCAAGCCACCCACCAAAGAAGGATGCAATCATTCCACCAACTGCAAAGCTAGACACAGACAAGGACCAGAGCATGGTAATGAGGCTAGTAGATGTTGTAGTCTCTTCCTCCTCCAAAGAGGTTGGTGTTGAATCCCTTAGGTATGGGATTGTGGGCAGGTCATTTGTACTGTTGATAGTATAGTTGTTGATAGCTTTTCGGTCTTCCAGTGGAATACCCAAAACATATTCATAATGGGATATTATTACCTGGGGAAATAAAATAAAGAAAAATAGCTCCAACATCTCATATACTCTATACACTTTTTTCTTTGTTTTTCCTTTAGAATGTTTGTTAGGTGTTTAAAAGTGTCATCCCAATTATGTGTGTTATATACATGCAGTCACAGATAGATTTATTTACAGTTGACCATATCCTGTAAAACAGAGGTCGCAAATTCCAGTGCCTACAGGAACTAGGCAGCAACAAATAAGTGAAGGAGAACCTTGATAGCTAGGAGAACTGAAATAGTCTCTACTATTGAGACTATAATAGTAAGTGGGCAAGGTTATAGCACTGGAGAGCATTTGCCTCACCTAAAGGAGGAAGCTGCAAATGTGAGACTAGTGTTTCATGACCTTTAATTTTTAAAAAGAAGCCAGAAATCTTGGGGTGCCTGGGTGGCTCAGTCAGTTAATCATCCAATTCGTGGTTTCGGCTCAGGTCATGAACTCTTGGTTTGTGAGTTCAAGCTCTGAATCGGGCTCTGCACTGGCAGTGTGGGATTCTCTCTGCTTGGGATTCTCTCTCTCTGCCCCTCCCCTGCTTTCTCTCTCAAAATAAATAAATAAATACATAAATAAATAAATAAATAAATAAATAAATAGAAAGAAACCAGAAATCTGTATTTTTATATAAAATTCTTTAAGTTTTAAATGCAAGCAGCTATTCAAATGGAAAATATTCTGCAGGCTAAAAAGACTAGGTGCTGTATCCTTGCTAGAAGTATGCTATAAATTTAGCAATAAACTTCCTGGCAGCCAGCTCAAAGAGAAGAAAACAATCCTGTATCCTGATGAATTTCAAAGATAAAAACAACTCAGTGGCCCCTCAGAAGGTGTTGGGACCTGAAGGAATTTTTTTCCTCTGGGTCCCCACAGAGTTTGGTGTGTAATATAATGAACAATTCTCAGAACTAAATTTCACAGCACCATTATTTTATCATGTGTTGCTGAAGAGGCAAAGATCCTACCAAAATATAATTTAGTAAAGGCACAGCCTTCAGACTTCCTTCTTTGTCCTTCCTCTCAGTGATGGTTTGGTCACTATTGAGTGGTCTGGGAGGACCTCTGACAAGGACCTGGAATACAACTGACTAGGTTGCCAGTCATAGGGTAAAGCCCTATGTGGTAAAGTCAACTGAGTGAGGGAGGGAAGTGACGTCCTCTTATGATAAAAGAAGTCTGACCATGACATTACCTCATTAGCAGACCACTCTATAGGGATAATATACATAGAAAAAAGGCTAGAAGGAAACATCCAAAATGTTCTCAGCTGTTTGCTCTATGTGGTAGAATAATTATAGATGATTATTTCTAACACTTTCTGTAACAGGTATGTGTAGCTTTTTGTTTTTCTTTTTAAATTTCTTTTGAGAGAGAGAAAAGGAGAGTGTGTGCATGTGCACGTGTGGGCAAGTGGGGGGAGAGGCAGAGAGAGAGGAGAGAGAATCCCAAGCAGGCTCTGTGCTGTCAGTGCAGAGCCCTACTCAGGTATCGATCTCATGAACCATGAGATCATGACCTGGGTTGAAATCAAGTCAAACGCTTAACCAACTGAGCTACCCAGGTGCCCCTGTATAATTTTTTATAATCATAAAAAAGTGTGACTTTAAAATACCCTAAAATAATGCCAAATGTCATCCCACTAACAAAAACAAATGAAGCTGAATGATTATTATTCTATAATGGTGTTTAAGTGGCTTGTTAAACACAGAAAAGAGGGGCTCTAGATAAGGCACTAAGCCGGATGCCAGTCGGGGATCCTGTTTTCAAGTCTGGCTCTAGAACTTGGATTGAAGGAGGGGAAACCTTAGACTAATTTCCCCTCTCCTTCCCTGGAGAGGATGGTTTAAATAGAATGTGAAAAGATCTTCCACAAAAAAGAGGCTTGCTGATTCTGAATTATGGTGATGTTGAACCAAATTTCAAGAAGCCTGGTAAATTGGCATGAGTTGTCATCACTCAGAAAAAAAGCCATGACCGTCAGCATTATCATCTAAATCTCTCACCCTCGGCAAGACCGTCACACCCATGAGAATATTATGCGGCACCTGACCAAAGCACATCTTCTGGTCCAAGGAGCAGCCCTTCCAGGGTTGTATATTCTATACATACGATCACAGGTAGATTTATTTATTGTTGACCATATCTGTGGCCAGCACACATTTTCCATGGAGCCCAACATTGTAAGAGAAGCAGATGAAATATGATTTATTCACAGAAGGCACCCAACAAATGCTTGCACTTTCACCTTCTGCCACTCCTTCCCCCCACCTTCTCTCCTCTCTTTCTTTACTCATGGAACACTTTATTGAACCCCGTTATGCCAATGACAGGAAGAGGAATGAGACATCAATCCTGACCTAAATGACCCGACAGCCTTCATTAGAGCAAGGGGGGTGAATTCCTGGTTTCCCCACTTACAAGCCATGGGAGCTGAGAAAAATGACAGCCCTCTCCTATTTATTCATTGGATACCATAGTAGGGATGCACAAAATAAATGAGAAAAGTTATAGAAATTACTCAATATTAAAAAAAAATACCCATCCAAATAGTTATTATGGAGAAAATCCAAATTTTTATTGGACTTCTTGACTATTATTAAATAGTTTCATATTATTTTTCTTTGAATTAGCTATGGGAGACAGAAGTAGGAGGAAGGACTAGGACGTTTTTAGTGTTAAGTTTCCTAAAGGTTTTCAACTGACCTAGAATTGGGTATAATAAGGTTTTTAGAGGTCAAACTAGAGAGAACATATGTTAAAGTGCCCGATGCACAGTGAGTTGGTGCTCAGTAAAAGTTAGTGCACTAAAATCCTTCTATTGCTTCCTCTTATTCCCTGGCATTTTTCATTGATTTTTCCACTCACGTATGGTGGGGGGCTCTGAATCAAGGCTGCAATAAGCTCTTCAGTTTTTAAAAACAACATCAATAGGCATGTGGTATTCTGGCTAGAGTTTTCTGTGAGCTCAGCAAACAGCAGAGTCAGAGATCAGGAGTTGTTTATTGCCCTTTCTTTCTTTGTGAAGGTGATAGAGGAGTCAAGGCCAAGTTATCAGCTCTGAAACCACGCACATGGTGCCTGACGGAATGCTGGGATTACCCTGTGTTCTCCACGTGGGCACACTTTATCTCTGTGTATGAGGAACGCAGATCTTTCAGTCACTGACAGAAATCGCCACAAAGAGAATTGAATTGTACATGTTTCACTTGCCTCTTGAGGTGCGTTGATCACGCCAATATCATATCCAAACTGGAAGGAACCTAGTGCAGCTGTGACGACAGCGAAAACCAAAGTCCCGGTGACCTGTGGGGAATGAAACACAGGGCTGGGAAACACTAGGCAATTTCAGTTACCTGCCATCCTGTCGGTCTGCAGCTTGGACTTCTGACAGGCTCCACAGGCTGGTTCTTGATCCTTGATACTCATTCACAGTATGCCTTATGTTCCCAGCAGGCGTCATTCATACAGGAATGTAAAAGCCATTCATCATGTCCTCTACACTGCTAAAGCTGAGAGAAGTTTGGGACAATTTCTTCCAAGAGAGTAACGAAACATCCTTTTACATATATATATATATATATATATATATATATATATATATATACACACACACACACACACACACAAATATATATATATGTATATATTTAAGATTCAAAATCAGGACTGAGGACTAGAATCGCTACTGACTGAAGGCAACTGCCATGACAGAAACAGTCAGTTTATATCATTGGGAGAAGTCAAATAAGACACCAGTAACAAAGAGATAGGGGGCGCTCCTGGGCATTGCTGTTGTACAAAACCACCTCAAAACTCATATAAGAGGCATAGGCCAGGCTTTATCACAACCACATCACCTTCCATGTAAGGATAATTTTCAAGATTTGCAACTAGTTGAACCTAGAGCTATGGATTAAAGCATGTTCTTTTCTTCCCAACTCCATGTAGCTACAAAAAACAGTGTAGAAAGGAACATTTATTCCCTTCAACTCAAAATTACACGTCTGACCATCTTAGAGAAATCATATCGTACATATGGAATCACGTTTCAGGATATTTGATGAAGCAGTGTGTGTGTGTGTGTGTGTGTGTGTGTGTGTGTGTGTGTGATAGAAAAAATTGTAGAAAGAACCTAAATGTCATTCAGTGGAAAATGGCCAGATAGACTCAAATACATCATAAGACCTATAACTTGCTATGCTGCAGTTAAAAAGAATAATGTGACTGTTATGTACTGACTTATTGTTAAGTGACAAATGAAGCTGTGTAATCTCATTAATATTTTTTTAAAAAGGCTTAAACCCGAGTATTCTTTGATTTGTGCATGTTGTATGTAAGTCATAGAATATTTTCTTGAAGAAAAAATAACAAAAGGATGATTGTTGAGGAATATGAGACTAGAGAAGAGGGTATTTTTTCTTTTATTTATACTATGAGTCGTTTTATGAGGAAATAATTTCATATATAATTACATAATTTAAATGTTTAAATAAATAACATGGACTATTGTAAAAATTCAATTGCACAAATGAATGAGTCATATCAACATGGATTCCAGTTCCCACTCTGATATTTAGGGAGTATGTGACCCAAGCCACTTCTCCTATAGGATCCTCAGTTTTTCTCTAAATTGGGGGATGATTGTAAACCCCTACTCCAGCATGAAAAATAGCTTATTAGTCAGGTCCCCTCATTCCCTAATAAAGCTAGAGATCAGAAATTTCAGTGTCCTCATCCACAAAGTATAATCACAGAACCAGCCCGAGAGCCCTTGAGGTTAGAGTCTAGTGGTCTTATAACCAGACCCGAGTTAGAGAGCTTGTTACAGGTGTAGCTTCCTGGAGTTCATCCCAGACCTATTACTGGGTTGGACTCTCTGGGGAGAGAATTGGGAATCTGTAGGTTTGTCCTCTTTCCACTAATTCAGAATCAAGTTCAGGTGGCACCTCTGTAGACTTTTCTTCCCAGCAACCTCCTTCCCTGAAAGGACTTAAAAACTTTCCCCAAAGATATGATAATATTATATATGTATATCTTAAAAGAAGCATATATACCTCATATAATATGCATTATATATTGAGATATAAACCATATGTATATTTATACATATACATAATAAAATAATTGTAAATAAATTCAAAGTAAAATGTACATGTGTGTATACATACACACAATATGCTACATGGTGTATGGGATTACCAGAGTTTTTGAATTATCCTTTAACATGTAACTAGATCTCTAATACCTAGTGCCTCAGGCAGCCAAAGCTAAAATGAGTTCCATTTACTTGGTTGGTGGTTTTTCCTCAAATCCTTTTTCCCCTTCAGCTGTTTCCAAGGACAGGGAATTTCATCCTTTCATTTTATTTATAGGGAGTAACCAGCAGCAGCAGTGAGGGGCCCAGTGGGCACCTTGAGAAGGCTTCAACCCACTTCCCTGATAGTGTCTATCACTACAATCTAGACAATCTGATATTAGGTGCAATGCAAACACAGCTTCAAGGCCTGTTACTGAATATTTATGTCTAGTGCATGCCTATTCATTGCTCTATGTGTATCATCTCTTTTAACTGCTCTCAGTTTTCTCTTATTTGTCTAATAAATGAAACTAGTTTATTATCTTAAAGTTCTTGTAGGTCAAGAGTCTGGTATGAGTCTCACCAGACTAAAATTAAGATATTGGCAGGTTGTGTTCCTCTCTGGAGGCTGTGGAGGAAAATTCGGGTTGATGGTAGAATTCTGTTCCCCATGGTTGTAGAATCTGTGTTTTTGTGCTGGCTGCAAAGTGAGGGCCATTCCGAGCTCTAGAGGCCACCACATTCCTCGGGTAGTCAGGTCCTCACGCTAATCCTGACCACTGCCGGAAAAGTTCTTCCCTTTGAAGAATTTGTGGGGTTAGATTTGGCCTAGCTGGATAATCCAGGGAGATCTCCCTATCTTAAGGACATTTGTAAAGTCCTTTTTGCCATTTAAGGTAACATATTTATATATTCTGGAGATAAGGTAATGGCCATCTTTGGAGAGCCATTTTTCTACCAACCACACTTCTCATGACAGCACCATCAGCATCCCTATTTTATAGGTAACTAGACTAGATTAAGGTCTCAGAGGCAGTAACTTGTACAATAATGACATGGATCCAGAACTTATGCTTTTAACTAATGGGTTATTTTGCATTTTTCATTGGTCAGAAATAGACATTCAAAATTCAAGACATTCAAAATTTCATCTAGTTGGTCAGATAAGGAGCAAACATCTAAAAATCTAGGATCATTATCTTTCTCAATAAAAAAAATATATATCTGGGTTGCCTGGGTGGCTCAGTCAGTTAATCGTCCGACTTCAGTTCAGGTCATGATCTCACAGTTGGTGGGTTCAAGCCCTACATCAAGCTCTGTGCTAAAAGCTCAGAGCCTGGATCCTGCTTTGGATTCTGTGTCTCCCTCTCGCTTGGTCCCTCCCCCGCTCACACTCTGTCTCTCTCAAAAATAAATAAACATTTAAAAAATATATTAAGAGTGCACATATTTATAGAATTTGCAAGTGTGACACTGAAACCAAATCACCAATAGTGCCCAGTTTCAAGTTCACTTTCCCACTACCCACCACACAAATCCCCTCCTTCCTCATCTACCCACAGAAAACTTGTGAAGTTTTTGTACAAAAATACAAAAGGGCCAAAGTTACTCAACTGCTCATCTACAACTCAGTTGAAGAACCTCATGGCCTTCCCACCACCAAATCCAGGGCCATGATATACTCACCCAATTTCTTCCCTTCATCTCCTTTTCTTCCTGTGGCAGAATGTCCAAGTACTTGGTGTCTTAGTGACTGCCCTTCCCACTCCATCCCTGGGCTTCTGCTCTCTGCTGGCTCTCTCCTCCTGCCCCCACCAGACAATCATATAGTTCCTCTCTTCTTATTTTAACAATCCAACTAGTCACCATGCCAGTGGTGAGCAGGGGTGCTATGGAAATGGAAGTTGGTGGTGAAGGTGGTGGCAGTAGCAGATTTGGTCCCCCATAATCTCCATTGGCCCGCCCCTGCCACTCCAAGCAGCGTTAGTTGCTCCTGCATTACTTTGATAAAAACGAAATTTAATTTTCAGAGATCGAAGTTCTCTGGAGCTCCGGTCCCATTACTTTCTAATCACATTGTTCTAAGTCATTACTGTAGCAATTCTGGGGCTGCCCCTAAAACCAATTTCTCATTTTATAGGAATAACAACAACAAAAACAACAAAAAGGAACTGTGAAGGAAATAGTTTTTAAACATTTAGAAATCTTAGAGTGTTCTTAAAGTCCTTGTCCTCTGGTCTTCCTGGCTTCTTTTTTAGAGTTGGCTCTGGTCTTGTCATGCCAAGGGAAGCTGCAGTCTCCCCACTTTAGCTTCCTAAGATGGAAATTTCATCTAGTTGGTCAGATAAGGAATAATGTTATCAATTTGAAGCAGGTCACTTGAATTCCCAACTGAAGCGATAGTTCTAAATATAGAAGTCTCTGGAGCTGTTTGATTTCCTTCCTTCCTTCCTTCCTTCCTTCCTTCCTTCCTTCCTTCCTTCCTTCCTTCCTCTCTTTTTTTTCTCTTTCTCCCTTTCTCCCTTCCTCCTTTCCTTCCTTACATTCTTTCCTTCTCTTTGTTTTTCTCTTATTTCAGGTTTAATTACCCTCTCTGAACTTCACTTTAAACTGGTTCTTTGCTTCCCATCTTTTCTTTTTCAGTTGTGAAATGAAAACAGATAACATTTATAGTCAATCTTCTGTGTGGTTTGGCACTAAGCTTGGTCAAAGAAAGTTTCGTTTATGAGAGGGAATACGTCTGAAGACTGCTACCTTTGAATTAGCTTGTTAACCCCGTCCATTAAATCTGATGCCCAAGAAACTGACTCAAGGTTAGGTACATAGGAGCTAATGAAAACAGTGAGAACTTAGGATCTTACTCTGTACAGGTTCTAAATGGTCGCCTGTTCTTTCAACAGCCTTGTAAGTAGTAATTATTATTATCCTGTCACATATGGAAAAACCAATACACAAAGGGTAAGGAATTTGTCTGAAGGCTAAATACCTACAAAATGGCTGAAGATCTTCAAGCCTTTTCTCTTGGCTTCTTCATGGGCTACAAGATATCTTAGAATGACTACCTTCACTTAGAGCTTAACACTTTTAAGTTAGAGAAACTAGATTCCACATCCAATTAAAAATCTGCTGCTGGATAAATGTGGAAGTATGTAGACTAGGCAAGTGGCTGAATTCTAACATAAAACAAAATGTAATGTTTAATTTGTGGCTTAGAAATCAAAAGGGTTTGTTAAAAAACAGATAGACTTAGAATTCAGGAAACCTCAAAGAGTCCCACCTAGGCCTTTAATAACCCTGAGCCTGTTTCTTTGTCAAAAAAGTGGGTATAATAATAGTTAATGCATAAGATTATCATAAAGATTAAACAAGATACATAATATGGTCTTTCTTAAATTTTTTTTTTTTTTCAACGTTTTTTATTTATTTTTGGGACAGAGAGAAACAGAGCATGAACGGGGGAGGGGCAGAGAAAGAGGGAGACACAGAATCGGAAACAGGCTCCAGGCTCCGAGCCATCAGCCCAGAGCCTGACGCGGGGCTCGAACTCACGGACCGCGAGATCGTGACCTGGCTGAAGTCGGACGCTTAACCGACTGCGCCACCCAGGCGCCCCAATATGGTCTTTCTATAAACAATAAAAGGGCTATAAAACAACTGCATCTTTAATCACATTAGGATCTCATTTATCTCTCTTGTCAACCAACCACCTTTTAACTTTTCATACATCGCCAATAATCTTCACAGCAATACTACAAAGTGCAGGAAGTTATCTTCATTTTGCAGGTGAGGAAATCAGAGCTCACAGAAGATTAAGCAATATTCCAACTACAATACAGCTAGTAACAGATATTCTAGTGTTGGAACCCAGAGCTGGTGTTTGTAAGCTCTCACTGATAAACGCAAAAGCAGATTTTCAGCAGCTACTGATTGACTAGGTCAGGAGGAAAAGCTGATGTCTTCCCTCTAAACTGCATGACTCCAAATGCGAACCTAAAGGTGATCTTGCATCCAACTTTAGAAAACCCCACGGGCCTCTCAAGCCATAGGATTTTCAAGCTGAAAGGGACCTTAGAGAACAGAGGATTCTAGTCTAATTTCTTCATTTTTTACTTGAAGAAAATGAGATCAAGTCTCTTGTCTGAGTTATATAGTGCATTATTGGGCATATCCAATGTGAGAACTCAGGTCTCCTGACCCTCAGTTGCATGTTTATCCCACTTCTTTCAAAGTCTGGGCAGATTTACAAAGCTGCAACATTGTGCTTTCCAACAGTTCCCATTATTTCTGGGTTCCATTATTAGGCAATTCCTTAGTTCTCAAGAAAAGCCCTATGACAGTTTCTCAAGCTCCCAAAGGGAATTTAATCATAGTTCAAAATGAAGCTTGAGCACTTACTACGTGCCAGACACTGTGGTAAGCACATTATCTTCCCTTTTGCAGTATCTTCCAAACTCTAGTTATTTGAATACTACCTTTATTACTTTGCCAAATCTACATACCATCTGTATAGTTTTTAACGTAATATTTGTCTTCATATCATCTTGAAAGTGTTAACTGCTTTAGCTTTATCCTGGGCTGTGATAGGAAATCAGGGTGTCCTAGTTATTTTTAAAATAGGCATCACGTAAATACATAACTATTAGCATTAACAGTCATCTGAACTCTGTAATATTATCTCATTTAAATACCCTCAGACCATAAAAAACTATTGTTATCCCTGCATATCCTATATCATATCCTTCTATTGTATCCCAATATGTTCGCATTTTGTCACAATATAGAAAAACCAAGCTTGCTTAAATAACTCTGGTCTCACGGCAAGTAAGTAGCATCACCATACTCTAAATCCAAGCCTGGCTAACTGCAAAGTCTTTGCTCCCAGCCTCATCACTTACTGACATGAAGAAGTGCTTACAGAAAGTTACATCAGGTCAGAACTTTAGGGGTCCTACTCTTCCAGGGCCACAGATTTACCCACATGTATGATTATGTGCAGGGGTGGGTGAGTTTGGTTGGGGAAAACTTATAAGGGAACAACAGCACTATGACCTTTTTCTCTTTAAGTTTTTATTTTGGAAAATATCATATCTACAGAGAAGCTGAAAAAGTAGTGCAATGACCACTCCATAACCTGTGTTCAAGGATGGCTCACATTTACACTTGTTAAACTTGCACTGTGTGTGTGCGCACGCGTGCATGCACACGTACGTATGTATATCTGTTGTTTTGTTGGAATCATTTGAAAAGAATTTGCACATACTAGTGCCATTTCATTCCTAAATACTTTAGCATGTACTCGTTTAGAACAAAGACATTCTCCTACATAATTATAATACCATATCACACCCAAGAATGTAACAGATATACTAATATTATCTAATAAGCAGCCCATTTTCAAAATTTCCCAACTATCCCTATATTGTCCCTTACAGCTCTTTTCTTCTTTCCAGGATCTAAGATCACCTGTCCCATTTGGTTGTCAGTTCTTAGTCTCCTTTTATCTAGAACAGTCCTTCTACCTCTTGTTTTTCATTCATTGTCATTTTTTTTTTTTAATTTCAGACCAATTTTCACGATTAGTTAGATTCAGGTTAACCTGCCCCTTTTTTTGCACATTCTTTCAGTAATATGGTTATGCAAAATCACTTGAGAAAAAGTTACACAGATTGGTCAGAAAACAGAGTAAATATCCTTAAAATCCTGAATAGATACATGATATAAAATCCTGAATCAAATATATATTTTAGCAGCCAGATGAACTATCAGTTGGCCAAGAGAAGTAGCTTTGATCTGTGGTAGCAACACCCAACATTCCCCAAATCCTCCATATGGTCACCAACTTGAACGAATCCCCCTATTCATTTCCTCAAGCCCATTTAAAATAAACATAACGCTGTTTTACCTTATCTTTTGTCATTTTACCAGTTGGAGTCCTCCTCTGAATTCCAAGTCCTGTAGTGAGTGTGGCACACGCAGCTGGCCAGCCCCTGCCTTTCTCCAGCTTTCTACTAGTTATACATTAGAGGAGGAGGAGCAAGGCAAGGAAGCCGTGTGGCCATGTAAAAGTCCAAATCTAATCTTGGCAGAGGCTGATATTGATGAGAATGTAATCAATAAATGCTTTGTCTTAGTGACTTGTGGCTTCAATGCCTGTGCACCAGCAAAAGAAAATTGGAGTAGGTCCCTTAGGCATGAGTTACAAAGCAGAGATGGTCACACTTTAAGACACGTTAAGTATGCCAGTAATCAGAGATAGGTGAAAAAAGAAATCATTGGGGTCCTTTGTAGAAGGTAAGATGTGCTGGGCCAACATACCATGCTGTGGGGATGACAAAGACAGGGAGAAGGGAGGACACTCCACTCTGCCCCATAGAGAACCAGAACAGTGATGTTTGTGCTTTCCAGCTGGGTTTGTGTAGCCAGAGGCCATTGCGGTCTTGAGTGGTTCACCTGAATGAGCTTTGGAGAGCTGTGAACTTGGGTTTGAATCTCAGCATTTACTGGTGGTGTTATTAAGCGGCTGGCTCACAGTGACTTTTCTGTGCCTTAGTTTTTTTCACCTAATAAAATGAAAATAAGAGAACACACGTTGTTTTGTCGCGTGGATTAAATGTCATAGGAAACTGCTTAGCATAATGCATAAGTGCTCAGCAGTGTTGGCTATTATTATTATTGTTTTGGTGTATGTCAAGAGACACTCGTTGGAGTGGGGTTCTTAAATAAATCTGCCCATATGGCTTGAGTTTGTGCCCTTCTGTGTCTCCTGTATGATATTCAGTCCCTATGGGAGCCCAGGTGGCATCAAAATTGGTTGAACTTGAACTGTGTTTGGCGACGATTGTCACTGGCTCCACTGAGGCTCAGCTGGAACCAGGTCCTAGGGAGGAAATATAACAGAGAGTCCCCCAAGCCAGGGATGTTACAAAGAAACAGACAGTGATAAAGTGAAGAGGTAAAGGAGACTCTGATTTCATGTGTCTTGTATTTTGCTGTCATCCTTTTATTTCAATTACCACTCTCTGCAGGGTAACACAACTGAGTAAATAATTCAACTCAAACCACATACTTTTATTGAGCCCGGTACAGTCTCAGGCTCTGAAATACATGAGATAAATAAAACACGTGGAGCTCGTAAGGTATAAGGACAGATGAATGGAATCACAGACACGCAACACAGTTTTTTTTCTTTAGTAGAAAGGCATGAAGGAATATTATTAGCAATGATAGTTAATCTTTATTGAGTTCTTGCTTGTTGCCAGGTGCTGCTCTCAGCATTTTACATAGATTAACTCGTTCATCGTAACATAAGGCACTCTCCGTTGTTGAGCTAAGCTTTGGGGGAGCAAAGTTAGCCCAGGTAGCCACCTGCCACCACTGACGTTAGTGCGTTGCCAGAGTCTGCTTTCTGCACCAGTTTCAGCGGCTGATGCGAAAGCTTCCCCGTCAGAGCCTCTACAATCAGGGGAGAATTTCTTAGCAATCATCTTCCAGTGACATGACACCGCAATAAAGAGTCTTTGGGCGGCTGTGGAAACTGGGTTACCTTCCAGATTTTTGCCATCCTCTGTTTTTTGAATCTTCCTTTTTAAGAGGCAGCATTGGCCTTGAATGCTGCGTGGGATCTGGCGAGCCTTTAACTTCGGGTGCCGGGCCTTGGGAACAGCGCGCGCAGGGCGCTGTCCTCCTCGCCGTTGGGAGCGCACCCTGGCTAACCGGGACGCGGGACCTTGAGCCACCCAGACCAGCTTCCTCTGGTTTAGCGAGGACCTCTCTTGTTCTGCTCTTGCTCAGAAATGAGTCATCTCCGCACCATTTAGGGAAGGGCTGAAACTATCTCCGGGGTGGGGGTGGAGGGTGGCAGTCACGGTGATTGCCTTGGTGGATTTAGCCCTCGGAGGACGGATACTCCATTTCGACCTCTGGGGAGAGTTTGCTGGGGCGCCCACTGGAGGAGCTGCGGGTCCGATCGATCGATCGCACGGAGGCGTCCTCGTGTTTCCCCGGCTGTAGGATAAAGTCAGGCTTTTTGTGCTTTGCTGTGGGGTTGGGGGCCTCTCAGAGAGGTGCTTCGGTGCCCAGAATCACCCAGAGATCCCTGCCAGGTGGGGTGAAACCAGTTCTGTGTGGTTGTTCTTTAGGCTTCACACTTTAAACCCGTCGGGTCAGATTCTGATTACTTCTTGCTTAATTTAACCTTCGTAGTAGATAACCAGTATCTCTAGGTGGTGAGAGTTTCCAAGTATAGAGAAGAGCCGCTTTTTATTATTATTATTATTATTATTATTATTATTATTATTATATTATCCTTCCATTCAGCAACACGAGTGTTTAGTTTATTTCTATAAATGGGAGAAAGAAAACCAGCTATCCCAGCATGCTGCATTCCTCTCTCACTGGGGCAAGTGCGGGTAATGCAAAGGCATCTCTGGGGAACCAAATCAAGTTAAGTTCAAACTGGGCCAAGCCAGGAGCGCAAGGGAGTGTGGGAAACTCCTGTTCCCTGAGGAAGTCTGGTGTATTTTAAGATTTCCGAGTCAGATTTGCCCTCATCGTAGCCTGCCTCTTCCCGCCCTCTCCAGATACCTCTCTGGTCCAAGCTACCAGCGTCTCTTCTGACTGTGACTATCTGGCCTCCCTGTCTCCCTTCTTACCCTATAGTCCCTTTTGACAGAGCAGCCAACAGTGATTTAAAAATTAAACCAGACCATAATACCCCTTGCTTAAACGTCTCCAGAGGTGTCCCAGTCACCTTTAGAAGGAAACCCACATTCTTTACCATGGCTGACTTGGTGTAGCATTCCTTGACACTGAGATTTGCTCCCCTACTACTCTCCTCCTCTCCTGCTTAGCCACACTGGCCTCAGACTTGTTTAATGTGTTCCAGGCTCAGCACCTTTGTACTCCATGGGTTGCTGTCTAGAGTGCTCTGCCCCAGATTTGTCTGTGGCCAGCACCTCTACATTCAGATGACAGTTCAGACTCTCCAGCCAGTCTTTTTTTTCTTCCTTCCTTCCTTCCTTCCTTCCTTCCTTCCTTCCTTCCTTCCTTTCTTTAAAAATTTTTAAAGTTTGTTTATTTATTTTGAGAGAGAGAGAGAGGCAGCATGCACGGGAGGGGCAGAGAGAGAAGGAGAGACAGAATCCCAAGCAGGCTCCACACCAATAGGGCAGAGCCTGATGTGGGGCTCAAACTCATGCAAGATGATCCTGAGCCCAGACCAAGAGTTCGATGCTTACCTGACTGTGCCACCCAGGTGTCCCTCTCCAGCCAGTCGTCTTCTTTTTTTTTTTTTTTAACACTTATTTTTGAGAGACAGAGAGAGACAGAGCATGAGCAGGGGAGGGGTAGAGAGAGAGAGAGGGAGACAGAATCCTAAGCAGGCTCCAGGCTCCAAGCTGTCAGCACAGAGCCCGATGCAGGGCTCGAACTCATGAGTTGTGAGACCATGACCTGAGTCAAAGTTGGACACTTAACCAACTGAGCCACCCACGCACCCCTCTCCATGCATCCTGTCTTCTTAAGGTGAACACCACCTACCCCTTCCAACTCATTCTCAGTCCTGTTACTCTATTTTCTTCCTAGCACTTATGCTTGAAATTTTATTTACTATTATTTTATAATCAAAATATTAAACATTAAATATTTATATGTAAATTAATAAGTAATAATTATAACACTATAAGTGTAATATGATTGTTATATATAATATAAATTAATAATTACATATTTAATTGTTTAAATATTAAAATTATTTTAATTAAAATTTATTATTTTATTATTTATTTGTGTATTACTTATCGTGTTCCCCTTTCTCCACCATATATGTGTAGACCTTGCCCATCTTGTTATTTTTAGTGCCTGTGAGAGTGCCTGGAGTAGAGTACTACTTCATAGTAGGCACTCAGTAAATATTTGTTTAATAAATGGAGGAAGTTCAAGAAGAGTTGCCCCATACTTTCTTGAAATGGGGGAGGCGTCTGAGGCTGGCATTGGACATTGATTGATTTAAGTGTCAATAAATTCACTATTTACACTGCATTTTGCTAGGCACCTGTTACAACAGTGAATGGAACAGACAGGTTTCTACTCTCATGGGGTTACATTCTATGAAATAAATTAAATAGTACTGACGAAGAGAACAACAGGAGATGCCCACTTTAGAAAAAGTGCTCAGAAAAATGTTTTTTGAAGAGGTGTCTTTTTAGCTGATACCTGAAGAATGAGCAGGTGGTGTGGAGGGGGCAAGTATATGCAGCAAAGCCTGAGAGAGGAAAGATCTTAGGTGGAAGAATAAGAGAAGTGTAGTTAAAGCCAGAGAGCCAGAGGAACTGGAAAGAGATGTTATTGGGGAAATAGCAGCTGTACTCATGCAGGGCCTTGAAGGCCATGGGAATGAGCTTGGATTCATGCCAAGGGCAATGGGAACTCACTGGAGGGGATTAAGCATGGAAATGATATGATCCAATATATGTTTTAAGATCACTCATGCTGTTGAGTGGGGGGCGCATTAGATGGGGTGTCCGAGAAAGAGAAGAGACATGATTGTAGGGCTCTTATAACAGTTCATCCTTGCTGTTAACCACTAGAAATAATGGTGGTAGCAGGGAAAGAGAAGTAACAAATTCAAGATGTATTTTGGTAGTTTAGCTAGACTTTTCCCTAACTGCTTGAGAGAGGAGTGAGGGGCAGAACTGAGGGTGATAGATAGGTTTCTGGCTTGTTAAATTGGGATGACTGTGATGCTATTTAAGGCTATAGGTGCTGGATTGTTTATTCATCTGAGTGATAATCCAAGTTCATCTCCCAGACCTCAAGGAGGGTCCCAATAAAATAACCAAAACGGACATATTTTGTTTTACTTTTTAAAAGTTAAACTTTTTTTCAAATAATTGTAGATTCAAATGCAGTTGTGAGAAATAATACAGAGAGTTCCCATATACCTTTTACCCAGTTTCCCCCAATGTGACATCTTGTAAAATACAGTGTAATGCTATTGACATCAGTAGTCAAGATATTGACATCAGTAGTCAAGATATAGAACATTCCCATCGCCACAATCCCTCATGTTGCCCTTTTATAGCCCCACCTACTTCCTTCTTACCCCTACTGATTCTTAAACTATGGCAACCACTAATCTTTTCTCCATTTTTATAATTTTGTCATTTAAACTATGTTATATATAAATGGAATTAGCTAGTATATGTATTAGTGTTCTCCAGAGACATAGAACCAATAGGACGTGTGTATATATATGAGAATAGGAGAGAAAGAGATTTATTTTAAGGAATTACCTCACATGATTGTGGATTTGGTGAGTCCAAATTCTGTAAGGCGAGGCTGGCAGGCTGGGGACTCAGGAAGGAGTTGCAGTTCAAGTCCAAAGGCAGTCTGCTAGAGAATTCCCTCTTGCTCAGGGGAGGTCAGGCTTTTGTTCTATGAGACCATCCACTGATGAGACCCATCCACATGCTGAAAGACAATCTACTTTACTCAAAGTCCACCAACTTAAATATAAATCTCATTCAAAACATTCTCCTGGAAACATCCAGAATAGTGCTTGACCAAATATGTGGGTACAGTGGTCCTGCCAATTTGACACATCAAACTAATCATTACAGCATGTAACCTTTGAGATTGGCTTTTTTTGCTCAGTATAATTTCTTGAGATGCATCCAAATTGTTGCATGTATCAGTAGTTTGTTGGGTTTTATTGCTGAGTAGTAAGTGTTCCGTGGTGTGGATGTGCCACAGTGTATTTAACCACTTACCTTTGAGAACATCTGGGTTGTTTACAGTTTTGGACTATTCCAAATAAAACTTAAGACATTTATGTAAACAAAAAACAAAAACAAAACTTTTTTGTGTGTGAACATAAGTCTTTTCTCTGGAATAAATGTCCATGAGTACATTTGCTAGTCCATAAACTTGTTGCCTGTTTAGTTTTTAAGAAACTTCCATTTTTACTTTCCTACCAGCAATATATAGGTGATCGTTTTCCTGCAAGCTCATCATCTGATATTGGCATTATTTTTTAATTGAGACATTCTAAAGGGTGTGTAGTAATATCTCATGATGGTTTTATTTTGCATTTCTTTATTTTTTAATTAAATTAATCACTTTATTCAAAAGACAACATATCTAGATTTCATTTCATTTCATGAGACAGCTACTTTTTTTTTTTTTTTTTAGTATAATTGACCCAAAATGTTACATTAGTTTCTGGTGTGCAAGTTAGTGATTTGACAAGTTTATATATTATGCTGTGTTCATCACAAGTGTGGCTATCATCTGTCCTGTTACATCATTATTACAATATCATTTACTGTATTCCTTATGCTCCTACTTTTTATTACTGTAACTTACTCATCTCATAAGTGGAGGCCTGTATCTCCCTCCTCTTGATCCATTTTGCCCAACCATGCATCCCCCTCCCTTCTGGTAACCATCAGTTTGTTCTCTGTATCTATAGTTCTGACTCTGTTTTTTGTGTGTTTATTTAAAAAAATTTTTTTTAATGTATATTTATTTTTGACAGAGATAGAGAGAGAGAGAGACAGAGCATGAGCAGGGGAGGGGCAGAGAGCGGGAGACACAGAATCTGAAGCAGGCTCCAGACTCTGAGCTATGGGCACAGAGCCCGAGTTGGGGTTCAAACTCACAGACCGTGAGATCATGACCTGAGCCGAAGCCGGACGCTCAACCGACTGAGCCACCCAGGTCCCCCTGTTTGTTCATTTTTTTTAGAAGATTCCATTTATGAGTAGAATGGTATAGTATTTGCCTTTCTCAGTCTGACTTATTTCACTTAGCATAATACCCTCTAGGTCCATTCATTGTTGTCTCAAATGGCATGATCTCATCCTTTTTTATGGCTGTATAGTATTACATCATGTATGTGTACCACACTTTCCTTATCTGTTTGTCTATTGGTGGACGCTTAGGTGGCTTCCATGTCTTGGATGTTGTAAATAATGCTGCAATAAACAGAGGGGTGCATATAAGTTTTTGAGTTCGTGCTTTCTGTGGGAAAACAATAGTGGAACACTAGTATTTTCCCTGGAAAAACACTCAATAGTTGAATTGCTGGATTATATGATATTTCTATTTTTAACTTTTTGAGGAACCTTCATTCTGTTTTCCACAGTGGGTGCACCAATTTACATTCACCCCAATAGTGCACAGGTGTTCCTTTTTCTCCACCTCTTTATCAATGCTCGTTTCTTATCTTTTGCATTTCTTTAATGGTTAATGATGTTGAACACATTATCATTTACTTATTTGGCATCTATATATGTTTTTTGGTGAAATGTCCCTTCCTGCCTTTTGTTTATTTTATAATTAAATTATTGTTTTGTGTGTTTATGTATCTGTGTGTTTTCTGTTGAGTTTTGACAGCTTCTTATGTATTTTAGCTACTACTTCTTTGTTGGATACGTTATTGACAAATATTTTCTCCCGCATTCTAGCTTGTCTTTTCATCCTCTGAACAGGATCTTTCATAGGGCAAAAGATTTTAATTTTTCCGGAAGCCAATTTATTAATTTTTCTTTTTATAGATTATGCTTTTGGTGTCATATCTTACTTTTGGATAGCCTTCATCTTGAAGATTTTCTTCTACGTCATTTTTTTTTTCTAAAAGAGTTATTACGTTACACTTTATATTTAAGTCTATGATCCACTGCGTCGTTTTTGGTATAGTGTGGGACCTAGACTGAGGTTCATTTTTGCCTATGGATGGATGTCCAATTGCTCCAGTACCATTTATTGAACAGGTTATCTTTCTTCTATTGAATTGCTTCTGCACCTTTATCAAAAATCACTTGAGCATATTTATGTGGATTTATTTCTGGGTTTTCCATTCTGTTGCATTTATGTTTGTGTCTGTCCCTCTACCAATAACAGAGTGTTGCTTACTATAGCTACCTAAGTCTTGAAATCCGGTGTACTGATTCCTCCCACTTTATTCTTCTTTTTGAAAATGGTAGTTCCTTTATTTTTCCACATGAAATTTAGAATTTCATATAAATTAACAAAAACCTCTTGCTGATATTTTTCTGGGAATTTATTTTAATTCCATTAAACTTGCATATCATTTTGGGAACAATTGACATTTTTACCATATTGAATCTTCCAGTCCATGAACATGCTCTTCATTTATTTGGATCTTCTTTGATTTCTCTTATAAAAGTTTTATGATTTTCAGCATACAAATCTTATTCATGTTTTGTCAGATTCATGTGCTGAAAAAATTTTAAATATTTATTTTTGTGAGAGAGAGAGAGAGACAGACGGACAGACAGAGCATGAGTGGGAGAAGAGCAGAAAGTGAGGGAAAAACAGAATCCAAAGCAGGCTCTAGGCTCTGAGCCGTCAGTACAGCTCAAACCCACAAACCACGAGATCATGACCTGAGCTGAAGTCTGATGCTTAACCTACTGCGCCACCCAGGTGCCCCTGTTTTGTCAGATTTAAACTTAACTCTTTTATTTTTCTCAGTGATTTAAATAATATTGTATTTTTAATTTTAGTGTCCATGTGTTCCTTGCTAGAATATAGAAGTATAATTAATTTTTGTGTGTGTTCATCGTATATCCTACAATGTGCTGAACTCACTTATTCTAAGAGTTTTTAGTAGATTTCTTGGACTTTTCTATGTAGACAGTCATGTCACCTGAAAATAGGGAGAGCATTATTTGTTATGTTATGACCTATATGCCTTTTATTTCCTGTTCTTAACTTATGACACTGGTAACAACTTCTAGCACTGTGATGAGTAAGAGTGACATAAGTGAATATCCTTGCCTTGTTCTTGATCACAGGGGAAAGCATTAACCTCTCACAATTAAGGATAGTGTTAGTTCTGGGTTTTCTGTAGCTGCTCTTTATCATGAGAAAGTTCCTCTCTATAACTATTTTTCTAGGACTTAAAAAAAATTATGAATCAGTATTGAATTTTGTCAAATGCTTTTTTTTTGTATCATTTGATATGATCATATGATTTTTTCTTCTTTAGCCTGTTAATATGATGGCTACATACCATCTTTGTTTTTTTAGTGTTTATTTATTTTTGAGAGAGAGAGACAGAGAGGGAGAGAGCAAGAGAGTGTGAGAGCACAAATGGGGGAGGGGCAGAGAGAGAGGAGGACACAGTTTCTGAATTGGGCTCTGTGCTGACAGCAGAGAGCCTGATGTGGAGCTCAAACTCATGAACCATGAGGCCATGACCTGAGCCAAAGTTGGATGCTTAACCCACTGAGCCACCCAGGCGTCCCTGTCTGGTTTCGATATCAGGGTAATATTAGCTTCATAAAATGAATTTAGAAGTCATCTCCTTTCTTTAGTTTTCTGGAAAGGATTGTGTACAAATGATGTTTGGTAAGATTCTGCAATGAAACAGTGTAGGTCTGGAGATTTCTTTTGGGGAGGTTTTAAATTATAGATTCAATTTCCTCAGTAGTTACAAGACTATTCAAATGATCTATTTCATATTGGATGAGGTGTGGCAATTTCTGCTTTTTAAGGAAGTGGTATATTTCATCTAACTTGTCAAATTTGTGTCTTTCTTAGTATTCCTTTTTCATTCTTTTTATGTCTGCATGGTTTATGGTGATATACCTTGTTTCATTCCTGATATTGATAATTTTTGTCTCCTCTCTCTCTCTGTTTCTTTTTGTCAGTCTTGATACAGGTTTGTAAACTTTATTGATTTTTGCAAAGAATAAGATTTTTATTTCATTGAAATTTCTCTGTTATCTCTCTGTTTTCAATTTTATTGATTTCTACTCTTATCTTTATTAGTTTCTTCCTTCTGCTTGCTTTGGGTTTATTCTGTAATTCAGTTTCTAGGTTCTTGAGATGGGAGATTAACTGGTTGATTTGAGAATTTTCTTCCTTTCTAATGTATTAATTTAGTGCTATAATATTCCTTCTCAGCATTGCTTTAACAGTGTTTTGCAAATTTTAACATGTTGCATTTCAATATTCATTCTGTTCAATTTTTTTTATTTCCCTTGATCTCTGGATTATTTTAGAAGTGTAAAAGAAGTGTTTGCACTCAACAAGTGTTGAGAATTTTTCTGTTTCTGTTATTGATTTCTAGGTTGATTCCACTGTGGTTAGGAAAAACACTGTACAATTTCAGTTCTTTTAAATTTGTTAAGGATTGTGTTGTGGCTCAGGATATGGTCTGTCTTGATATATGTTCCATGGACTCTTAGAAAGTATATCTCTTCTGTTGCTGTTGAGTGGAATGTTCGGTCAGTGTTGATTAGGGTCTGTTGTTTGATGGTATTGTTGAGTTCTTCTAGTTATGTGTCTAGTTGTTCTATCAATTGTTGTGAAAAGGGTATTAGAGTCTGCAACCATAATTATGGATTTATCTATTACTGCCAAGTAAAGGTAGAAGTCCATGTTGCCCATTCAGCTTCAATGATACTCAAGGTAGTGGGAGAGTTCTTCATTTATACTGGGCGGGGGGTGAGATTTCCTGCTCCCCATGTGGTCTCCACTGATGCCGTGGTGGGGGATGACTTCATTCCTGATGGGCAAGGTAAAATTCCTGCCTCTCCACTAGGCCTCCTCTGGCAATACCCCAGCAGGAAGGGAGAGGAGAACTTCATTAATTCAAGTATGGGGGAAAGTCTAGAGTCTTCACGATTACCACTGATGCTGCTGGAGGGGAGTCTCAGTACAGCATGGATAAAAGTCATGCTCCTTATTTGGCCTTCTTTGACATCATCCAGGTAGAGATGTTGGGATTTTTTGTTAGTGCCTCCCAAGGATAGAAGTCTAGGTTCCCTACTCAGTCTTTGTCAGCTTAATTTGTGTCAGGGCCAGTTTTGTCTGTGATGATTGGATGGAATAAAGCAGTTATTATCCAAAAGTGTTTTTTTTTTTTTTTTTTTTTGCCTTAGTAAGTTTTCCTTTTCCTTTGGCTACAGAGAGCAGATTTTTGAAGAACTTTTTTTTTTTTTTTTATTTTTGCTTATTTGTACCCATTGGCATTTCTGGGTTCTTCATTCCAAATTGGGGATATATGAAGCAGTGGAATTCACCACTACCATTTTTCAAATTTTGAGGTTTCTAGCCAGTTAGCTCTCTACTCTCCACCCTCTGTAGTTTTCTTCTGTTTGTTTTATATTAATGTCCAGGGTTTTAGTTGTATTTAGCAGGGGGGAATAGGGAAGAGTTTGTCTACTTCATCTTCCTGGTAGCTGAGGCCTTGTTCCATTTTCAAAAGACTTTAGGGAAAGAAACCTAATGAATTATAAAACAATCACAAGAACAAATAAACAAAAGATGAAGTCAAACCAAACTAAAACAAAACAAAAAAAATTATGGCATTTAACTTAACTTTCTCCTACTGAAACTTCAGGTCTCCCCACTTATTTTGTTTTTTCTTATCTCATCAATACTAGAGTTGAGAAGTTATTGTTTTTCATCTCCTGTACTTTGGTTCATTGTATGTAATGGTGAGATACGGGGAAAAGAAAATGGGCTAAAAAGGTAAATAAATGTGGGCTCAAAACTCTCTCTTTGAGCTCTAAACAAAAGGGTATTAACTGCCTACTCAATATTTTCACATAAGTGTCTAATAGGTACAATCTAAATGTTATCATAATTAAACAGAAATCTTGATTTCTTTTTTTTTTAAATATTTTTTAGTGTTTATTTGTTTTTGAGAGAGAGGGAGAGAGGGAGAGAGAGAGAGAGAGAGTATGAGCAGGGGAGGGGCCGAGAGAGAGGGAGACACAGAATCTGAAGCAGGCTCCAGGCTCTGAGCTGTCAGCACAGAGCCCAACGCGGGGCTTGAAGTCACTAACCATGAGATCATGACCTGAGCCAAAGTTGGGAGCTCAACTGACTGAGCCACTCAGGTGCCCCAGAAAACTTGATTTCTTATCTTCCCACCCTCGAATATCCCATTTGCTGCTAATGTAGCTTTAGGCCTCAATATCCACTTCTGTGAGACTGATATGATAATGTCTACTTTTTGGATTAGTTATAACAGTTAGAGAGTATGTGTAAATAAAGAGGACATGGCAAATACTAGCTGCTCAGTACTGATAGTGATTATTATTGTTATTGTACATGCATATGAATCTTTCTATACAAGTGAAATTTCATCATATCCTCCTTTATCTCCATATAACCGATTCCAACAGTTGGCCCTTCTGTAGTTTGCCCTCCCTGTTAGAGTGGAAGACTATGTCCCTGTTCGTCTCTAAAGGCAATGCCTACACTCCTGTTCTAGACCTTCTTTAATCTCTTAAGGACCTCATTCCTGCAATTATCCACTTTCTCTTCTTGCAGTCGAGAGAAATCATTACTTTCCCCATTTCTACCAAATTATTTACTTCAGCAATATAAAGCACATTAACATGGCCCATCTGGGGGGAAATGCTCTCTTAATGTCTAGACGTTTGCTGCATTTCTCTGCTTCCCTTAATGGCAGAACTCTTCCAAAAAGTTGTCAGTGCTAACTATCTTCACTATTCACCAGTCTTTTCTCTTCAGTCTGCTTTAAATGGGCTTTTGTCCTTCACCACACCTCTGAAATAGCTCTTTATGAGTTTCCCAACAATCTACATCTCCCTAAGGATAATGGACAATTCTTTGTCCATTGGACTACTCTCCTTTTTATTGAAACGTTTTCTTCTCTTGACCTCATAACAACTGGATCACTTGAACTCATTTTCTGACTCCCTCTTCCTTTCCAGACTTCTTAATGGTGTTATAGTTCAGGGCTTAGTCCTTGTCCTATTTCTCTTTTTACCCACATTCATTCTGTATATAATTCCATTGGATCTAACGGCTGGTATCCAGAAGAATGTTCTGTGATGATAAAAATGTTCTGTATCTGTGCTGTCCCATATAGTTGTCACTAGCTACATGTGACTATTTGAATTTAAATTGATTAAAATAAAAATTCAGTTGCTCAGTCATACTAGTTACATTTCAAGTGCTCAATATCCATGAATAGCTAATGGCTATTATATTGTACAACACAGAAGTACAATATCTATCTCTAGCATTGCACTTCTCTCTCCAAGCTTCAGACAATACCCAACATCTCCACTTAAATGTCGAAGAGTTTTTATCTTAAGTCAATCCTGTGTAAATGGAACTCCTACTTTCTCTAATTTTTACCCTTAAATTTGCTACCCCACAAGCCTTTTCTTGTTCAGTAAATGGCATCAAAAATTGTTACAAGCCAGGAGTAATTTTTTGTCTTTTAAGTCCTATAGCCAGTTCATTGGAAAGCTCTGCCCATTATGCCTTCCAAATATACCCCAAATCTGACCACATCTCACCATTTCTACCACCATCACTCTAGTCCAAGGGAGCACCCTCTTTGGCCTTGACTATTGCAATAGCCTCCTAACTATTCTCCCTGTCTCAATTCTTGCTCCTCTGCAGTTCATTTTCCTTGTAGTAGACACAAATATCTTTAAAACATAAATATATCTTTAAAAAGTAAAAAACCTGGGGCGCCTGGGTGGCGCAGTCGGTTAAGCGTCCGACTTCAGCCAGGTCACTATCTCGCGGTCCGTGAGTTCGAGCCCCGCGTCAGGCTCTGGGCTGATGGCTCGGAGCCTGGAGCCTGTTTACGATTCTGTGTCTCCCTCTCTCTCTGCCCCTCCCCCATTCATGCTCTGCCTCTCTCTGTCCCAAAAATAAATAAAAAAGCGTTGAAAAAAAAAATTAAAAAAAAAAAAAAAGTAAAAAACCAGAAGACATTTCCCTATTTAAACTGCAATTTCTTTCCATTTAAATGAGAATAAATCAAAACTCCTAACCTTACCTAAAAAGCCTGCATGATTTGATCTTTTGCTTGTTTTTTTAACATCTGCCCTTCCACCTTCATTTCTGTTCTTTTTACAGTAACCACCATGTTATTTGAGCCCATTAAGCTAGCTCCTTTCTATCTGGAGCGCTCTTCCCAAGATGGATGCCTCCTTCTTATAATTTAGGTCTCAATTCAAATATGTCCCTCTCACCGTCACCTGTTTCTACCTTCACCCCCCGACCTACTCCTACCATCCTTCTTCCTGACCACCCTGGCTAAAATAGCATCTTCCCTCCATTCACTTATTATCATTATTACCCTATTGTAATTTGTTCACTGCATTTGTTAATGCCTAAACCCAACTTATGTATTTGTTTCCATGTTTATTTTTATTATCTCCCTAAAGACCATACAAAGTCCTTGAGGAACAGACTCTATCACGCCCACTGTTGTATTCTCAACTCCCCAAATAGTTTTAGTACACACACACACACACACACACAGTAGGTGCTCCTAAAAGACTGGATTTTAGGATATTTGTTGATTAATATCAAATATAAATATTTGTTGATTAATTAATAATTAGGCAATATACACAATTTGCCAGAATCCTTTTCTACCATACATCTGGAGTAGACTGCCTAGATTTGAACCACAGTTTCATTGTTTAGCTATGTGACCTTGGGAAAGTTACTTAAACCTTCTGGGTCTTAGTTTTCTCATCTGTAAAATGGGGCACATAATAGTGCTTCTCTCATAGTTGTGTAAGGATTAAAGAAGTTATTACATGTACTTGGAATGTTTGGAACAGTACCAAGCCCATAATAACTATTTGATGCTATTATTAATTACTGAATATATGCTAAATTTCATTAAAGGGCACCTTCATTTTGAAGATTTTCAATAAGGACATTGGGTTTCAAGGGATGATGATGATACTTCAAGAATTCCCTGACTCTGATCAAAACATGCCAACTGTAGTGGTTATTATAGATTTTATTTATTTAATAAATATTTATTCTCTTTTTAATCAATGATGCTTAGAATTAGTCCCAGGAAGCAGGTCAAAAAGATCATCTCTTGCCCACTTAGAGAGAAAGGGAAGAATATTTAACTAATTAGTATGGCCTTCCCACTAGGGGATTCCTGATGGGCATCTTTAAACCTTGGAAGAGCCCACAGGACATTAGCATCATCTCATTGCATTGTTTGTCTGGCAATGAAAGATCTTGATATTATCATTAACCTTTAGAAAATCAGTAAGGCAAGAGGGAATTTCACAAAAGAACTAAGAATTAGAAAAGTAATCAATAACCAAATTCCTATGACCTCTTTCTAAACTATTGAATGCCTACCATAGTTCAAAAATGTTACACATTGTCACTTCATCCCTGTAACACCATTTGAATAGGACACTATTTTCATTTAACAGTGAGAAGACTAAGGCTCAGAGCACTGAAGGATCTATCCCAAGTTTCCATGGCTAATCAATGGCAAATCTGCTCAGAAAAATGTTTATAGATTATCTTTTATGTTCCAGGACTGGACAGAGCAGTGAACTAATCAGATAAGATTCCTGTCTTCCTAGAATTTACATTCTTATAGGGATTGGGATCCAAGTTTTGGAACCTATCTTGAGAGCACCTCAAATTTGTGAAAATGACAACCTATAGGGGGGTGAGGTAGGAAATTGACAAATGTGTTAAAAAATACATCAAAACACTGAACAACCACTGTAGCAGTCACAAATATTTAATGGACACTTGATGGAAAACATACTCTTTCTTTTAGTTCTACCCACAATCCAAATAGAAAGTCATATATTGCATGGATAATCTCCATATAATAAGAGTATGATATTTTTCCTTGTGAAAACATAAAATGAGGACTTCATTGAGTGTATTAAATTTGAGCATTGAAACTAAAAGGTACTAAAGAATTTGGGTAAACAATTTAGAGATAATTTAGAGGCCACAAAAATATTACAGATTCAAGCCTTAATTAAACTTTGTGTGTGCAAACAATGTAAGGCAGTTGGGCCAATAATATTAGACCCTTATATCTTAGAGTAGGCCTTTGGGATAAATAAGTCAATGAGCACAAAAGCCTGAGCTCTGATGTGATAGACTCAAGGGAGAATGATGAAGAATAGATATTTCTCTGATAGACAGTAGTATGAGTTTGGGTTGTGTAGGGCAATGCGTAGAAAATGAAAGAGGGAGAACACCAAAAAGAATGGAGTCCAGGTCTCTAGGAAGGGCTGCTGAGGTTGGTGTATTGTTCCTGTTTGGATGCTGTGGGATTCAAATGGACCTCTTGGACTTTCCCTGGAAATGAGTCACAGCAGGGGTCCAGAGAGGTCAAGTTGTGGTCCAAGTGTGGTCACGGTCTCTATCTTCAGCCACACCCATGACTAGGGGAGACTGTTAGGACCTAAAGGGTAGTGTCCCATGCTGGGACTAAAAGGAAAGAATCTGGGGCAGATTGTTGGTGCCAGTTCTGTCTGTGGCAGCCAATAAATTGGCCAGTTTCTTATATTCCTTATCTTCTCCTTTCTTTAATTTTACGTATAATTGAGTCAATTCAATAGATTTAATATAGGTGGATGAGAAAGAATGAATGGATTCTTCTGGCTAGCTCAGTGGTAACCTGGAGAGACTCAGACAATCTAAAGTGACAAATCCACATGTACACAGAGGCCTGTGGGACCTCTTGACCCCATCGCAAAGACAGACCTATGGCCACTAAGTGCAGGGCAGAGGAAGTAGCCCTGGTCACTGGGGCTGTGACTTTAAGACTTCATGGACAGATGCAGTGACCTTAATAGTCTTACAATGACCTACATTGGGAGTCACAGACACCAGATAGTGCTACCCAGTGGTTTGTACAAGTCTAGGCACCTTTCCCACTTTTCTGCTCTTTCTTCTAGTCTGGAGCTTGTGATATTTGGCAATGAGGACAGCTCTCATGAAAAGAGCAAGAGGTCTACTGAGTGGGCAGTCCCCTGGATTTGTGCCATTCATGTCACGAAGGTTTGACAATCTGTGGCTAATTCCTTTGACAGATGCACATCTACAGCAATTTTTCAGCAAGCACTGTCCCAAATTAATTAATCATTGGGTAATTCAGTCTAAATTGAATGGTGCTGCTGCATGCAGAAAAGTTTTTGTTTGCAATTTTTAAGTCATCTCAGTTTAAATTAAGTCTATTAAAATTCTCTGTTCCTAACCAGTTTTCAATCAAGGATGCCTATATGGCCACAACACTCCTCAGGGCATCTTTCTGTTATGAGTTTGTGTCTCTTTAATGTTCGCAGGTTAATCATTTTCAGACAGTGTTTGTGCTATTTTCTACCGTTGCCTTCGGTACCATTTGCTGCTAATTTGTGGGGTGCTAAGGAAGGCTTATGAAGTTGACATAAAAAAGTGGGAGCAAAGATCATGAGGTCATCATGGAGGTTTCACAAACAATGTTGTTCCGTGTTGTTGACCAACAGGTCACCAATAAAAGGAGCAGTGTCAGGAAGAAACAGTTCTCGTGACAGTTGTTTACCAGACACAGAGGAGTTCCAGGAATGTACTGTCATAAGCAGATGGTGCAATTCGGTGGTGGGCAAGTTGTTGACCCAGGCACTCCTTTGTCTTGTAGATCTCTAAGAGACACAGCGAGCTTCAGTTTATTAGCCCCATTCTCCTCAGAAAATCCCCAGTGCTTACCAACACCAAACGTGGGCTTCTGGAGTCTCTTTAGAGACATCTGAGAGTCAGTGGCAAGACTGGCAAACGTGAAAGCAAATAGAATGTCTCTCTCTTGCAACTTGAAGTCACCTCCTCTCTTTGAGCATGGCAAGCAGATTTGGTGAAGCACTTTTCGGTGGTTGATTGGAGGAGGGAGCAGTGTTTATTTTTCTTCAGTGACTCAACTGAGCATACCGGAATTGAAGGTCAGAGCCTCAGTGGCTCTGTGCATTAGATGACTCAGTTTCTCCAGCCCTGGGAGCAACCCTTTGGGCCTCTAGGGATGTTCAAGGTGGCCTGAGAATGGAGCCCTCCTTTTTTGGCAGCTATGGTCTCCCCTTCGAGGAGGAGTCTGCCCCGAGGCCACGTCACTGCCTTTCTTCTCACCTTCCCTCCCCCTTTTTCTTCTCTCTTCCCAAACTCTCCTCAAGTGGCCTATGCTAATGTGAAGGGGAAAATTGGTTTGCTACAGCAAGAGCACAGGTGCCCGTCTCTCTTACCCTGACCGAACTGCCAGACTCTAGCCGAACCTTATAGGTGGGCTCAGTTGCCACACACAAAGCCATTGCCTTTATTTTACCACTGATGGGAGCAGGGTGAAGAAAGGGGAACAGCTTGTTGGAGAGGAAAGAGTGCTGTCTTAGGAGTCTGGAGATGAGCCTTCTTGTTCCATTGCTGCTGTGGCCCTTCAGACCGCCTTGAGCCACTCAATTATGGTCTCTGAAGGGTGAGGCTCTAAGTCCCTTATAGGGATGCAATTTTGTCCTTTCAAGACATGTAAGATCACAGCAGAGATAAGGGGTAGATTCCTTGTGATGGCTTCACACTGAAGGGCAAAGAGACCATCTGAGTGTTCCCACAGGTAAGGGTCTTGAGTGCCAAATGCTGTTCTAGTTCAATTCTGGTGATTATAGCTCCCACCAAGAGGCAGCTCTACCACTAGAATGTCCCTGGTCCTTTTGTCCTCATCAGTTAGCACTCAACCTGACTCAACCATTGTCCTTATGGATTTCTTGCCAGTGAGGACTCACTTAGCATTTTAATTCATTAATTTGCTGCTGCAGAGCCAGCCATGCCTAGGAGATAACCACTCCAGATGCCGTGGCACCGAAAGTTCGCTGTCAGAAGAGTTTATTGGGTAATGAAATTTAAAAAATCTCAAACACCAGATGTACAAGGTAATGTTTTTTCCCCCGATTGTCATTGTTAACTTCCACAAAGATTGTGGCTGGAACATTTGTGGGAATGTAGGAGTACAAAATAGATCAGGGAAGAAATTATGGGATTGCCACAGAAGCCACTGCTTGATTGGTAAGGCTAAATGCGAGTCCAAAGACAAACATTCTTATAAAGTATCTCTCATTAAGGTAGAGTTATATTCATTTTTTCTTGACCATCAAAGCTTAAGGAATGAAGCAGGCAAATGCATGCATATAATGCAGGAATATAAACCTAAGAGCACCAGATGGAAATGTGCAAAAAACAATAGAAAGTCAATAAAAAGTAATTTGGTTTTTTTTAAGGAGGAAAGGGGAAAAATATGATTTTGGGTATTGAGTGGCACAGGCACCTTCTTCTTTCCATCTTTAAATAGATAAAAAAGTAACAATGGTATTCTTTTTTTTTTTTTTTAATTTTTTTTTTTTTTAACGTTTATTTATTTTTGAGACAGAGAGAGACAGAGCATGAACGGGGGAGGGTCAGAGAGAGAGACACACAGAATCTGAAACAGGCTCCAGGCTCTGAGCTGTCAGCACAGAGCCCGACGCGGGGCTCGAACTCACAGACCGCGAGATCATGACCTGAGCCGAAGTCGGACGCTTAACCGACCGAGCCACCCAGGCGCCCCAATGGTATTCTTTTTATGTAGTTATTCCTCTAAACTTTTGAATCTTATGGTCATTATAAGAACAACTACACACAAAATTTCCAAAGAGTTTTTTTTATCTATGACCTGATGTGATCAACATAGCACAGTTGTGAGGCGGGCAGAAATGGTCTCATTATCCCCATGTTAGAAATAAGCACACACAGAGCACCTGGGTGGCTTAGTCAGTTAAGTGTTGATTTTGGCTCGGGTCATGATCCCATACTTCATGAGATCAAGCCCTGGTAGGGCTCTGTGCTGAGTGTAGAGCATGCTTGGGACTCTTTCTTCCTCTTTCTTCCCCTCTCTTGCTTGTACTTTCTCTCTCTCTCAAAAGAAATGAACTTAAAAGGAAAAGGAAAGAACACAGAGGCTTGAAGACGTCTGTTTACCTAGGGTCACATGTATTGGCTTTGGATTCTGTTCTTCATGCAGTTTAGGAGTAAAGTTCCACTTCTCAGCTTTCTCCTTTTCATTTGATTTTCACATATCCTTTTGGTTAAAGGCCAAGGAACATCCTTCTCCCTGGGTGGTCACTGGCATTGAATCAGTCTTGACTCTAATGTCTCAGGAACCAAATGCTCTTTGAAGAGGTGCTATCAGGTGTTCTTTATTTTAAAGAAGGGTCTTCTTCCCACAGTAACTGTTATTGCTGTGGTTTGATAGAAAGAGCACTAGACCAGTCACCAAAAAATCAAGCTTCTTATTTAAGTTCTACCATTGTCTACCTTAAGATCTTAAGTTATTTCCCTTCTACGCATTTCAACATCCCCAGTTACCAAATGAGGGGATTAAATAGAATGAGTTCTAAATTAAAATTAAAATCAGGCAGAAAAAAATTTTAATATGGTGGAAAAATAACTGTAATGAATAATTAATCAATAATTAGGACATAGAACAGACAAACCCAAAAAAGCAAACCAAAAGACCAGTAAGTTAAGAGAAAAAAATTAAAAGGAATGTAAAAGCAGATGAGAGCATATAGATAAAATGCAAATAAAAAGAGGAAAAAGTTAAAAATAAATAACATATAGCAGTACATGCAGAAATTGAATCATAAAAATATTCAAAGAAGCAGAACAAAGTAAAAAGAATTTAAAGTCACAAAGATGTAGAAATCAAGACAGTTGCCAAATAAAAGGGAAAGGTACAAAAAAAAGCACCCCCCCCAAAGTAAACAGCCAAGTCAAAAGAAATTAGAAGGTGGGTATAAAAAAGAGAAGTACTAAAAATAAATAAATAGTAATAAAACATTTTTATCTCAACTGAAATCTAAGAGACGATAAAAAGGATGGTAAAAATAGGTGGAGGTTTGAAAATCTGAGACAGAATGAGGGTAAGAATGGCAAAAGAAGTAGGCAGCTCTGGGCTGTCTGGGGAGGGTGCCCCCAGCAATTAGGGCTATCTGGGGAGTCTCACTGCAGTAAAGTGGCAGGTCTGTGGCTCAGAGAGCCACTTCCAAGTGATTGGTCACAGCAGCCTCTAGGCAGCCCTCTCTTCCCAAAGCCCTGCTTGGGACAGAAGCTGGTACCTGAGGGCTGCATAAGATAAAAAAGGGGTGGCTTTTGGACACACTTTCCATGTCTAGACATGCTGGGAGCATAATGAATTGTTCAGAGGGGAAGAAGAAAAAACTCAGAAGTGTATTTCTCAAGGCATGGGATTGGGGGCTGTTCAGGACCTGGGGCATCACAATGACAGATTCCTACTCACAGCAGGGTAGGTGATCCAGAAGTCTGCCTTCGTATTAGGCACACAGGTAATTCTTACTATCAGGAGAATTTGGGCCAGTAGGGCCACAGGACAGCTTCATGCTTCAAAGCTGGGGTGCAGTGAGAAAATCTGGGGGCTTAGTCCTACAGGCAGAAAGCACAAGAATATGCAGAATTATATGCACAAAATGATCCGTTTGAGGGGCTCCCACTATCAACACACACAGAAATCACTGGCCTTCCTAACTGATGTGATTCATTCCCTGAGCATTGCCTATGGGGCCAGGCAGCTGGCTGAATCAAGATCTGGAAGGCTCTGCGGCCTATGTCAGAGGATGGGCATGGGGTAAAGAGGGTAGGTTACATATTCATGTCGTCAGGTGATTGATTGCTTTTCCTGCTCCACCAGCACCGTGTGCTTGTGCAGACCTACTTGTCCTTTCTGTGCCCACATGCTCCTCATTCCTCTGTGCCTTTGCTCAAGCCTCTCCCTTCCTTTTCCTGTCTCATAGCCTGGTAAGGGCCACCTCCTCCTGGCAGCACTCCATAACCCTTCTCTTTTGTCCTCCAGCAATCCCTGCATTCCTCTATCAAATACTAGGCTCTGCTGTTTTGGTATTGTCTCTGTGCATGTTGGTATTCCTCCCCACTCTTCCCATCTCCCCCGTAGCAAAAGGTGACTTTGGATCCTTGAGAGCAGGGAGCATTTCTTCCTTAGCCGTTTCTGTCTTGGCATCCAGTGTTGGGCCTGTGGTGTAATAAACAACTGACAAATAGCTACTTTGCTTTTATTCACACAGATGGTATGAGCTGGGTTTGCTTTAGTGGCTTGTCAAAAGTCTGATCATAGATGTTGCAAATACTTGAGAAATTAAGATGGCTTATAAACCGGCAAAAATGTAAAAATACTGTGATGACATTTTTGTAGTTCTCTGATACCTGAAGGTGATCAGGGCAGCCTTATTAAGATGAACTGAACTAGTGACCATTAACATATCCACATCAAACGTTGCCATAAGACACAACAAAGATTCAAACAGGGTTCTTAGGGAAAACGTTTACAGTTAGATTTCCCAAATTCTGGATCAGGGACGTCAGCAGGGCTTAGGGTGTGGAACTATAACAAGGGGTCCAGTAACCCTCGTGGATACCACACGTTGTTTGCAGACTAAATACATGACTCACGTGTCTTAGTACTTTTCTCCAAATGAATGTGGCTTATAAAATGCAGTTTCATTTGAAAGTGTTCTTGGACTTCTTGTCGCCTTTTTCATAGGTGGTTATGATGGGAGGTCATCATATTTGGGATTGGGAACAACAGGCTGATAAGGTGGCTAGGATGCTGTTGGCTGGTATCCTCCGTGTTTTGCGACGTCTTCTGCCTCGCAGCATGTCCACTGAGTGATGAAACTGCAGCCAGTGAAAGTGGCTGGAATTCTGCATGAGTTTAAGCACCATTTGCCTTGATAATGCCAGCAACATAAGTCTAAATCACAGACACCAGGTGGGACATCTGCTTTGTTCCTGGTCCTGGATGATGCTGGTTCCCCCCACTTTTTAAAAAATACTTATCCCATCAATTTTTGAGATTGTTAGTACATGCTATCCTGGAAAAAAAGGTCTGGACTTTTATAAGCACTCTGGAGCAGTCATTCCCACACATTTTTTTTTTTTAATTTCACTAAGCAGCAAAATTTCAAAAATAAAACCAAAGACTCCTCAATCCAAACCCCAAATCTTGTGAAGACTGACAAAAAAGCTGCCAACCTTTAATTTTGCCAAATAGAACCATGGGTAAAAACAAAAACTACCCCCCCCCCCAAATCTCACAAATCATCTCTACTCCCTCCCCTCAAACCCAAACTAGAACATCTTATAAAATGAACGGCTATATATTACCAGCGTCAGCTCTCAAATACATCTCATCACTATATGATGAAAGCATGCCATCTCCAGGTAAGAGTGTCTTTGAATGAGCTTTATGGAAAACTCACTATGTTGTCCTTTCTGATCATTTTGTCTTGCACTGATGATAACTTTGGCATGCTGTTTTTTTTTTTTTTCCTAAGGAGGAAGGATGATATGGGGGGAAGTCTCAGGTTAATCTGAAGGCTATGCTGATTCTTTCTGCTCCAGGGATGGCTTCTCATTCTAAATTCTTTCATCTTCCCACTGCCATCTATTTTTGAGCTTAGTAACACAAGATAACCTGATCACAGAGATCACGGAGCACTAGGTGTAGGGCTGAAAAATCTGATCAGACCATAATGCTGCTAAACGTGTTTCCATGAAATCCTCTGGTAAATTCACTTTGAACTCTGGAAACCAACATGACTATTCTAGGGGGAGAGGTGACCATCCATCACATTGTTGTCACAGAATGTGGAATTAATTGCTTATGGAAATATAAAAACATAGTCAAGCTGGTGATACTCCATTTTAAAGAAAACCAAACCCTAAAATGATTTTTCACATAAGTTGTGGAAAGCTCATTTTGAAATAACACCTAAGAAACCTTAGCATCTGTTTCACATTCTCCACCCGAACCCAGAACCAGTGCCTTGTCTCTTTTGTAAAGAACTTCAGGAATCTGCAACTAAGCACCATGGAATCCCAAAATGGCGCTGGTCCTGGAAAAGGTTGATTAAGACCTTGACCCTGGCTATTTAGCATGAATTACACATTATCTTTCAGCTTGACAGGTTTGTGAAAAGACACAGAAAATAATAAAAGAACAAATAATTATTTCATTGTTATATTGCTTCATATTATGTCATTTCATTATCTTCTTCCTTTATTTTTAAATATGTTTCTTTTATTAAGTGAGCAAGAAAATACATAATTGAACAAATCGAAACTACAAGTGTGCCCTTTACAAGATTGAGTGAAACAATAAATTCATCAGAAGGCATGTTTCAATTTCCTAAATGAAACTTCATGCAACAACATTCAGTGGCGCTGAATATATACAGATGTTAGAGCCTGCCCAGGCAAGCTTCAGAATTATCATCACTTGGCCAAATGATAAGAGCCAAATGTCATTAGGTTTTCTTGAAGCTGCCTTGGGCAGGAGATACTTTTCCTGTTGTTTATTTCTTTTTTTAGAAAAAAAATGTCATTTTTAAACATTTAGATCAGAAAACAAAATGCAGAATCCTCTTCCCACTTCCAATAACTCTGCAATACCAAGAGTTTAAAACAGATCATTATGTGTATAAACGTAAGGGTTTTGAAATGCTGCTTTTCTTCAGGTTCTATATAAACAGTCTCTCCTCCAGCCCTGCGACTTGGTCTGTTAAGATGAGTAATGGAAAAAGACAGTACAGCCAGGATCATAGTGGTTCCCATCTACAATAGTCTTCCAGGAAAGAAAATCCATGGGGTTTTCTATTTTCGACATGAAAGCAAACCGATCCTTTTATGATATAAGCTTTGGACATAGCTTTTTGTTCTGATATTGAAATGAAAATGACCATATAGTTCTATAACCTTTTTTGATTCCCAAACTCTGTTATTGTTTACTTTCATTCACTCATTAATTCATCCAATAAATATGTGTACTGTTTGTCAGCTAGCTATTCTTCAAAGCACTGGAGATAGGCCAAAGAACAAGGCAGATGCCGATAAGTGCTGTGAAAAGCAATAGGGCCGAAAATGAGTGGGCGATTAGAGATTACATAGGTCTCTGACAGTAAAGGAGTATTTGTGCAGGGACCTAAAGGAAAGGAGGGGCAAATCACGCAGAGGTGTGGGGGAAGAGGTTTCCAGACAGAAGCAGCAGCCAGGACAAAGATCCTGAGACAAGAGCATGCTCTGAGGGTGTTCTGGATAAAGCAAGGGCAGGGTGGTGGAGCAAATGAACTAGGGAAATAGCAGGTGAGGTCAGAGAAGTGGTAGCAGTGGTTGGAGATGGGGCAAAGGGTGCGTCAGATTTATTAGGGGCTTTAGTGCTATTGGAAGGACACTGCCACTTTGAGGGAGGTGGAAAGGCATTACAGACATGAGCAGAAAAGTGGCAGCACCTGTACATGTTTTATGTCATCCCAGGCAAGATGTGGCATGGACTCCTATATCCATGGATTGTGGATACATTCTGAAGCTAGGAAAAACTATATATTCCCTTCCCCGCAATGGATTGTATGTGGTATGTGAAGGAGAAAATTTAAGGGCAACTATACAATTTTCCAGTCTGGAAGAATGGAGTTGTTTACTGACACAGAACATACTGTACGGGGAGCAGATTTGTGGGTGGGGTGCACATGAGGTGTTTTGGACATGTTGAGTTGGAGATGCCAACTACAGACCCAGATGAAGATATCAAGTAGCAAGTTAGACATAGACCTCTGGCATTCAGGAAAGAGGTGAGGGCTGGAGTTGGAAATGTGGGTGTTTCAGTGCACTGATGGTGTCTAGAGCCCCAACACTGGAAACAGACCAGTGCTGGGCACTCCAAGGACTTGGCAAAGGAGACCAAGAAGCACTGGCCAGAGGCATGAGAGAACATGAGGGATATTCCAGAGCTGAGAAAGTATTTCAGGAAAGAAGGTGTTATTAACTGTGTTAAAGACTGCAGAGAAGTCAAAAGCATGAAGCCAGAGACCTAACCTTTGCAGTTGACAGCATGGAGATACATTTTTCTTAGCAATAGCTACTACTGTGGAGACGAGAGCCTGATTTAATTTGGTTCAAGAGACCAAAGGACAAGAGGACTGAAGACAGTAAGTTTACATAATTCCCTCTGAGGAGTTTTTCTGTGACGGGGAGCAGATAAATGAGACGGTGGTTCGACAGGGTTAAGGGGGCCAAGGTGTTTTATAAGACAAGAGGTAGCAGCATGAATGTAGTGAAATCCTCCATTAGGTTGGGGGAAAATGGCGATGCAGGAAAGGGAGGGAGTTCTGTGGGCAGTGACCTTTATTTGGTGAGGTTGGAGGAGACCGACCCAGAGCAAATACGAGGAGCTGCCTGCTATGAATTAAGGAGGCGGTAGAGTGGGCATGTGTTTCACGACACAAGACCAGGAAGCAGAGAAACCAGGGTATTTATAGGATTGTCTAAGTGGATATTGAATCTCCAAAAGTTGGAGACAGTGATGGTGAGCCAAACCTGAAAATACTTAAGCAATGAGAGGGAGTGAAGGAAGGTAAATAGGGACTTTGTTGGTTGATGGCAAGAGCTTCAAAGCACCGGGTGCTTACGAGGGATGGGTCACAGTCTGGAAGGGGCAATGAGGGACAAGCAGGCATCCTACTACTATTAATGTTTTATTACTCACATTTTGACAGTGATCATATAATATATTCCAAGGCGTGGCATTGACTCTATGGGAAAACCCTGGCTTAGAATCTACCAGATCATTTCTAAATACTGCTCAGAACAACTAGAGACAACAAACTGAAGGCTTTTTGTATGTAGGAAAAGAAATACTGGAAAGTAACCCAAAGGTTCAGACTAGAAAATACACCAAGAATACTTTCTTTTTTACCCTAACACAGCTGAGACTTACCCAGTTTCAGCATATTTTTGACAATTTAAAACACTTTAGAAAACTGGAGATTTAAACCATGTAGACATTTGTAGGCGTAGCAAAATGATAGTCTCCCTTCCCAATCCTGTAAATCTGGCATCTCTACGGTTATGGTGACATTGTAAATAAGACAGCTACAACGCCCCAAAATAGTTTCACAACATCCAATTTTAAAGTTCATCCAAGCTGTCATTTTTTTTTCCCCCTGCTGTGATTTCTTGCTGTCACCTAACATTTGAAATTCTGATTCAGGGTCATAACTAAGGTTTTAAAACAAGGCATAATACAATATTACTATTCCTTAACACTAACCCCAGGGGAAGAGACTGAGAGGAAGGGGCAGCTGGGGCATGGATAGTTGTCATGTAAATAACGAACCATTGCTGGCAGGTGAAGACTCACCTCTCCAGGAGCCTTTGCTCTGCCTCAATAGCACAATGCAACGCGGTGATGATAAACACAAACCATCGAAACCAAACCCTGTCATGCAAGGTGAGTTAGTTTGAAGGTATCTACACAAAGCCCCAAATCTGTAATCTTTAGAACATTTCTATTTTTAACTGTGTGTGTGTGTGTGTGTTTTCAGTCTTCATCCAAATGTTTGGCCTCATGGACACAGAGTCTAAGATTTTGATCCAGATTTAAAATATCTCAAAAACATATCCAGGGATTTTTGTTTCAAAAAATGCTTTTATGGGGATTCTAGTTTTGGTGCATTCGGGCACTTCCTGAAATGGCAGGCCTGGAAGGATAAAGTTCACAGCAGAGAGTTATGGTCTCATACTGTTTAACACTGCAATTTTTTAAAAAATATTCCAGTCGTCTGTGGAAAAATCCCCACAAGAATGAGACGTCATGAAAATCGAACAACACTAGAAAATGCTTAGTACAAATGTACAAATGGTCGGTTTTGAACCTGAAAGTTCTCAAGGGATTTTCTTCTTTGCTGAGGCTTCTGAAAAGAGCTCAGTTTATACCATTTTGAGACCCATGAAAGCACAGCACACCTTTGGATTTCTGATGCCACTATGCTGATCAGAGCCAAAATGTAGTGGCATTTGAGAAATATTGGCTGGTAAGTGAAATCACATTTAGACTTTTGGGTTTTATGTTGTAACTACGTAGTTTCAAGGGAGAAGCCAGTTATAGATTGGTTTGTTGTGCTTTGTTTGATTTGGTGAGATTGAAATTTGTGAGGCATGAATTAAAAGGTAATTAATAATTCACAGAAACTGTTGAGATGGCCAGAACATACTTGCAGAAAAGGATTTTGGAATATCAGGGGCTTGATAAGATGATTCAGGATTGTTATCAGTGTATTGTGGATATTCTGTTCTCCTCCATTGGGTTAAAGAGTTTTATTTTCTTTCCTAAAAATAATGTGGCACATCTTCCATCTTAAAGCAATCAGCACAAATACAAGTGATGCCTGTTCAAGCGGACTTTCAAAGACAGCACACACTAGTAACACAAAGAGCTCTTTCACATTTCAAGAATACAGTGATGGGAACTGGTACACATAATAGTAGAGAAAAAAATTTTTTTTTTAACTTCATGGAATGGGAGGTCAGGCTTCAGGCACTTCTTTGGCAATGGACAAAACCAAAAGGGCTCTGACCTGAATCTCACATCTCTTTCTAATCTACCGCACATGAGGGACCAGAGACACCAATTACCAATGAGTCACAAGAGCAGACAGAAAACTGTTAGTAGGTTTTGACAACCAGGAACGAAGATGCTTTGGAAAAACATGTGCTGGATGCCAAGTATGTAAGAAGTGTACCTTAGAAAGCGATGCCATTAAGAAAAATGGAATTCCTGTCCAAGTGGCCTGGTGGGATTTCATCTGTGCCATCATCTATACTGGTGAAGCAGCTCTGGGTCTTGAAGCATCATTTAAAAGTCTTCAAGAAAAATCATGAGGTGTATATAAACAGAACCATAAATTTTATGTGGAACTTGGTGCAAGCTGTCTTCATTTATCTTGTGTGCACTGGCAGTGGTCGGAGTGCAACTGGCCTTGGGAGGACTCTCACCATTTGAACTGAGATCCTAGTGGTCATCTGTTTCTACCACCCACTGGAAGCAGGAATCCATACTACGGTTCCCCGGACTGGCACCCTAGAATGATGGCCACCTGCTAGAACCTGGGTCAAGACTATGACACGGGCAGGCTCAGTGGATTTATGCATGATTATCAATTTAGAGCAACAAGAACCAAAAGATCTAGTGAAACTTACTTTGGGGGGAAGGCTCAGTTTCTCTTTGTAAAAGAAAAATAAAACGAGCCAATTCTACTGACAAAATCCCCTATGGGAAGAACTAAAACTAAAAACGGAAACTAACTGGTTTCAAAAGTAAAGAAATTTTTATTAAAATGGAATTAACATGAATGAAAAGCACAATCCACCCCCCCCCCCAAAAAAAAAAAGAAAAAAGAAAGGGGGAAAATGGGGCAAAAAAGGAGGCGGGGGCGGGGCGGGGGGAAGAAAACAAACCAGAAAGCTGAGGATTATTATGAGCCATGAGAACAATAGTCTGAAATACTCCGCATGGCACATTGGGTCTCCACGGGTCAGGGCTACGGCCTGTCCTGATGGAAGAAAATATATTCTTGAAGATAAAAGCTTCCAGGAGTGATTTAGGTATCTGTTAAGAAACACAGCTTTGGTAGGGGACCTTTTAAATTTAGTTTTGCCTTGTACTCAGTGTAAAATATTTGTACAAAAATATAGAAGGCATGGCTTGATGTTTAACGTCTGTGTTTTATTGTTGTTGGCACCAGAAAAAGCTCATGTTCTATGTTATGTCACTGTACATACTGTAAACAAGACTGCATTAATATTGTTTTATGAGTTTTTGTTTCAATGACTCTAGATTTTAAAAAATACATTCACAAACTACCTTATGTTTAAACACAATGATTCCCTTTTATTTCTTAACTGTACCCAAAATCCCACAATAAAAAAATCATTTAAAGCTGTGTGTTTCAAACTCATCACTTAGAAATAAAAACAAAACATAACATAAAAACAAAGATCAGTTTGCAACATAATTTAAAGAAGCTTCTGGTTCAAAATACCACAGCAGCAATATAAAGAGCTGGTGGCAATCGCATTTGGGGGTGAGACCCAAATCAATATATTTTGTCCACGTTGGCATCCAATTACAGTAGTTGTTAAATTCAATCCACAAAGTTATTGCTGAATTTGTTGCATGGAATTTGTGAAGATAGATTGTTCAGCAGCAGAACCACAGCAGTAAAAATGAGAACAGGGGGGATTTCATTGCTTTTGAGAGCTAAAGGGACCATGGTGAGGACATCTTGGTGATTACCTGAAGATAATCCTCAATTCCATTCTTGTGTGTTACCTGTTTAGAATAAATGCAAATGATAACCACCTTTACAGGAGGGGAAGAATCATTTACTTCAGAAACTGGAATAATTCCCCATGCCCTTACCCTGTTTGCCTAAACCACCAGATTGAGATGGCTCCATTTTCCTAACGTGTATTTCGTTCTCATTAATAGTACATCAGCTGCTAATGTATTTAGGCAAAATCAGTAGGATCACAGACTTTAAAAAGAAAATCTGTTTACATTAATTGTTTTCTTCAGAAATAAGCCACATTTGTTTTTGTTGTTGTTGGATTTTTTTTTTTTAATTTTTCCAGAAGAACAATTTGGTCAACTACTGTTTTGTTTAAAAAAATATTAAATACACCTGAGATTGCCAGTTGAGCTCTCTATATGTCTCCTGGAGATAACACTGCTGTGATGAACAGTGAAACAAAACAAACAAAACGAGGTAGGTTAAAACAGGAAGCGCAACACAGATTGTTTTGCAACACCTCGATACCACAGGCGGCCATGCTTGTAGCTTTGGAAAAAAAAAAAACCCAGACAGTCACGTAAAAGTTCAAATCATCTGAGTAAGAGTTTATAAGGACACAAGTCAACCTGAACTAAATACATACATATCTCTGCACAAATGTTGTTTACCGTATGTTGGGTAATTTGGAGGAAGGTAAAATGATTAGGGTCTCAGAAATTTGGCCAAAGCCTTGTTTTAAAGTTCTATCAACTCTGAACCAATGGTGCCCGCTGTGTCTCAGGCAGGCTTGGTAGTCTTGTCCCTTCTCTCACCAACCCAGAGAGAACACAGGCAGCTCAGAAACATTTATTGTTATTATTTTTTTTCAGTCATAGTTTTCATTTTCAGAAAGTGGCACCCTCAGGAGAAAGCTGGGAATGACCAGGGCTTGGATGTCATTCACTCCCCAATTCCCAGAAAGAACTCGACAAAGTCTCCCTCCTAATGAAGCCCAAAGCAAATGACCTCTTAGCTGGAGGCTTTATGCATTAAAAAAAAGAATGTGTATATACATATATATATATATATATGTATATACACATTTTTTTAGCTTGTTTCCCAGAAGCTCTTTTTGTCTGACCCCAACAGTCATCCCATCTTTTGCCCTGATCTGTTGCATAATAGCTGAGGGAAAGTTGTGTTACGGAGTCCCTCAATCGTTAGAGCCAACTCGACTCAATGGCACTACTATCCCATTCCACACATTCCATTCTGTACAGGGCCATATAAAAACAGGACCTGTCAGACTCACAAAAATGGTAGTTGATTTTATTAGTCTAAGGCTAGTAGTTTAGCCATTTAAAATCTATTTCCCCAAAGAGGAGAAAACTAGTATTTTTCTTCTCTTAAAAATTCATTAGCCAGTTGCTATCAAAAAGCAACCTTTTGGGTTGGTGAAGGCAAAAGAGTTCTAAAATTACCCCACTATGCAATTATGGCCTTCAGTGTAAGGAGATAAGGTACATTTATTGTGCTGTCTCTCACCATTTGAAATTGGAAATTTTACAACATCTCGTATACGTAAAGCTAGCAGGCAGAAGGAATTAAAAAACAGACTCGTTTTCTCGGTATGCATTCTCTCCCCATTCTTACAAAGTAAGGGGGTAAAGAAAAAAGGTAACAAAACAAAACAAAACAAAACTCAAAATCCACCATAACACAGCTGAATCATAAGAGCACACAATATTTGTTTCTATCCCTAACTCCGAAGGGCACCATGGTCCATCTCTGTCCACAGACAACGCAGCATTCTTGGGGATCTCCTGGAAATTCCTGCCACCTTTTTCTCTCCTTCTCAACCAGGCTGCAACACTGAAAGATGGACTGTGGGCTGTACTGGGACAGGCGGAGAGAGAGGAAAAGGGGAAAGCGGGATGTTCAACCAAGCCTTCTGATTCTGCCTCTAGACTGGCATAAGTCCACATGAGTTATGTTCTTTTTAATTAGAAATAACGCCATGAAGATAAGTGCCAAGTGCTCTTCTGTTACCAGTTCATCATGGAATTTCTGTTGAGGGTCATGAAAAACACTTGGCTACTTCCTCCAGATCGCACGGATGCAAAAAATACCTGTTTGAAATTAAAAAGAAGTTAGTTCAACTGCATGGTTTCTTTTCCTCTTTTCTTCAACCGTCCATCCATTTTCTCTCACATGTTCTATCCTTGCCATGTGTCAGCTCTTAAGACTCAATGGCTGGTGTTTATAAAGTGCCTTTTAATACAGTGCATCCTCTGTAAACACTCCTGACTTTATTACTATGATTGTTACTATTACTTATTGTGGTACTGGCCTTCGGGAACATGGGAGGGGCTATATATTGATTTGCAACATCCCTTAGGATGCTTATGTTTTAAAAGGGAGTTTCGTGCTAGGGAATGTGCTAGACTTCTGGCCTAGGACACAACAGGTCTTTTGTTAATTTCTGGAAAGCCATAGAGGCTTTCTCCCATACTGACAAGAGGGCAGACTTTGGGACTGAAGAGAATCTTTTCAAATTCCCAAAGTCAGTGGCGGGGGGGGGGGGGGGGGATTTTGGGGTCAACTGACTACTATACAACCTCAGTTCTCAATTTTTAAAGTTACGAAAAAAAAATTATGTCATCAGATAGGATAAGGTGTTTAATGCCTATTCATTTGGTATGCCAAAAGTTAACTCTTGGCTTGTCAGCTGGTGCAGGCATATCCTAGGAGATAATGGCATTAATAGAACCACAGTCCATTAGGTCTGGGTCTGTGAAATAATTTTATCAAACAACTAAGAGAAGTGAGCAAAATTTGGGTTATTGCTTGCTTGAATGTCAGTGAACCACTGCCCGAGCTAAATACTATTCTGGGCTGTGGCCTAGCCCTTCAATCAGCCAACGCCAAACTTTGGTCCAAGGCATTTACTTTTGTCACTAGTGTAAAGTCTCTGCTACCTCATTTCCACAACTCCTTCAGAAGAATGTTGTCTCTCCCAACAACGACTTCTTACAAAGTTCTGTGGAAATGCTTGGCATTCAGCTAAAGCTACGTATGTAAGTACAGCTACTGTTAGGGTCAATGAATCAAAATGTGGAAGCACAGAGGACCCATGGAAACACAATGGGGGAAAGAAAGGGCTGCTGTTCTCTCCAGGTTGTGTGCACCCTCGGCTCTAAACCTTGGGCCCCAGATACTGGTGTGGTCCCAGCCGGCTCCTGAGGGCATGGGCATGGCTTGAAATCGGCTTGCTGGGGTGGGTCTTCTATGAACTGGAGTGTGGTGGTCTATGCCCAGATCACTCCTAGTCTTATGATCCCCAGAGACTGGATTGGGGCTGGAGTTTTGCCAGGGGTCAGGTCTGCTTCCTGGCATACTCTGGTAAGGCCCTGGAACCATCCGTGCCACCCACAGCTACTGTCTATCCAGACCACACCAGGTCAGAGTAGTTGGCCAGGGTTGGATATAGTCTAGACTCACACTCCCAGGGTTGGACTAAGACCAATCAGGCCTCTGGCATGCTAGGGCGGACCAAGAGATGTACATCTGTTCATTCCATCACATTCTTTACTACAAGTGTTTATTCCTGCTGTTTGGGGGACAGCATTTCTAAGTTGGCCATAGTCACAAAGGATGAATTCACAAATGAGCACAGCTTAGCTACTAACACTAAACACTTTGGGTTGGTCTACACGGAGGGCAAAGGAGAAGCAGTGTTGCCGAAGAATACCCTTCTGAGGCCACTGATCATGCCAGACGGACCCCACCAATTTCACTGCAAAACAGTCCCCCTATGACACTTTGGAAGAAACATGGCTGGAATGACACAGGACATGGCACTAGTTGAGTTTGTGATGGTGCATTTGTTAAGGAATGGGTGACAATTTTTGAAAGTTTATATTTCTATATGTCCAATGTTTTACATTTAAAAGTGGATATAATGTGATGGGTTAGGTTCTCATGGTGACTTTGTGACAAGTCTAAAAGTGGAGTGTGAAGTTGACCCTGTGTGAATGATTAACGATGGGCCAAGCCTCCCAAGTGCTTGGGAGAATTTGGGATGTCTGCTGAGTCATCGCAAGGCCTGTGGGCCACAAAAGTTACTATGGGTTTACAAGAAATTTTTGGAAGTTTTAATGTCTTTTTTAATATGTGAATACTATATTTTGAGGGTTCACGTGAATCAAACCAAATAATGCCATTTGAAGATAATATTGATTGTTTAACACAGATGTGATTCAAATCAGTATAAAGGAAAATGAAGGTTTCACAGGTACCTGGTGGTCTCTTAAAATGCAAACACTAATGCAAATGTTGAAACGGATTTACCTTATCATTTCTTTCACATAGAAACTTTAACCTTTGAGCTCGCTTATGCATAAATACTCCATCCAAATGTCCTGTTTCCACTGACCGGATCTCAATAGCTTTCTCGCCCCAGCCCATTATCTGATTGGAATGAATGTAGGCTGTCAAAAGGAATTTCCAAAACTGCATTAAAAACATTAGATGGGCAATAACTCACAGCATCTGTTCACATCTTAACCACAAAAATGACAAACGACTTGAGATAAACAGACAAAGCAAGTCTTACAAGTGTTATTCACAGACTTTTTTTTTTTTTTTTGTGGGATCAAATGGTTGTTTCACATTTCTTGACTTTCGTTTCATTTGGGGGGTGTAACTGCTGAAGGAGATAAGGAATGGTTAACCTACCCACAGACGTGGGCATTTCTCCCCATTGGAGCACCACATCCTTAGTTATCCGGCCATAGGTGTTTACATACACCCCCTCATCCTCATAGCAAACAAGCATTTCCATTCCATCTGTTTTAGGCAAGATGACAATGGCATGAGGAGTGATATTGCCCTGAATCTAGGAGACAAAGAAAGGCCAGGTATTATTCTTTTTAAAAAATAAGACAGCACCTTGACTATTAATCTCTAAGAATTGTACAAAAGGATCCCTCCCCCACCCCCATTTTCATTCTAGAGACTGACATTTTGCCCTGCTTTGCTTAATTTAACCATTGATCTGTCAGATACCCCAGAATACAAATACAAACTTCGGCACTAGGTCGAGAATCCAATTCACTTGTTCCTAAAAAAACGACTATAACTATGGAACACCTACTATGTGCCAAGCACTGGGCTCCTTACATGCATAATTCCTAGTCCTTAGGACAGCTCCCCGTGGTAGATATCTTTTTGGATGAGGCACCTGCATGTCAGAGGGGTTATGTAAATTGATCGTAGTTGCACTGATATTTGGTGGTAGAATTGGGATTTGAGGGTCCTGTCTCATGGACATTAAAACTCATGTGTTTTCCATCTACTTCTAAAAAAGATGAGGGGAATGAAAATCAACTGAATCTAATGGCAACAGCCTAAAGGGGGTCAAAGGGTGGGACCCAAACAGACGCCTACAGATAGGCTATGAGCATACAACACAGAATGTTTTTCTGGGTGCCTACATAATGCAAATTAATGGCTTGTTTAGAAAAAAAATTCCCCTAGCCGAGATGTCATGGTGGCCCAGTAGTTGCCTGGCTGGGTAGATGAGAGGATCAAGGATGCTCACAGTGAGGCCCCAGTCACCTCACTGAGAACATGAGCCGTGAGTCCTGTGTGCATTTGCACATACCTGTGTGAAAAGCTCTGACACAGCAATGAACGCTGCGTGCGTGTGTGTGAGGCAGCGTGTGCGCATTAGGCACTGAAACAACTTTTTTCAATTGTTGTGCTTCTTTGCAGTAAAGTCTTTAAACTCTCAAAATACCAATCAGCAACAGATCAGGCCTCAGACTTTCCTGACAGCGTCTATGGTACGTTAGCCTTGGGATTACGTACAGGAAACACAACTTGCACCGCACCAATCCTAATAAGTGGAACCATGTGTGGCATTTCTGTTTAAAAGTCAGGTTTGGGGCAATGTGTCAGTATAGCAATATTAATACTACAATTTGCAGGGGCTTATGGCAAGTACCTTAGAGGTATTGCCTCATTTAATGCTGACGATAACCCTCTGGAATAGGTCCTTTAATTCCCGTTTTACAGATACGGAAGTCAAGGCTTGGAGGGACTGTCTAATGTGCCCATTACTGCACAATGAGTACATGCTAATGCCAGGGATGCACTCCAGTGTCTGATTCCTCTATACGACGCTCCCCTCAAGTTGAAGAGAGCAACAAAGACAGCACAAAGGGGCCACTGACTTCCCATGTAAAATGAGCCCATCTCCCTTCAAAAACTGAAACTAGGAATTCATCTACTACACTTTTGCTTCAAAAACACAATTTATGGCCCTGAAGGAAAAATATCATATGCATTTTCATCTAAAGTCCAACGAGACGACATGTCTAATACATGGCAAAGAATTGCTGTTATGTGTTACTCAGTTTCAAGCAGTCATAAAAATGAAATTCACATGTTTTGTGTATTAAAAGCATTGTCTATTCAGTGGAGGCTAAAAGTCCATCTGCTTTACCGATTAGTAAAAATTAGCAGGACTTCCGCTAAAAATGTGCAAGAGCAAATCTCTTTCCGCATGCATGTTGTTGTACACAGAACCTGGACAGCGGGCTCCCAGGAACTTACATGAGATGGGATGTAGATATCATAAGAGTTTCCTGAATCAACATCAATTACATGGAAACCAGTGTGTGAACCAAAAATAACCTTTAATCTTTGACCTTCTTCTACCGTGAGATCAACAAGCAGTGGCTTGTGCTGGAGATCTGCAAAAGACTTTAAAAAGCACCCCATGAGTGTCCACATCGTTCAAAGAGGTTATCTGAAAATTGTTTTCTTTTAGCCAAAGCCTGGTGGAAGTTAGTATCTGATTTTCTTACACTGAAAGTCCCAGAGATCCCTCTTTCAGCTTTAGGTCTATTCATATTCTGGCTCTAGGAGGAAGGGTCTAACATCCTTTTGTGCCCCCATCTCTACCCCTTGTCCTCTAGGGCAGAGAAGTGGTTTACCGTTGTCAGTTTTGACAGTGTCATTATACTTTAAAACTTGGCATCTGGGTGCTGCTGTTTCTTCCTGTTTATTTCTGGCCTTTTCCCTCTGGGGAAGGTACAGTCACTTCTCTCTGGCTCCTTTTCTCCCCATGGAACAGCCGGGCCCAGGCATGGCCGTTACCCTTTCAGAGATAGCCTGGGGTAGACAGCTGGGCAGCTCTGTGCCTAGTCTGTTGAGGATTAACGGGCATGCTCTGGTTCTGGTTTTCCCTCAGCGAGTGAGTGAGCATCAGACTGGCACCTTCTTTAAACTTACTGTTGACATCTGAGACTTAAGTTTGGGCAATAGAGAAGGCGGGGGAGGCTGGAACATCATAAGACTCATGACTTACGTTGGCTAGTTAGGCTTAACTAGGAAGGAAAAAAGAGAGCTCCAGCCAAGTTTATCAAGGTCCCATGTGTTTGAATCCAGAGCCCAAGCCCCAACAAGCTGTCAAGCATTCCTCTGTTTTCTTTTGCCATTATTCCTGCACAGCCAACCTTTATTGGGTCTTGACATCTGGGAGAGACTTTGTGAAACCACAAGTGCCTCAGCTTTATGGCCATCGCCACCCAAACGGAGCGCCCTTTCTTCATCTTTTGCTAAAGGAGTCTCTGACTAGGGGAGGCCCTGGCCTCATCTCCTGCCAGCTCCAGTCCTCCCTGCTCCAGTCCTTGTCTTTGCACTGGCCTCCTTACGGGCTGGGTGCCACAGGTGGCATTTTGGCTGGTAAACCAACAGCAGTAACTTCCCAACCTGACTGGGAATGGGAACTTTGATTGAAAAGCGTTCATGGACAGAGATTTTGGCAGAACAGCAGCATTGCTCCGGCTTAGTTAGGAGTTATCCCTTAAGTGTTATTACTAACTTAATACATTCCAAAAATTTCTCTCCATGAAAGTGGAGGGGAGCCTATTTCCTTTGATGTACCTGCCATCCTGAGCACCTCGCAAACGAACCCCTTGCACTAACGGAACAGGAGTGGGGTGATTCCGCCCCAAAGGGCGCCTCCTAATGTTTCCAAGGCAGCTTCTGCCCTTACATGGCATAAGTGGCAAGAAAGAGTACATAAAGGGTCAAAGGGAGACAACAGTCACAAGGATGGGGAGAAAAAGTGAGGGCCAATGCGCTATAAAGAAAGTGAGAGACACAGGCAGACAGAGACAAGGAGCAGAAGATTAATTCACGTGGGCTGTGGATAGACTCTGCAGCTCTGTAAACACCAGAGTGCTAGCAAGTACTGGTCCTTCCAGCATCTGGGGGGAGGGGTCAGCTTTCACGAGCTGGGGTCCACGACACTAGCATATCCTCATCACACCCTGAGTGCCATGAAGATTGATCCAACCATGGTGGGTACAGACTCAGATAAGGTCAAAAACGAAAAGCAGAATGCAGAGAAACCAAGCCATTTGTATGTAACCACATTCAGTATTCATTTCAGAGAAGTCCGGTAACATTGGGGATATATGCTCATTATGTGAGTTTTAGGGATTTTACCCCAAAAGGCTTATAAGGATGAGAAGATTTGGAGACATGGTTCATCCTTGAGATTTGGTGCTGCCATTGGTCTGCCTTTTTCAGATGACATATCAGAGAGCACCCTAGTTAGGTGGCTTAATAATGAAGTTCATTGCCTAATATCACAACTAATGCTTTGCTCAGTAACCATCCCATACTAAATGTCCCTAGGAGATGATGATTTATAGACCTGAAATGAGGGAGGGCACACCCCAGTTTTTTCCCCTTTCATCTATCCCCCCACCTCCCAGTTAATTTTAATTTGACTAACTTTATAGCATTGATTGGTGCTTAGTCTTTGCTTTTGGAATAATAAATCTATATAAGAGTTCCTATACTTTTAAAAGGGGTTTATTATATATAGAAAAATTGGTACTGGTCGATGTGTGAGACAGATCACTTTGTTAACTGGTAGGAACCCAAAATCTAAAAAATCCCTTCTTTAGATAATCACATGCCCACTTACCTTAAATGCCATGAACTTATGATACGGTTTCGGAGCCCAAGCATATATCTCCACAGCATTCTTTAAGGCAATCACTAGGAATTTAATCCTTTCATATTTAACTGTAATAGAAAAGCTATGAATTAAAAGAGTATATCAACTTATTCAGGTTTTTGCATTACTGACTGCGTAAGCCACGATATGGGAGTATACATTATAATTGAGGGTGATGCTCTTGGTGTGAGATTTGCTCATAGATACAGATTGAACTTTCTTTATTTTTTTCTTTTTAAATTTTTTTTAGCATTTATTTATTATTGAGAGAGAGAGAGAGAGAGAGAGAGAGCGAGTGAGCATAAGCATGGGAGGGGCAGAGAGAGGGGGAGACACAGAATCTGAAGCAGGCTCCAGGCTCTGAGCAAGCTGTCAGCACAGAGCCTGATGCGGGGCTTGAACTCATGAACTGCAAGATCATGACCTGAGCTGAAGTTGGACACTCAACCAACTGAGCCACCCAGGTGCCCCTGAACTTTCTTTAAAGTACTCGGTCTGCAGATGCTTGGGGTCTTTGGTTTTACACTGAAAGCTCTTCATCTGAAGGCTTAGGACTCTCTTTAATCACTAGGTCTAGATGTGAATTACTCATTGTAAGAAGAATCTGCACAATAGCCTTCCTGTTCCCTTGCCTGGCTTTCATAGTCACCCACACGGAAGATGCTGAGAGCTGGTATGGCCAAATGGTAGAAAAATTAGCAAATGGGTAGAGACATAAAGTGTGCCATTTGCTTATTATTCAAATTTGAATTCCAATTATTAGGAATTTATAAGTGATGAGTGCCTTTATAAAAAAAGGCCCTAGAAAGATCCCCCTCTCCAGACACTACATGAGGTTGTGGCGAAAAGGCAGCTGTCTATGAATGAGGAAGCAGGCCCTCACCAGACCCTGAGTCTACCAGCACCTTGATCTTGGACTTCCCAGACTCCAGAATTGTGAGAAATAGACTCTTATTGTTCATGGTATTCTGCGGTAGCAACCTGAATAGGCTAACACAGTCAGCAGTTATTTACTTTATTGAATACCTGGATGAACAGAATACTTGTGTCCTAAAGAAACTGGACAGCCCAGGGCAACGAACTTAATTCTTGCTCTCTGAGCTCTCCCTTCTGTTTACATATTCTGTCTTTAATATACTTTCAACTACTTCTTCAGCCACTTATTTCCATATTTCTAAATAAGATATTTATAATTTTACTGATTTTTTTCATTATAGATATTATCTATCGACTTAAGAGTATGGAAAGGATTTAGCTGATTAGAACTGTCTCCTCTCTGCACTTCTCTCTCTCAAACATACACATTTCTTCCTCACCCACACCAGTGATACAGTTATATTTTAAATTTTTGGTGAAATCAAGATCCCATGTTGAAATTATTATTGTTCACAGCTAACACATAATAGTATGCCACAACCACATTTCCTTTTTGGTTTTCCGTCATTTTTTCCCACTTCCTTATTGTCTATGTATCTATCTCTGACCACGGAGACTTTCTGCTGGTACTGTAAAGGCCTTCGGTACAGTCAAACATGGCAGGGAATCTATTAGTCACATTTTATTTTTCCTGGAGGCATCCCTTTTGGAATGCTCCTTGTTCTACTCTGCTTGGACTGACTTCTCTCTAGGCCTCTGTAGAGTTGTCATCTAAATTTCTTTCCCCCTCATTCTGGGTATTTTCTTCACCTTTTACCTGGATTCCTAGGTTTATTCCTTTATTTTGGTGGAATGCATCGGTCAGTAGTTTCCTGAGAAATAGGGTATGGAACATAAATGTTTGGAGAACCTGCACATCTGAAGGTGTCTTCATGCAACATTCAAAATTGACTGGCAGTTTGATGGCATGGTGGTTAAGTTCTATGTGTCAACCTGACTGGCCACAAAGTACCCGGATATTTGGCCAAACATTGTTCTGGGTGTGTCTGTGAGGGTTTTTCTGAATCATATCAACATCTGAGTGGGTACACTGAATAAACCAGGCTGCTCTCCCAATATGGATGTGCCTCATCCAATCAATTACAGACCTCAATAGAATAAAAAGATTGAGTGAGAAGACACCTCCTGTCTGACTATTGAGCTGGGAAACTGGTCTGTTCCAGACTTCAGATTGGGATTTACACACTGGCTCTCCTGGGTCTCCAGATTGCTGACTACAGATCTTGGGACTTCTCAGCTTCCATAATTGTGTGAGGCAATTTCTTATAATAAACCTCTCTCTCTCTCTCTCTCTCTCTCTATATATATATATATATACACACATATACACATATATACACACACACACATACACATATATACACACATACATACTTGTGTATATATGTTTATATTTATATACCTCTTTATATATATACATATATATATATATATATATATATATATATATATATACACGTGTGTGTACGTGTGTATCCTATTAGTTCTGTTTCTCTGGAGAACCCTATTTAATACAGATGGCTTATAAAATACCAGTTGAAGGCTTTGTTCCATCTTCTAGTATTGCTGCTAAATCTCAAGTCACCTAATTCTGTGCCTATTATATATAAACTATTTATTTTTTAATTATAATCTGGAAGCTTTAAGGACCTCCTCATTTCCTGGGTACTGAAATGCCATGTTAATATATCTTCCTGTGAATCTTTTTTTTCATTCACTATACCAGGTACTCAGTGAATCCTTTAAAAAAAATTTTGTTAATGTTTATTTAATTTTGAGAGAGAGAGGGAGAGAGAGATAGAGAGCGAGAGAGAGAGTGAGTTGCTCGAGCAGGGGAGAGGCAGAGATAGAGGGAGACACAGAATCTGAATCAGGCTCCAGGCTCTGAGCTGTCAGCACAGAGCCTGACGTGGGGCTTGAACTCACAAACTGTGAGATCATGATCTGAGCTGAAGTCAGATGGTTAACCAACTGAGCCACCCAGGTGACCTTATGTGAATCTTTTAAATTTGGGATTTCAAGTCCTTATTCTAGAAATTTTCTTATATTTCTTTTTTGATACTTTCCTCCCTTTCCATTTCTTTTCTTTTTCTTAAAACTCATGTTACTTGGGTAACTCATGTTACTCATGAAGCACTTGGATTAATCCTTTTACTTTCTTACCTTTTCTTGCCCGTTCTTTATGTCCTGCTTTCTAGGAGGCCTCTCATCTTTATCTTCCGATATATTTCTTACACTTTTTACCCCTACCAGCATATTTTAATCTCTAAGATTTTTTCTTGGTCTCTGAATGACCTCCCCTGACCCTGCTCCAATGTTCTGTTTAATGATCCTTATGCTTCTGTTCCGGAAAGAGTTTTTCTAATTTCCCTGAGGTTATTAAAGTTTCTTTAAAATTTTTTTCACTCCTCATTATCTTTGTTTTGTCTACCGTCCTTTCTTTCTGTTTAATTTTCCTTCCTGTTAGCGGATGTCCCCACATCAGGTAGTGGGCTTACTCACTGCCAGGCTTCATGTGTGGGTGGTTAGATAGCAAGCTTTTTCATGGCACTTCAAATGTTAGCACCTGAACATCTTTTCTTTCCGGCTGTTTAGTTTCTCCAAAAACAAATCTTTCAGAGTCTTGCTTGGGAATATAAGTATGGTCGCCAACATTTTGGGAGCTAAATAGGGCTAGAAGGGGTGCGTCTGTGTGTGTGCGTGTGTGTGTATCTGTCTGTCTTTCCTGGCAATGCCGTATTCCCACAATTCAGATTGGTTGTGGCAACTTCTCATCCTCTGTTGCAGTGGGGGAGGACTTGTGGTCATCACCCATCCAACAATCCTATTTGCAGTTCCTCCTTCCACCTCTGTCTCAGATACACCTGGGGCCTCAGACCCTGGGCCTTCCTGGGTTCTGTTATGTGGTTGGATTCATGTTGATGCTGTTCCTCACTGCAGATGTAGACTTCAGCATTTCCTGGTCATCTAGGTTAGGTCCTCGTCATTCAACTGTTCTTGTTCGATTCTGCTGATATCTCTTGTTTGCTGGTCTCTCTTCTTCTGGTCTCATGTCCTTGTGGGTTTATGGCATTTTTATTCCTTCACTGTTATTTTAATGAGTATTTGGAAGGGAGTGGACATAAATGTTTAAACTGGAGCACAGGACTTTATTCTGAATGTACTCTTTGAACTTGATCAATCTGATGTTTTTGGAAATAATGCAAGTACACCTTAAGTTCCAACAACATCTTAAACTGGTAACAAATGCATCATCAATACCTGACTGGAAAAAAATGGAATGATTCTGATTGAGTAAACAAGTCCACGTCTTGACACTTACCAACTTTGTAATGTATGCAGCCTTCCAAGTCCCCAACTGTGATCCAGCCTTGTTTCTTTTCTACTTCTGGGTCGTTGTGTAGTATTCTGTTTCTTAGCCATGAAAGATAGTAAACTCGTAGCTTATTCTTTTTTCCTGTTGAAATAACAGAGCTCTAATTTCACACCCCTATGACAGCATTTTCTCTCAGTCCTTCCCCATCGCTATTTTATTTAATTCATTTATTTTATTTACAATTGTGTATGGTGTAAAGGCACAATAACCAGTGTCCCTAGCATCGTCATGCGTTGCCTATGCCAAGACTTATGATTAAAACACCTCCAAGTGTTTTGGACAAATAACCGTTTTATAATTTGTCTTTACCTTCAGGTTGTTTCTTATCTGAGCAAGCTGCTCTTACTCTTTCTTCTCAATGCAAAGGGCAGTGTCAAGACCTAACTGTGTAACAGAATAGTTGATCAGAGTGCCAGAATATTCTAGATCTAATTACACAAAGGAGCGTTGATAACTGGACATTTTACTATGCCTATGTGTGACTGCACATAACCTTCTTTCCCTCACCTTCTAACCTAACAACATATGTTAACAGAGAGCTTCTTATTCGCCTCCTCTATTACTTTAAAGATGATAGCTGGTGGTAGTTTTATTTTACCTAACAACAACAACAACAAAAGAATTGTATACAGAGACAAGAGAAACAATTAATGAAGGCGACCTGGGCTCACAAGATAACCCTGGACACGTTTATGATTCTGAGATCACTTACTAAACAAAAATAGGAGAGAATGAGATGTGTACTTGGAAAATACAACATTCCCGTTGGTAAAGCGCTCCTGGGGCAAGGAATTCTGTGATAAGAAAACATCTTAAAAATGTTGAGGGGTGCACAAGGAGCAAAATTTAATATACCCTATGAGATCATCTGAGTACCAGATAAGAACACGTGCCTTGGGGAGGCTCTTCCTAAGTGATCAGACATTTAGGCCTGTGGGCTCTACTTCTTGGGTACTTATTTTCCCTTGATTTCTCTTAGGCATCAAAAGATGTTTTATATTTTACAGATGTGATATATATAAAAAGAAGAACATTTATTTTTTTAACTTTTAAAAAAAATATTTATTTTTAAGAAAGAGAATTGGGGGAGGGGCAGAGAGAGAGGCAGGCAGAGGATCAGAAGCAGGCTCCATGATGAAAGCAGTGAGCCCGACGCAGGGCTCAAATTCACGAACTGTGAGGTCATGACCTGAGCCTAAGTCTACTGCTCAACCTACTGAGCCACCCAGGCGCCCCCAAAATTTATTTATCTATTATTTTTATTTTTTAAGTGTATTTATTTATTTTGAGAGAGAGAGCAAGCGAGCCTGTGTGCATGAGTAGGGGAGGGGCAGAAAGAGAGAGAGAGTGAGAGAGAGAGAGAGAGGGAGAGAGAGAATCCCAAGCAGACTCTGTGATATCAGCACAGAGCTCAATGCTGGGTTCGATCTCATGAACCTTGAGTTCATGACCTGAGCCAAAATTAAGAGTCAGACGCTTAACAGACTAAGCTGCCCAGGAGTTCCAGAAGAAGAAAATGTATTGAAGCATTACACACTGGATTTGACAGAAGAGTGCATTCATAAATGAAGGAAGTCACTGTGTAGTTGCTATTCCTTTTTATAGACAGAGGCCCAGAATTGATCTCAACAGCTAGGATGGGCAGAAAGGCCAGTGCTTCCTCCTTTCTGTGCCAATGCAGATCGGAGGGCAGTTCAAGAATCACTTGCTCCTATTTTCGTTTTCTACTTTCCCCATCTACACTTCATGATAAGAGGAGACGGTTACGTTTTTTAAGAACGGGGATACGTCACTAACAACATAACGAAGCCAGAATGTGAACTTTCTGGTATCATTTCCACTTTCGGTAGGTGAGTGACAGTTGTACGGTTTTAAATTTGATTTGCCGGTGTAGCAGTCAAGAAAGCCATTAGCAAGAACAAAAGACTACATTGAATTAAACTCGAATGATAATACAAGAACAATTTACTCAGTTAACTCTTATTTGGAGAGAATAAAAAGAGATGAAACTTTTGTGGAATGGCAAAAGAAAGAGGGAATTGTAGCATCAAGTGAAGGTAGTTTTTCAAAATGGAAATACAGCTCAAGAGTTAAACTTTATTCAAGGTTGAACCCAGTAGCCCTGTGTCTTCTCTTTGTGAAATGATGGCTGAGTATAGAGCCCTGGTTCTCAAACTTTGCGGCGCATTAGAAACAACTTAGGAACTATGAAAGCTATTGATACCTGGGCCCTTCTCCCAGGCATTCTGACCCTACTGGTCTGGGCTTCTCCCATCCATTCAAGTGGTTCTAATGCACAGAGGTGCAGTGGTTTCATACTGGGTGGGATGGGAAGGCAGGGGAAAAGGGATATTGATTAAACTTCTTCAAAGATCATCAGAAAGAACTTTCAATAAATACAGGCTCCTTGAGGTTACATTTTTAACCTTGCCAAAGGGTAACTTGTTACATTTTTAACTTCACTTCTGTGTAGGCTTTTTTTATTTTTTTGAGTTCTTTTTGAGAACCAGAAAGCTGCAGAGTGTAGCAGGAATGATTCCCACATCTGAATCTCTTTGCAGACTCAATCACCCAATGGGCCAGCTGCATTTGCTGACATCAGTGGAATATAAGCTAGAACAGTTCTTGAGAGAAAAGAGACCAGAGACATTTCTGCTTATAAAATTTCCCACCCTGAGAAGCCCACACTTTGATATTCTCCACCTGAGAGTAGGTAGCAATGACTGGAGCTCAGACATCTTCAAAAGATCCTTGCTGAGTCCTGGCAGAGGTCAAAGGCCTATAAACATACAGCCTTTGTGGTACTTCTCCTTGATTCAGAGATCGTGCAGAGGTGTGAGGCTTCCCTTTGGAGGTCAGTATCTCCAGAGTTATAAAACCTGAGTGATCTCTCTGGCTATCCTGCTATAATTTCTTATGTCACTACTAGCTGGGAAGGGCAGAGCTTACTGTTTTTTTCAGAACCGAGGGGATGGCCTTTCCTACCTGTGCAGACTCAGAGGACTTGGTCATTCCGGTGACATCCCAGTAACATACCTGATATCGTCACCAGGACATTCAGTCCTTCTAGCACGTCCATCTGCTGAAATCGCCTCCGGTTGATCAGATTATAGACTTTGCCTTGCCCGCTTCGGTCCAAAAGCATCAGGCCGTTTTCTGTTCCCACCAGGAGGTTTACACCTGCAAATATAAGAAGCACCCCAAGACTGGCTTTTTATTGCTTTAACCTTCTGCATCTGGGGTCCCTGTAAAACCTAAGAAACTGTGCCTTGTTAATATAAACTAATGGGCAAGTAGGTACCCCAGGAGGGAGTGAAGAAGTGGAAGCCCTGCCATAGTAATTAAATCACTGCCCCTCTGGCAATGAAATTACTTCTCTTTCATAAAGTGGTAGCAGCATTCATTACATCTCGCCATTTACTACCTAGTATAGAGTCCTTCTTAAGAGATGCTCTGGGCACAGCTGTGACACTAGCATCATTACCTTTATTCCTTTCCTGTAACACCCATCCCTTTCTGGGCTCTTTCTATAAATCCCACCTCAAGACTTCTCCAAGGTGCAGCCCCGCCCCTGTCCACACAGTGATCTCTAGCCTACCCACCTTCACCATACAGCAGAGTGCCCCATTTCCATACCCCACTGGAAGAAAAGCCCTTCCTCCTTCTCACACAAAAGCTTACGAACGTCTCATGCCCTCAAGGTTCTGCTGTCTGTCAGGGAAATGACAAACCAATGCAAGTGAGGTGTTAAGAGCCTGAGAGTTGCAGAAAGATTGGCTGTAAGGGACCACTCAGGTATCTAAATCTAGCCCAGCCTATCTCCCATGCAATCATCCCTATTAGAAAAGCTCTAGCAGGTAAGTGGTCTCGTCTGGATAGTTGGCATCCTAAAAATTCATCCCTAGACAAAGTAACTCCCACCTGCCCCTGTAACACACCACACACACACACACACACACACACACACACACACCCCAACACACTGAGGGTCCACTGTGTACTGAACTATATTCACAAACAGGTAACTCTGTGACTTCTCTTGCTTTTTGTACATGTATTTTTTTGAGTCACATACATGGTCATCTTGTCTTCTGTCTCTTTTCCAGAGGACAGTGCCTTATTCCCTCCATCACATCTCCCATGAAATGGTTTCCAGGCTTCATCTACTTCCCCAAACATCTCAAATGCTTTTGTCCTTATAAGATTGTGGTGCCCCAAACTAGGCCTAGTATTTTAGATGGATACAGATGGGTCATGTCCTTCCTTAATCCGTATGAGATGGTTGCAGTAACACAGACCAGGACTTTGAAAGAATTTCATCCCAACTATACTGAGTTTGAGGTCAGCTAAAACCTGTGCATCATTTTTTATAAGAACCATAGGTTGATGTTTTGAACTAAAAGGGAAGGTTCATCATCTGCTGTCGTTTTCCAGTTTTCTCTTGCTACTACTAGCCTTCAGCAATTCACTAAAACATTCTAGGCTGGTTTGTCCGCTGTGAATAGGGGTCATATCTAATTCCCCTTGCAGGGTATTGCATAGATCATACAAGGCAGAATGGGGGACACATCACACAGTGCTGGGCAAATAGTGTGTGGTACATGGTAGCTGGTTCAGCAGCCGACTTTAGCTATCACTATTATGTGTCAAGGTCATTTCTGAATCTGATCTTGTTATCTTGGGCATTAGGTTATCAGCTTTTTTTTTTTTTCATGTTTATTTATTTTGAGAGAGAGAGTGTGTGTGCAAGCACGAGAGTGGGAGAGGAACAGAGAGAGAGAGAGAGAGAGACAGAGAGAGAGAATCCCAAGCAGAGCCTGACATGCGGATCGATCCCACAAACTGAGATCATGACTTGAGTCGAAATCAAGAGTCTGACGCTTAACCAACTGAGTCACCCAGGTGCCCTATCAGTTCTTGCTACCTGTAAAATTGCTCTTGATTTCTCCTGAGGCCAAGATGGTCTCAAGTCAGGACTTGACACCCCTGATTCAACCATTGCTCTTTGGATAGTAAGCTCCAGAGGTTTTTAATGTTTGAGGGTCGATGTGTTAACGAGTGGTAAAAAGAAGAACTTACCCCAGAGAGCTGCACAAAGTATTTCTGAGTTGAATCGTTTCTTGTATTTTCTGATTTCTGGTGTGTCGCTGTGAGGTCGAATGTTGGTTGGGTTTACATTTACCACTGAAATCTTTCTTGCTTCGTTGAGTTTGGCCTGTTCTTGCCTAAGAAGTTCGCTAGTAAACAGAGCTTTGAGAAAGAGAATCAGAGAAGTCAGTGGCATCTTAAAAAACAACCAGTGGAGGTATGGAGAAGGGGCTTCAAAACACTATGATTTCTCCTCGTTTAGTGTGCATTATGGGAAAGGCACAGAAACTCTGAAACTATGTACATTTTATACTTTTTTTTTTTTTTTTTTAGTAGACTACAGTATAAGTCATTCACAGAAGCAGGATTTTAACCATTAGTAAAACAGACTTAAAGATACTACTTGGGTAGTTTAGAGAATACATACACACCACCCCCATCTCATAGAACACTGCAGGAAAGATTTACTTTTTAAAATTCCATATCATCAACTGACAGACTAGCCTAAGCCTCCCCTGATGATTAGTGAGCTGCATAAGTCCAGAAAGCAAGGCTCTCCTCTAAATCAGCCAGACCTGTGCGGTAGGAAGCACACACCTAGAGCTCAACACAACCCAACGCGCACTGATTAAGTGTCTACTGCGTGCACAGCATTGTACCCAGAAATTGCTTTTGAGAAGTATGTGGTAAGTTTGGAGATCGCTGAGGAACACCTTTTCCCAGGGCCCCTGGATACCTCTGGGTTCCTACCAGAAGCAAAATAGAAGAGATGAAAAAAAAAAATGGGAGACAAAGATATTTGTTTTAGAAATCCTACAAAAATAATAATGATAAAAACAAAACAAAACAAACAAACAAACAAAAAAACCAACCTCCCTTTAAGACAGGGTCTAAGCAGGAAATGGCTTAAGTACTAAACCAATAATTCATTTCTTTATCAGGTCACACCAGGAACGAAAACCAAGCTGTTTCTAAAACATCTGGGCAGTTTCACTTACCCGCGGCTGATGATTCTTCATCCTCTTCATCTTCATCGGTGGGAGATGTCTGGTAAACTCTGGGGTCCACAAAGGGGGTGAAGGAGGCCTTCGTGCTGCTCCCCATGCCATACTAATGGAAAGGCAAGAGGATTAAGAAGAACAGATAAGTACTACAGGAATGAACAATGCCAAGAATACTTTGCTTGGGCTTTAGAATGGTTACAGATTCTTCAATCTATTTAGCTTGTTCACACTCTGACCCTTGGAGTCAAGGTGTGCTTCTCTCTCCAGCTTCTCCTGGTGCTGGCTACTCACTGGCCATTCTGCCTTTGCAGGGCTCCATTAATTGTCAGACTGCAAGAGTTGCTGGGGGCAAATTATATTTTGGACCACATGGTACGATGACCGTGATGACAGAGCTTATCTCTCCCCTGAAGTACAAACAATCGCATATTGACCAAATGGTCTTAAGAAAAGCTGACACAATAAACTAAGTAAGCATGCCCACATAGCAGCATTTCATCCTGAACATCCGGTCCACCAAAGTCTCCCTCTTGGAGCCTTTGGGCCCTTGTAAGCTGACCTGGTGATGCAGGTGGATTGGTGTCGGCTCAAGAAGCCTTAAAATCTTTAATTCAGGGACAATTTCATCCAGGGATTGAATATTTTTCCCTCCCAGAATGGTCGCTTTAAAAGGATATTCCTATTTTCATGCCTTATTTAGGGACTTCATGAAGATGCTAGATTTGCAGGCAATGCACAGAGGGCTTGCTTAAAAAATAAATCTCAATAAAGACATGAAGGCCGACTCGACTAGGGAACAGCGAACTAAATATCAGGGCTTCACCTGGTGAAACTCCATATTTCAGCTCTGCCAAAGAAGGTACAATAACCACTTCCTCATCTTGTCTGTCATCTCTATTCCTTCTACTATGCTCAAGTCCTCTTAATATCACAAACAGACCTGCATTCGATATCAGAATATCTCCTTTCAGACAAATGTCTTTAACTGAGTTTTCACTTTCTAGCTTTATTTTCAGGTTTCCATTTAAAAATAAAAACATCTCAGGACCCCTAAACACGTACGGAGGAAACTGCAAAGATCCAGTTGATTTTCCCTCCACCTTATGAAATTAAAATGATTTCACCCTCTACAAGGTAACACTCCTTCCAAATGAAGAGCTTTCACATACATTCTCTCCTTTGATCTTTAGAAGAAGTCTGTGAAGGAGGTGGGGCAGGTACTAACATTCCCACTTAGAGCTGGAGCAGCAGCAGAATTTGAACCAGAGTCCAATCCCATGGGGTTCTTCTAGGTTCTGTTAGACATGTTCAGGCAGAGGAAACCTGACCACACTGTGGGAAGCCACAAGAGGATATGCGGCCTCCCAAGGCACCTCTGTTTTTTTTCCTTGAGGTAGAATCCAAAGGGTGTATCATAAAAAGTTAATGTGTGGACAGCATCAAAAACACCAGGACATATGCTTCATGATTTCCTTCGTGGCCTCCGTGTGATTCATGAAACATGACCAAGCCCCATGAACTCATCCATTGGTTGGGCTTGGATAACTACACCTACGAGCACTGCCTAACAGACTGTATTTATTCAGGCTGTCTCCAGGGACTGTTTCTATACAGGCAAGCTAAATATCCCATTTCTCCCTTTCCCACACAATTCGGAGTTTAGGAAGATGGATGAGAGCCTATCTATTGATTTTTATCTTTCATTTAACAAAGAATTTCAACCTCATTTTAAGTCAAACCTAGTTTGACTAAATCAATATAAACATGAACCTCAACCGTTGGCCATGGGATCTCTATAGGCTAAAGTTTCTCTCACTGGCCTGGGAGATAGGAAATCCAAGTTCTAGTCCTAGATTTGTCACCAGCTAGCTGTGTGCCATGGGCAAGTCACTTAACCTCTCTGAGCCTCAGTACTGTCATTTGTAAAAATAGGCATTGGGCCAGATGGTATCAGATCTTTTTACCCCTCAGCTTCCATGATTTTCGTCCGTTAAAGTATTTGCATAAGTAGTTATATAGCAACCGAACCAACACATCTCAGGGAGCTTACAAAGCCTTATTCCTGAAGACAGCAGGGTTTCGACACCCCCCGCACCCCCAGGAGAACAGAGCTGTCACGACTGTTGCCCAGCACCTACCTCAGTCCCGGACTCCATCTCCTGCGGATGGGTGGAGACGCGTCCCAGGCCCTCGGTTGGTGTCCCGGCCGGGGAATGGCTCTGCTGCACCAGGTCTGGGAGGTTGATGTGGCCGGCAAAGCCATTGCTGTCACTGTGGCCAGACCGCTTCTTCTCTCCAGATGTCTGAGGGGGCACAACACATGGGGAGCATCAGAGAGGGATTAGAGAGGGAGGGTGAAGGCCACCGAGTGGTGTCACCTCTCACACAGCACAGGCACAGTCCCCAAACGGACCTGCTGGCGTGTGCGGAAGATACCATTTACATTTATATTTTACTAAGAAAATAAAAAAGAAGTTAAACTTTGTTCACGCTTAGTATATGGACTGACCCTGCGGCCTTTTGCTTCTGCATGAGGGCAGTCAGGGTCACACAGGAAGTGGGAGTTCTCATGGGAAGGCAGGCGGAGGGGCTGAGCTCCTGAGGTCTGCATTTGCACAGTTCTCTCCTGCAGTATTTGTGTGTGTGTGTGCCTGTGGATGCACCGTTGACTGGATTTGCAGGTATATTACCAGGTTACAATGATGCGAACCCCTAAGACACATACATGACCTAAAATACTGCTGAAACACAGAGGCTGGGATGAGATAATACTATCTGTTTTATCCGTATCTGTGTGATACCTCTGTATCACACAGAGGCTGTGTGAGATAATAACCCACATACCATGTACGCCAAGAAAACGCAGAGATGCCATCTGCCCAGATCATAGGGCACTTTGTCAGTCATGAGGTCAAAACAATGATTAATTCACCAGATCGGACAGGAGTTACAAAAAAATGTACTGAAATAAACCACAGATTATTTGAAACTACAGGTGTGTGTCCGCTACTGAATCTGAATACTGAATCTCTTACAAGCAAGTATGGTGCCTTGCAGTAAAAAACGGAAGTCATCATGACTAACAAGGAATAGTCAATAACAATATTTGAACTATTTTGTATAGCATCCCTTTTTAACGTCTTTTCAAGGTATTTTGTAATATATATAATATGAGAAGTAGGACAAATGGATGAGTTATAAATAAATACACTGCAATTAAGTGGCATGCTCTCAAATTTTTACTGATAGGATTGTATGACCTAACAAGTTTGGAAACCACTGCTCTGTGAAACAAAGCCTCCTCTCACCCAGGGAAGAAATACAGGATTAAAAGACAGTTCTGCTTCCTAAAAGCCGTAGCCACACTGTAGGCCTGGCCAGTATTGTGCTTTCTGATTTAACATTTGTGCGACTAGCTCACTGAGGTTTCTTAGAGTAGATCTGATTAAGCAATGATTCCCTTCTTTGCCTTTTCTTTCTTTCATCCATTTACCCAGCATTTCTGAGTGACTACTAAGTGTGAGGCATTTTGTTGAACATGGAGGGATCGGCCAGGATCAAGGCAGGTAGACATACTCCCTGCCTTCCCTGGGGCTGGCTGGCTTGGGCTCACTGGCCTGGCTTCCCCCTTCCAGAGCCTGTCCTTGTCTTGCAATGACCACTCTGCACCTGCTTCTGGCTAGAAGTGAAAGGAGGCAATTCTGGGGAGAGATGAAACAGATTCCCAAGTTCCTGAAGGGGTGCATGTAACGAATGTTACCGGGGAGCTTAAGAAATAACTGTAAAGCTGCGGTGCCCTCTATTTCTTGGCAACATGCTCCTGGCCTGCAAGCTGCCCAGGAGAGGGGCATTTTCTGGATTCATTTTGTCCACACAGTCTTCATGCATCCACAGCTTGTACTAGTGCCTGTTCTCAGGATTGAACATTTTGTCTTCTCAATGACATTTACAGGGTTCAGTCCTAATTTATCTCACTGTCTCCTATTTTATTTGTACTGGGCAGCTTTTCCTTTCTTCTAAGTTCTGTTCAAATACTGGAAGGCTTTTTAACATTTCCCCCCAATCTCCCAGTAGCATAAATCACACATGGCCTCTTTAGAGTTTTATGGGCTCTCTATTCTATACCCAGCATTCTGCCTCGAGCCAAAAGCTGAGGCAGACGCACTGGTTATCAAAGACCTGAAGAGGCTAACGAGGGAAACGGCTCAGACAGTGAGAAGCTTGAAGGAATCCAGTGGTGACCGACCCCTGAATCTCCCCACTCTGAGTCATCGGCCTTCTGTCCATTCAACCAGCTCCTTTGAATTAAATACCTTCTGTGTGCCAGGCACTTTGCTAGCAATACAGAGATAAATGAACAACAGCCTGGCCCTCTAGGACCTCCATAACAGAGCCCAACAATTTCTACAGTCTTCACGCCCTCACCGTTCCCATGGGGGTGGGCACTAAGATTTCCCTGAGTAACAACTTGTGCCTGGGACCATGCCCAGCCTTTAGGTATGGTATTCCCCCCAGTCCTTCAAATACCACCACAGGCTAGCTCCCATTATCCTCACTTTACACATGGAAAAACTGCAGTGCAGAGAACTCAGCTGACTTGCTCCGAGTGACACAGGTTGTAAGTGCTGAAATCAGGGGCTGTCTGTTGGGAGAGCCCGGGTGCTCTGGGCTGCTGCCGTGATAGGTGGCTCTGCTCTCGGCCGTAGCTGATTGGAGCTGGAGTGGACTCCTAAGCCAAGCAGGGTCAAGTTCCCTTCTGCATTTCATGTTGGGTCTGAGAGACACTGCTCAGTCTCTGCTGGGCAGCTGAACTGGGTGGGATGTGGTACATGTCTTGCAATTGGGGGATGGGGTGAGGTGAGAGCTCATGCTGGCAGAGGGAGAGAAAGCAGTTCTGTGGAGCAAAAAGAACAAAGGAAATTGGAGGAAAGAGAAATGAGGGAAAAGGAGGGACAGGCATGGAGGAAAGCAGAGATGAGGGTAGGGAGAGACAGGCAGTTGAGAGAGCCAGAGATAGCTGCCTGAGCTCCTGGTCCTTGTTAATTTCTGGTTCCGGCCCTGTGCAGGGTCTCAACTAACTCTTTGCCTTTAGATTCCCTGTATGAAATACCTCTGAATCTTTATTCCCCTCTCTCTGATACCTACTGCACCTTTCTCCCCACCACGCTGTAAGCTGTTTTAAGCGGATTCTTTTTCCTATCATTTCCCATTCCCAGCTGGTCAGTAGGAAAGGTGCTATGGACAGAGGCTCATGGAGTCCCAAGAGAGGCTTCAAGGAGTAAAGGAAGGCTGAATCAGACCCACGGGGATCTGCTGGGTGAAGACTGGGCAGCAGGGGAAGTTGGGAAGGGAGAATAGCTCTTCTGACAGATGGGTCCCTATAGACAATGTGGTAGATGACAGCTGGTGTGGTTTGTTCTAGAACTAGAGTAGGGAAAGGTTCTCTGGGACCATAAGTTAGGGGGAGGTAGAACCAGAGGGCCAGGGTGTGCATTGATAGGGCAAATTTGTGTGTCTTGGCAGGACTGTGGGTAGTAGAGCCAGTATTTTCCTCTAGAACCATCTTGTCCACTCCCATGAGAATCCTGTCTTGAGTGAGTTCTCTTTGATGTTCATCTTGGGGAACTGAACTATAGCACCCTATAAACTAAGCTCTGAGTTTTCATTTTATTTTCTTATTTTTTTGTCAGGGACATACTTTTACTTGCATTTGCCTTTGTAATACCTGTACTTTTAATGATTCCAACTCAAGGTTGTTATGTTAAAAGCCCACCTTTGGGAAAGGTGGCATTTAGAAACTGAGGTACAAAAAGGTTTTGGGGCGCTCATTATATCAAATTCATAGAAGACACTGGTGAGTGCTATTTTCAAAGTGATTGGCTGTGGTCACAGAATACTGGGGTGCTTTAAATAACACAGAGCCATTTGGATATGTCTGGCAACTGAACTGAAAATGAGCCTCCCAATATCTTCTTCAAGGTACTGACTCTGTCATAACGACTCTAGCAAATTATAAACTGCATTAGAAAGCAGAGTCAGAGAGTCACTCACTCAGAACATTTCCCCTCAGGTTTTCCAAGCAGCAAGTTAGAATGACAGCAGCCTTCTATACCGCCATCGGAATTATCCATTCACCACATTGGGAGATTTATATACCAGTACTACACAACGTCAGCTTGTGCAGCCAAGTCCATTTCTTATTTCAGGCTTACAGGATAGGGCTCTTTAAAGCCTACTTCAAAGATTCGGCAGGGCCATATCATGAAATTCTAGCAAGTTGCTTTGTGAACTACTTTTCCAGTTACTGACCTTCTGCCAATTATTACTTCAAAGGCCTTATTCATCTCAAAACTACACTTCCTTTCTTTCCTGGGAGAGCAAAGCCTGCTATTATGGTTTCCCAAACTATCCTGGCTGTAGAATGACAGATGATATACATTGTTTCAGAGGCAAGAGTAGGAAGGGATAACAAGTAAAAGGAGAGTGAAATGAAATAAATTACAGTTGACCCTTGAACACATAGGGGTTAGAGGCATGGTCTCCCAGTGGAGTTGAAAATCTGAGTAGAACTTCTGACTCCCCAAAAGCTTAACTACTAATAGCCCACTGTTGACTGGAAGCCTTATCAATAACATAAACAGTCGATTCACACATATTTTGTATATGTATTATACACTATGTTTTTATAATAAAGTAAGCTAGAGAAAAGAAAATGTTATTAAGAAAATCATAAGGAGGAGAAAATAGATTTATAGTATTGGACTGTGTTGAAAAAACCCACACATAAGTGGATTCACACAGTTCACACTCGTGTTGTTTGGGTCATCTTATGAGTCAAACACTATTATTTACGAAATTTTATAGATGATAACACAGACCCAGGGAGGGACATCAAGTAACTTTTGCCCAGTGTTACCAGCTATTGTTTTCCTTCCAATCAGAGACTTGTCAAATTTACACGGTGATGATGAAGTGTGAAAGAAGAGAAGACAAATTCTGATTTGTCAAGGCCCTTCTGGCTGGCACAGATGCAGTGAGGAAGTGCATGTGTAGCGAGCACATGCCCCCCACTCAAATGAAGTGATGTTCCTCAAGTTTAAACACACAAAATCAGGAGTACCTGGGTGGCTCAGTCGGTTAAGGGTCTGACTTGGTTTCGGCTCAGGCCATGATCTCATGGTTTGTGAGTCTGAGCCCTACGTTGGGCTCCACGCTGAATGTGGAGCTTGCCTGGGATTCTCTCTCTCCCCCTCTCTGCCCCTCCCCCACTCGCTTTCTCTGTCTCTCTCTCGAAATAAGTAAATGAGCTTAAAAAAATAAAAATACAGATAAAAAACCAAAATCACCCAAAGCAATAGGTATGTTTTTAAGTAGATCTGCATATTTCTTTTTTTTTTTTTTAAATCAAAATAGCTCAATAGCCTTTTAATGTTGGTTTAATCAGATAAGATGATATCACCGTTTCTTGGAACTTCTAACCATTTTCTATACATACAATCCACAAGGATAAAGCCATGGGGAAAAGAGGCATAACAAGGCCTCAGATGCTACTGAGTGAGGCCATGCATTCCCATTTCGCTGCTGTAGGAAACATCTGGGTTTGCCAGTTTTATATCCTCAAGCTCAAATTCTATACTCTGATTTGCATAGCTCCTACTGAAGAATTCGGACTAATGTAATTAAGTCACACTGCAGAAGCTTAGAAGGATACAGGAAGGAAGGCGGTGGACAACTGAAATCACTCAGTCATTTAGAAGCGCGTGTTTCCTCTGGCTCCCCACCCCCATTCACTATGCTGAAAATACATGCTGCCAGCATTCTCTGCGAAAGCTCTGATATAAATACCACGTAAGGAAGCACTTCCTCTTCACAGTTTTTATACCAACTTACCTCTCTTATCATCAAGGTTCCTTCTCTTGAAATACTGCTGCTGAAAGTGTCTGCGTGAGAAGTCTCCAGCCCGTGCGTGCCGACCATTCCCACATTGTACTGCTCGGTGCTCCCGGGGGCTCCTGTTGGTCTGAGATGGGAAGGAACGGTATTAACAGCAATGGGTGTTTAGGGAATGCCTGTTTCCTATTTATGTTAATTTTTCAAATTGGGGTAAAATATATGCAACTTAAAATTCACCCATTTTAACTATTTCTAAGGGTACATACAGTCAGTGGCCTTAAGTACGTTGTATTTAATTTTTAATGTGGTGCTGATGCCTGAACAGGTGTCCTGCTTCTACAGCATCCTCTCTCGACCTATTCTCCATGCAGCAGTCCTACAGAGCAAGCTTCAGACTGTCCAAGGAAAAAAACACTGCCGTCGATGTCAGAGCCCCTCACAGGCTCTGCAAGGCCTCCAAGCCTTCTCTACTCCTTCTCTGACCAGCAGGCACCCTGACCTGTGCTTTGCTCATGCTGTTGCCTCTGCTGAAAAACTCTCTCCCACTCTGGCTCTTGGCTGGTTGCCTCTCTTAAGTAACAATATTTCATCTTAAATGATACTTTCCTTGAGATGCCTTCTCTTACCACCTAGGTTTTATCCCACCAACCCCTCTTTTTTCTTTCTCTTCATCCTTTGTCTTATTGGTTCTTATCACAATTTATGATTCTTTCTCTTTTTGAGTCTCTTGGAACTTTCTCCCCCTGTCTCGTTAGAACATATGCTTATGAGGGCAGTCTTGTCTCTGTTCATTACTGTATACCTAGCGTAGAGCTGGGCACAGAGTAGGAGTGCAACATACATTCATTTGATAAATGGGTTTTACACTATTTATGGAGAAGAAATATCAATTAAGGGCATTCTGGCTTACTAGGACATCCATTAGGTAGGCTGTTTAAAAATATGCAGCACTTTTTAAAACCTCTGTAATTACAAGGGGCGCCTGGGTGGCGCAGTCGGTTAAGCGTCCGACTTCAGCCAGGTCACGATCTTGCGGTCCGTGAGTTCGAGCCCCGCGTCAGGCTCTGGGCTGATGGCTCGGAGCCTGGAGCCTGTTTCCGATTCTGTGTCTCCCTCTCTCTCTGCCCCTCCCCCGTTCATGCTCTGTTTCTCTCTGTCCCAAAAATAAATAAAAAACGTTGAAAAAAAAATTAAAAAAAAAAATAAAACCTCTGTAATTACTCCACACTGTGGTATATCTATTTTTAGTTTGTTTCTTGTTCTTGTGTTTAATATCTAACGGAGAAGGTAACAGGACCTTCACATACACCCCGAGAGCAGAGACTCATGTTTTCTATGTGCCCCGTAACACAGACCACAACATCAAGGGAAAACGAGAACCAGGTAGGTGATGTGATTTGTCTACAGGATTTTAGTTTCCATGCAATCCTCATTGATACCCTGTATCAGCAGCTGCCTCTTTTTTAAAGTGGGTTTATAAAAAATAAAAAAGGTATCAAGGCTTCTCTCATTAAATATATTAATTGTATCTTTTACTATTTTTTTTTTCCTCTTAACTGTTTCTTATGTATTTGAAAAAGACATTTCTGGTCTCTTGGATCTTATGAAAGTCCAAGTACTTGATGAAATACTCAATTCAAGAAAGAAGAAACATGACAGACTTATGACATCTCTGGGACAGAGAAAGCATATGTTAAGGATCCAAACAAAGAGGTGATAAAATGGGAAAGGGAGTCCAGACCAAAGAAAAGTGCATAGCAAGATGCTTACTTCAAAACTACTAAACTGGAACAGTGGATTGAATGAATCTAAAGATGAGTTAGAACTGACATATTTGGGAAGAAAAAGAAGCAATATTTCATTCTTAGAAAGGAGCCATTTATAGCGATCCAGAGACATGGAATAAGAAACTGCTGCAATGAATGCCTGACATATTGCTAGACTGGCAAATCAGAATAGTTCTCAAAACTATGATATCTTCACTCATTTATTTGAAATTTTATTTTACCTTGTGTGTGTGTGTGTGTGGCAAAAATATGGAATGTAAGGCAGCTAAATATATATATTTATATATTATATATTTATATATTATGATATTTATATGTTATTATATATAATATATATTATTATATATTTATATATCATAATATTTATATATTATATATTACATATAAAATATATACTATATTATATTATATATTTTATATATATTTATATATGTATATATATGTATATGTATATGTGTGTGTGTGTATATATATATACATATATATACATATATATATGTGTATATATATATACACGTATATATATATATATGTATATATATATATATGTATATATATTTAGCTGCCTTACATTCTTGTTTGGGACAAGACGGTGTGATACAAATAAGTCCATAAATGGGGCATTTATCAAAAGCAAAAGCCTTCTGGGAAGGGAGGCACTTTCCTTCTTTGTGACTCAGACATCCTTGGCCACTGTCAGAAGTGTAGGTACACCGATGGTGACCACCGCCAGGCTGACACTGTCCAACTGAGTTCCCTTTCACCATTAAAGTTCATGGGAGTGAGAAGATCAAAGATATTTTGACCCCACTTATTTTTTTCACCCTGATGATGTTTGATTCCCCCCAGTTTCATCAGAAACATGTCAATATGAGTGAAATTTTCATAAAAAAAGGTATTTTCTAGAGCTAATTCCATTAAGACAGTTCCTTGATTAATTTCCCATATATCTCAGCTAAAATCTTCCTCAATTTATTTATTTTCAGTATTGTTTTACTAAAATTATCATCATAGGTTCCAATTCTTCCCTATGTAAATTTTATGACAAAGATTTAATCAGCCAATCAAGATGTTTATCCCTGTCATCTTTCAAAGGCTTCTGTGGTCACTACTTCTACCAAGTCCAATTTGTTTGTATTAGTTTTAAAGGTGTAAATTGTATTAAGAAGGTTTGGTTCATCTGTCAAGTTTTAGTCAGTAGCAAGTTTTACAGTGTAGAGTGTTAGCCACTGTCAGTTTTACCTCCTGCATATTTTTAGTGAGATTATTTTTTTTCTGGGTTAATTTTTATACTTAAATTTTTATGAGTCAGAACTGCTTCATCTATGATAAACTTTTATGGTGAACAGTTCAGGCTGTTTTGAGTTTTTGAAAATATTACTTCTACTAGTAATATTCCTTATATTGAATAAAAGATAATAATCTGTATTTCTCCCTTGGCCAATTTTATCTAGAATGGTGAGCAATTTCTCTTAGTAAGGTTAAGGTTGTCTAAGGATTGGTCTGTTTTATTCTGAATCTTTTGTACATTCTGGATACCTTGTTTTAATTGACCACACCATTAATTTTTCTGTTATCAATAGCGGCTTTTGATTATGGAAAATTCCTACAAACTTCTGCATGTTCTGAATCACTTTTCTACAGAATTCTTTTTTTTTTTTTTAATTTTTGAGTTTATTTATTTAAATAATCTCTACACCCAGTGTAGGGCTTGAGCTCACAACCTTGAGATCAAGGGTTGCATGCTCTTGCAACTGAGCCAGCCAGATGACCCAGAATTCTTTTTAAAAGGCATAGTGACCGCAGCAATTTCTTACTTGACACATCTCCAAAGGCAAGGGAATTAAAAGCAAAAATGAACTATTGGGACCTCATCAAGATAAAAAGCTTCTGCACAGCAAAGGAAACAATCAACAAAACTAAAAGGCAACCGATGGAATGGGAAAAGATATTTGCAAACGACATATCGGACAAAGGGCTAGTATCCAAAATCTATAGAGAACTCAACAAACTCCACACCTGAAAAACAAATAATCCAGTGAAGAAATGGGCAGAAGACATGAATAGACACTTCTCTAAAGAAGACATCCAGATGGGGCGCCTGGGTGGCGCAGTCGGTTAAGCGTCCGACTTCAGCCAGGTCACGATCTCGCGGTCCGTGAGTTCGAGCCCCGCGTCAGGCTCTGGGCTGATGGCTCGGAGCCTGGAGCCTGTTTCCGATTCTGTGTCTCCCTCTCTCTCTGCCCCTCCCCCGTTCATGCTCTGTCTCTCTCTGTCCCAAAAATAAATAAAAAACGTTGAAAAAAAAAATTAAAAAAAAAAAAAAAAAAAAAAAAAAAAAGAAGACATCCAGATGACCAACAGGCACATGAAAAAATGCTCAGTGTCACTCATCAGGGAAATAAAATCAAAACCACAGTCAGATATCACCTCACGCCAGTCAGAGTGGCTAAAATGAACAAATCAGGAGACTATAGATGCTGGCGAGGATGTGGAGAAATGGGAACCCTCTTGCACTGTTGGGGGAATGTAAACTGGTTCAGCCACTCTGGAAAACAGTGTGGAGGTTCCACAAAAAATTAAAAACAGATCTACCCTATGACCCAGCAATAGCACTGCTAGGACTTTACCCAAGGGATATAGGAGTGCTGAGGGATAGGGGCACTTGTACCCTGATGTTTATAGCAGCGCTTTCAACAATAGGAAATTATGGAAAGAGCCTAAATGTCCATCCTGATGAATGGATAAAGAAATTGTGGTTTATATACACAATAGAATACTACTTGGCAATGGGAAAGAATGAAATATGGCCTTTTGTAGCAATGTGGATGGAACTGGAGAGTGTTATGCTAAGTGAAATGAGTCATACGGAGAAAGACAGATACCATATGTTTTCACTCTTACGCGGATCATGAGAAACTTTCAGAAGACCATGGGGGAGGGGAAGGGGAAAAAAAAGTTACAGAGAGGGAAGGAGGGAAACCATAAGAGACTCTTAAAAACTGAGAATAAACTGAGGGTTGATGGGGGATGGGAGGGAGGGGAAAGTGGGTGATGGGCATTGAGGAGGGCACCTGTTGGGATGAGCACTGGTTATTGTATGGAAGCCAATTTGACAATAAATTTCATATTAAAAAAATGATCCATAGCATAGGAGGAAATAAAAATGGATTATGGAGTAAAAAAAAAAAAAAACAAAATAATAAAAACCAAAAAACAAAACAAAACAAAAAAGGCATAGTGAGTGCCTTCCTCCACATACTACAACTCTTCAAACTGTTGCTCTCTATACTTGACTTCAAGCATCTCAAGGAAACTCAAGTCATTTCTTAGCTCTCAAGTACAATGATTGCTCTTTGATACTTTGAGTGTTTGGCCTCTTGTCTGTCTACTATGACTGACCCTCCAGTCCATCCTTCTCTGCCCCCCTGACCATGTCACTCTTCTGCTTTCAATTTATAAGAGTTCCCAATTAACCATAAGATAAACCTGTGGCTTACAAGCCTTCCTGTATCTGGTCCTTGTGTATTTCTCTAGCCTCATGGTTTCAACGAAACCTACCTTCTATTTCTAACTCTAACAACATATGATTTCTAGCGGTTTCCTACACACATCATGCTACCAACACCCTTGGGCAACTTTAGTGTATCTTCTGTCCACGAATGGTTCCCTTACATTCCCTGCCTCCCTCTAGGTATTCCATCCTTTACATTGCAGTTCAGGCACTCTCAAACCCCACCCACATCCCCACTGGGATGGTTCAGTAGGTGGCTCTCCACTCTGCTTCCACAGTATCCCCTGTCACTTGTAACCATGCACTCAATGCACAGTCCTGCAGTTATCATATCTCAGTAATGTTGGTATCTTCAGCGCCAAGCACTGTGCCTGGCATGCAGGTGAGATCCAGTGAATGTTTTATAAGTCCACAAAGGCTTTGTTTAATAACCCCAGTAAACATTTCATTCAAGTTTATTATCCAAATATACCTCTTTTGTGAAGTGATGAACAGTCAGCTATGAGAAGAATTATTACCATGCTTAAAGTGTCCTGAATACGTAATGTTGAATTTTGTCTTTTTAAAATTGACAAAATAACTTTAGCATTGGGTTCACTTTATATACAGGATGTGCCAAAACCAATTTTATTATAATTGTTATTAGAGGATAATGAAAAAATTTGTTCAGCTATGTCACAGAACTTTATAGCATGAAGAGTGAACTTTGATGTATGCAAATTAAAAAAATCATTTAGGAGGTTGGAGGATCTAAGGAAAGAATGTAGACTGTGAAGAGAGAGAGAGAGAGAGAGAGAGAGAGAGAGAGAGAGAGAGAGATACGGAGCATGGGCAGGGGAGGAGCAGAGAGTGAGACACAGAATCCAAAGCAGGTTCTAAGCTCCGAGCTGTCAGCACAAAGCCTGATGCGGGGCTGGAACCTACAAACTGTGAAATCATGACCTGAGCTGAAGTTGGATGCTTAACTTACCGAGCCACCCAGGTGCCCCACAAATGTATTTTAAAAACGTGAGTTGGAGATGGAAAAAGGTTGACCTAAGTAACTCTGGAAATAAATGGAGTCCCCTAAGATTAAAGGTAAAAGAAACAGCTTGTAAGCACTGTACTCTGACTGATAAAGTTGTTTCCCATAGGTATACTGGTTAACCATTCTGATCCTGCTCTACATGTGTACTGGAAATGAACAACTAAGCAAGAATTGGCAGATTGTGACAGCCAGGTTTCCCGCTGTTGGAGTGGAAATTGACAGGTAAGGAAAGAGAAGGGGCTAGAAGGATCCATGTGGTAATGAATCAGAGTTGGAGATATCAGGATAAACTTTTATTTAATGTAGATACAGATGGATATATACAGAAATATTTATAGATATGTGTACATAATGGGTTAATATACACAATATATATTTCCTTGCTCTGTCAGTTGAGAGGGCCTAAAAGAACTGATTCACTAGTAGCAATGAGCACACCTAGTGCCCAACTCTTGGTTCTAGTATCAGTTTTTAATAAAGGGAATCAAGGCTTCTAGGAGGAAAGGGTGATTCCAGGACTAGAACAGGAAATACATGAGGTAAGCCTGGAACATCTTGTAGTGTCAGAAAGTAAAGAAGTGCTTGGTGGGGGGTAGGTCAGCCACAGGCGTACAGGAGCCAATGGAAAGAGCTTCCAATGGTTGAAGGTGGAACAATTTAAGCAGCAAAATGAAATAGTGGATTATAATCCGAAGCACTAAATAAATATCCATGAACCTATACTGATATAAATAAATGACCGAATAAATTAATAAATGGAGAAGAGATAAATTCCTGCAGAATAATTTCAAATAAATTATGTAAATACTCTACCCTAAAGGAACATAACTCCCTACTCCTTAAGTGCAGGCTATGTGCACTGGCTTCCTTCCAAAGAGTACAGGATGGAAGGCGGGGGGGGGGGGGGATTACATTATAGTAGAGAAACCTGACAAGCATTACCTCAGCCAGATGATCAAGGTCAGTGTCAACAGTCTTAAGTCACACTGGTAGTACATACCCTTGATATGAAGTGATAAAAGTCACATGTGACCTCTGTGATCTTTCTCTTCCAAACCCATAACTTTGGTCTAATCATGACAAGAACATCAGATAAATTCCAGTAGACGGGAATTCTATGATATTCCTAATCAGTATTCCTCAAAACTGCCGACTTCATTAAAAAGAAGGTAAGTCTGAGACACTGTCACAGCGAACAGAAGCCTAAGCAGATATGGTAACTAAATAACTAAATGTAACAAGATGGGATCTTGATACTGAAAAAGGACTTTAGGTAAGTAAAAGCTAAGGAAATTTGAATAAACTTAGTAAAATGTATCAATACTGGTTTATTAAGTGTAACATATATACATACTAATGCATAATGCTTATAATAGGGATAACCGTGTGCAGGCGGTAGGAGGAGTAACATGGGAACTTTGTACCATCTAAACTTTTTTGTGAATTTAAAACTGTTCTAAAAAAATAAAGTTATTAATAGTAAAAAAAAATGAAAAAAAGCAATGATTTAAAGAAAAAACACTAAGGCGAAAACAGCTAAAACATTTTATAGTTAAGGTAATCCTTTGTTCTAAAAATTATTTCCGAGGCACAGTCTGGGTGGGAACAATGAGTTGTCCAAATTCCTATAAAGACTATAACAAAACAAAACAAAACACTTCTACTGATTAGAAGGTAAACTATAGGAAACTTACAGTGATTAGGCCACAGTTTTAGAACAATAATTTTCTCTAATTGGATTTGTCAAAGTGTTCCTGCAGGTACTGATTTAATTCAATTCAATACACATTTATCGAACATCTGATGTATGAAAGGCTCTTGGTTTGGCATTGGGTGGTGGCTATAAAAGTTGAGGAAGACATGGCTCCTGAAACTAAAGAGATTAGCATCCAGAAGAGCTTAAAAACGTAACATGAATCCTCAAAAACAAGGCAGGATGTAAATGGGAATGCAAACTAGAGGGAGAGGTCACTCCAAGAAAAGGCACAGCACTGGAAAAGTGCAAGGCATTTATTTGCAAGAATTGATAGGTCAGTTCTGCTGGAGCATATGTTGAGGGAATCATGAGCCGCAGGGATGAAGAGGGTCATAGGGTACTAGGATACAGCATGACCAGAGCCATGCTTCTGCAACCCTAATAAGACCAGAGCTTGAAAAATGGATGGAAAGGCAGAGAGGACCACAGGTGAGGAAGGCCCTGGCAGGGCAATGGGGTCAGAAGCTCGGCTTTCCAGTGATAACAGAATGAAGAAAACACACGGTGTGTGGCTTTCATTGTCCAGACTGCATTTTACAAGACTGTACACAGCTCAGGGACTATTCTAGCAGCAGGTAGTCATAACGGTTAAGACTGTGCCTCACGTGTACTGTTCTGAAGCAGGTGCACGTACTTGAGGGAAGGTGCTGATACAAAAGGGTGTTTTTTTCAGCTTGCTCGAGCTGATGCAAATTCACTTAACGTACCTTTCCTTCCCTTCTTCCCGTTCTATACAGCTCTTACTTTTTCCTGACTATAAAAATAGTACATGCTCATCATAAAACTGGGGGTCTACATAAAATAAAACCCACTCACAATTGTATAATCCAGTGATAATCACTTTTATAATTTTAGTCTATTTCCCTCCACCCATTACTTTCCTATGCATGAAGCATCGGGAAATAGTGCAGTTGGTTAGTTAGAGAAATCATCTTAATTATGTGCCTCTTAATAGGTGTGATCTTATACTATAAATATGAAACCAGCACTGTACATAGAAAACAGTTGTTGTTTTGAACACTAGGATCTACAGCTGCTTGTCTGAATGGCTGGACTCCATTTCTGAGAAGCTCTTTTGTATACATTTCATGGCAGTGAACTGTGTTGCAATCCCAGATATATATGTGTATATATATGGCTCTAAAAATATATAGCACAGAATGTAAAGGCTTATCTTAACAAGATAAATCTTAACAGAAAATAAAACTTATAAGAATGTACATAAGAAGTATTCTAACTCTGAAATACCCTATTCCAAAAGACACGATTGTTTTATAATGAAAATTTTTAATAGTGTGAAGTATACAACTATCATGCTATAGCACAACAGGCTGCTTATATTTTATATTCACGAAAATGCATATATTTACCAAACTGGAATAAACACGTATAGACACACCCACATATGTATATCCGGCCTTGTCTCTGATTGTAGCTCATATACAAATAAATATTTTTAAATGTTCTTCTTTGAATGTGCACTTCAATCTGTCTAAAATTTACTAATTCTTCAAGAGCCATGTCAACTTTTGCCTCCATTATAAGCATTCAGTGATAGCCTATTTATTGTTTCTGGATGATAGCAATAGATCTTCTGCATTGCTTTACCAGTGTCTAGCCTGTTCTTTTTACAAATCATTTTGCTGAAATGATTTCTCTCAAACATAGCATTGATCATGTCATTTCCCAGCTCAAGAGGCCTTCTTACCAGTTCCCAATGGCCACATGGTGAAGCACATACTTCTTGGTCTGGTTTCACTAGTCCAGACCACCCCCCAACCCTGCCCAGCACACCCTAAATTCCTACCAGAGTCAACCTTCTGTGCCTTTACTTCAATTTCCTCCTGCCTGCGATTCCCATATTACCCCATGTTCTCTTCTGTCTTGACAACAGTTATTTGTGAACATGTCTTTCTTCTGGATTGGACTGGGCTATGAAGCCAGGACTTGCAATTTCAGTTCAGTGCAACTGAATATAAATCAAAGCCACTGAAGACCACCTCTATTCCAGACATCGCGCAAGGTGTTAAGAGTAGAGAGATGAATGAGACGCCATCTTCACCCTCAGGGATCTCACAACCCAGAGAGGGACACCATGTAATAAATAGCCTGAGTCAAGCACTACCCGAAACTGCAGGGATACACTCAAGATCCAGCGGCCACACAGCGGAAGATACAGGCTCTATCTGTGCAGGCTGGGCTGAGACTAGGTGATTTCCAAAGGGACAGGAGAGTGCCAGACAGCAGAGAGGAAGTGCATCATGGCCTATTCAAGCAATTCTAGAAAGGTGGGTATTTCTGCAGTGAGGGAAGAAATGGATGTGCCCTTAGTGGTAGCAGGTTGAACACTGTCAATAGCCTTGCAAAATATGACAGGGCTTAAAAACCAAACGTGACTGAACATCTCCTCCAAGGCTGTCTTTGGTCATTCTTCCAAATATTTATATTAATCTGAAGTTTCCGTATATAATTTTGTTTCTCTCCAACTAGCCTACAAACTTTTAGAAGGCAGAATTTGCACCTGCACTTGCTGAATGTTTCAAAGCCCTCAGTATGGTGTGTAACACAGAGTGGAAATTTTATCAATATTTTAAATACATAATCCACCCTCATCCTGGTTGTTGTAAGCTCAGTGTTTAAAGGGAATTCAAAACATCTGTTAGAAGAATTAACCAATGCTGAGTCAAGACAAAAACTGAAAGGACCAGCATATTTTTCAAAAATGTTTTAGAATAGTGATTTCGCCTCTAGAACAATTTTATTTGCTGTTAAAAAAGCAATTTAATGCAATTTGTTGCAAATGTCATATTTTAGCATATTTATGGTTGTCAATAACTGTGTAATCAACAGTAACACAACAAGTACAAATTTTCAGCTGTGATAATTGGATTTGCCTCTCAGAATTGCTTGTATATAATGATTGTTAATCAATGGATGACGTTCCCTACAGACTGGCCAGCCCTGTCTCTCCAATCTCTGCTGGACAGGACAGTAACCAGTAGCCCGAAATGGCATCTTATCTACAGGGAGCGAGTGTGGTGTGATGGCCAATACTAGTAGGTGGGCTAAAGAAATGGAGGTGAATGAAGAGTGAAGTTGGAATAATCAGCGTCCCACTCTGTTAGATTATACCAAATCAGGGTGACAGCACCTTGTGTTTATTTGGGGGAGAAAGCAAGAAATGTATGTGAGTGTGACTGTATGAATCCGTTTGCTTAAACTGGAGAAGCAACAGGGCAAGAGGAATTCTCTCAGAGGACCCTATCCAATGAGAAAGAGAAAAGTGAGCCTTTCCTTCACTTAACCAAAGAAAAGACGTAAAGGCTATAAATTATAAGGGAGATATAGGTAGGCATACATACAGGTATAAATAGCCAAAAGAAGACTGCAAAGAAATGGGCAGATGTATGTGGCAAAGTCACAGGCCACAGAGAAAAGGATCACATGAGAGAGACAGTGAAGAAGAAGAAAATCACTACAGGGATATATTTAAGTCAAACACTCAGAAGGTTCTCTGCAGGATTATTTGACCCCTGATTCTTTTGCTGGGATGCTAACCCACACTGCCACATACGTTTGTGTTCCTCATTCCTCCTCTTGTCGAGGTGATGGTGAGGAAGGAACACATGTCTATGCTGTTAAATTTTAACTCCTAAACGTCATTGCCCATAATTCCATGCTTTCAGTTCTTTTCATTTTTTATAATTTTTTTAATGTTTATTTACTTTTGAGAGAGAGAGAGAGAGAGAGAGAGAGAGAGAGAGAGAGAGAAGCAGAGCACGAGCAGGGTAAGGGCAGAGAGAGAGGGAGACACAGAATGGGAAGCAGACTCCAGGCTCTGAGCTGTCAGCACAGAGCCCGACGTGGGACTCAAACCCATGCACTGTGAGATCATGACCTGAGCTGAAGTCGGCCACTTAACAGACTGAGCCACCCAGGCACCCCTCCACTCTTTCAGTTCTAAGGGGGACAGGCAAGTGCCAACGGTCTGGTTGTCATCATTTTCCCTGGAGATGAAAAGAACCAAGAAAGTGTCACCAAAGAGAGAGTCAGTCCAATGAGAGTACCTAGATAAAGCATATGCAGGTACAAATGCCACTATGTATTATTCTAAGTGACCGTGTCTGTGGAGAGAGGTACTTACAGAACTATGCTCTAATAAACACTCCAATCCCAAAAGTCAGTTGATCCTGCCAGAGACCCATAAACGATCCTATATTTAATTCCTATTTCTTGTCCTTTCATTTTGGAGACCTAGCCCTCCCCGGCCGACATCGGAAAATCCGCCCTCTTACATCAGTCTGGGTATGTCACTGACAGCCACTGTCCCGTCATGGGCCTCGCTCTCTCCATCTTCCTCCTCTTCATCACTACTTTCCGACTCCTCGCTAGAGGAGGAGTAATCAGTCACCTTCTTCAGCGGGCGGTTTGTTTCTTCAATCCGGAGTTCTCTTAATTCTTTGGCTAATGCCGTCAGATCCTACAAAGGAAAAGTTTGTTCAGCATGTAGGAATTGTAGATACAACAAAGTCACATCTCTCAGCAAGTCAGTGCTCCAGCTTAAGCAACAAGAAAAGAAAGCTCTATATAGAACGGTTACAAACATAGTTGCTGCATGGAACTCAGAAAACGATGTTTGTAGCACAGAGAAACTAGAAAAGAAAGATGAAATAAATTTAGACTTTGCTCAAAACCAATTGCTAGACTGAGACGGCTCAGTTCTGAATATACACGTGTATATATGTGCGTGTGCGTTGTGTGTATACACATATATACAAACATTGGGTTCTCATTTTATTTTGGGAAGGTGAAGTCGGTCACCCTCAGAGTTTATGGGAAAACACAGGGGATTAGCAATTGTTCCCCAGTATTTTGGGTCTCCTGCCCAAGCCACGGTCATGGCCTCTCCCCTCTTTGATTGCTACTGTACCAAAAATCTAGCATCAGTCACAGAACAGAGCAATTCCCAAGGTTCCAGCTACTACAATGGCTCATTTGGTGGGTCATCATTCCCTGGAGAGCAGAGGCACCACATCAAATAATGGCCCACCCCAAAGCCTACTGCCACTGAAATTTATAGCCACGGAGCTGAATTAATCAAGAGGAACAACAACAAAATCGAAAAGAAAAAAGAGAAAGGAAAAAAAAAAACACAAGGAAATTCTCTTCCAGAACGATAGGTGTTTCATTTTCTTTTGTTTAAAATTACAGTCACCTGGCAGAAACCCTTATGAGGAATACCAAAGTGCATGTGCAAACACCAAAAGAGAAGAGATCGTTTTTCAGTTTTCCATGAGTATGATGCAATCTTGAGCCTTATGGATGTGATGATGTGGTATTTAATCACCAGGCACATTGCAGGCAGTGTGCTGAATCTCTGACTACCTTTTATTTCACATGCTTTCAGAGCAATGCAGAGGGAAGCAGTTCTGCAAAAGCATGGGCCGCTCTAATTTGCATGGGTTAAACTGCCCATGGCACGTAGCATGCAAATGAGGAAAAAGCAATTTGATATCAGTCTTACCATTTCTCCCTATATTAGTGACCCATGTGGGAATCAGAGCATTCAGTGAGAGACAGGGGATTAGGGAGAAAGAAACTCATTGAAAGATACTAAATCCCACAGTTTTCTTATGGCCATATTCTCTCTTTATTTCAATTCAGAAATGTATTTGTCCAATTCACCTGATGTAAGATTAGAGCAATGTAGGTGATCTAAATGATACCTGATAATCTATCCTAATTGGTCAGAAGAAAAACTGAGATAAATGTGTATCGTTAAATTATAAATATAATTTTATTTTGAGGAGATAACAAATCATCATGTTTCTTTACTGTCACCTGTATATCAGGCATTACTATGTTGGTTAAAAGCTTCAGGTGTTTTATTTGGTGTAGAATTTAGGAAGGTCAAGGTGCTAAGTGAAGGTCCAGGGTCATTTCTTTCTCATTTCATAATAAAGTCAAAGGAAAGCACGACTTTTAAATTTGTTCTGCAGTCACTTGAACTGAAACACTTGGAAAAGGGTAGTTTCTGAAAATTCAAATTGTGCATTTTCCACCCAAACATGCTTGCTGGGCTTTTACACACATGCACACACGCATGGCCTCAATCTCAGTGGATATATTTACCCCATCTGTGAAAGTGAAAATAGAATTCTATTAAAAAGACTCAAAGGTGTTTAAATATAACGTATACCATTAAAGAAGAAAATTACCACATAGACAGAATTTTATGCAAATCTACTTGTTTCTTTGGCAATGGGCCAAAACAGGAAAAGCCAATATTCAGATTTCAGCTTATACTCCTCATTTCCTCTTGACATTGTCAATGTTTACCTTTATCAAATTGAGAAGAAAGTGAAGGGTAATGCAATACTTGAGCACAGTGGGAAATATAGTTTGGATATTTGTTAAAGCTATGAACAGAAAAGGTATTACAATCTTCCAAACCAGTAAAATAATAACAAAATTTATTTTCTATTTTGTCTTCTATATTTTAGGAGCATGTTAGGTCTCATCAAAGAATATAAGGCATTTAAAATGTCACTTATGATTAAAAAAAGCATTTTATTATAATTTAAAGAGAGAATATGGTTTAAAATAATTTATTTCTAATGTCAATAATTCTGAGTAAAATATAATAATATTAGCTATGATTTATTTAAATTTATAATACGTTTTCCCCGTGGATTCATTTTCCTTATCTTTGACATTTCATGACAAGATAAAAGAGATTTTTAAAAAGTCAAAACTATTTAGAAATATTTAGCTTGTCCAAAGCCCATTGAATTAAAGAAACTCTCATTTGTAAAAATGACCTAAATTTTTCTAAACACTGTATCTAGGAAAAGTTTAAAGTTCTGACCTGCTTTACAACTTCACTTTTAATTAGAATTTTTTTTTTTGTTTCTTCATTATTAAAAAGTTATCTTTCTTGAAACACTGGAAGTAATTGCAAATTCCTTTTAAGTTTACTTGGTAACAGCGTGGACGGTGAGATGTATATGAGACTCCCGAGGTAACAATAATGAGTAACTCGAAGGTAATACCCCAGTCAAAGAAAATTAATCTTCCAATGCCAATAGTCTACATGCTTTGCTGCAGTTTTGTTCCTTATCCATCCACTCTGGAAAAATTTACAATAGCAAAGTTATAGAAAATAGACACAATCTAAAATTGACACCATTGGGTTCAGATCCATTTTCATACATTTTATTTTCTGACAATACCAATTTTCTCCATATAATGAGTTTTTGTGGTAATTTATTGCTTGGCTGTCTCAAGCCTGAAGCTAAAAAAAATTTCAAAAAAGAGAAAAAAAGTGCTATTTAGTATGGAAATATTTGAGAAATGCACAACTAAAAAAGAAATATGGCAAAATGGTAAGATTTTTTTGACTATGGAGTAAATGTGAAGATAGGAGACTCTTACCCAAAGGCTTGTTTGATGTAACACTTTTTAGAATTAACTTGATATATATTTTTTCATTAAAAAAAACTCTTATTTAATCTGACAATTATGTAGACTTTACCTCAAAAGGTGCTCTTTTGGGTCTCTTTTTAGAAACAATGTAGTTTATTCAGATTTTAGCTCAATTTTTTGAATTATTAAAATAAAGGTTAAAAGTTTTTAGGCTGGTCTTTTTTTTTACATATGAAAATAATTTATCTCCTTTTTAGGAAATCTTAAGAAGTGACATTGGGGAAGTTACTTAACGCCAGCATCCTCATCTGAGAAAAAAAGCTTTCAGATCACTAGCTACCGTTCAAGTTTCGTCCTGTCTATGGGTGTGCGATGGGATTTTTCAGATTCTTACACAATAACAAAAATATAGTGCTAAAGCCAGTATTTGCTTATGTATCAATCTTCATGTCATATGTTTAACTGCTAGAGTGAAAAGAATATTTTCAATGATTGTATTAAATAATCACAGACTATATTGCACAGTCTTATATCCCATTAGAAAGGAATGCTAAATTAATGGACACTCCTTCAGACTGATTTTCATGAAAAATCAAACTGTTAAATTAACAATAATAAGCAACATGTTTTCCAAGAGTTTTGAAACTTTTCATTTCAATCCTGGGCTATCTAAATGGCAAATCAGTCATGATGGAAGGAAGCCATATTGAACCCTGTGACTGAAGATGGGAGAAAGGTTTAATTCAAGGTTTCTCAGCTGTAGCACTATTGATGTTTGGGGCCAGATCCTTCTCTACTATGGGTGGCTCTCTTGGCATGGTAGGATGTATAACAGCATCTTTCTGCTCTACCCACAGGCTACCAGTAGCACTGCCCCCCACTTCCAAGTTGTGATGACCAAAACCACCCCAAACTTTGACAAATATCTCCTAAGGGGAAAGAAGTGGATGGAAGGAAAAGGAGAGGTGGAATCGTCCCTGGGGGAGAACTACTGAGTTAGGCAGAACCAAGTAATCCTGTATTTTTAGTGGTTTAGATCAGTGATATTCAAGGGATAGGGTTAACAGAATCACCTGGAGGATATTTTCCAATCACACATGGTCCGAGATTTTGGTGTGCCACTTACATCACCTCAATTACTTATACTTTTGTTGCTCTCTCTCATCTGTGTCCAGGGTATGAGAGTAAAGCAAAATAAATAAAGCAATTTTTAAAAAGCCTAAAATATCCTGGGTTAACCAGATGAAATCCATTTTCCTCATGACAACGACCTTCAAGCTGAAATCTTGTGAGATTTCCCTTGAGTTGTGCACACACACAACCCTTTTTCTGGCAGCCATAGCACCAGAATATTGCTTTCTGTCTTCAACCATGTGGGAAAAAACTGATAAAAGGTGTAATAATTGCTGTCCTTCTGACTATGATGAGGGAAAGTTCAGGGCTGTGGTACAAAGCAATGAAAAACGTTCCTCATTTTCCTCTCTTATAAATGCCGTCCACACACTGTAGACACATAGAGTCTCATTCTTTTATGAGCAGTAATCTCTTACCTAAGAAATAACATTCTAAACCACTCTGAATGGTAAGGCAGTCCTAATTCTGAAAAAGAGAGGCTCTTTGGTAAAGGTCAGAAGCATAGGATCCGACTTCTCCCACCTGCCAAAATGGCGCCATGCCGCGGGCTCAAACTAGCATGAGGACTGCCTCTTGGCTTTCTCAAAATGTTCTCGCACACGTGATCTTGAGTGATCCTAATCAATCTTACGACCGAGGCAGAGCAGGTGCCTTCATCCCCATCTTACACATGAAGAAACTGTGGCCCAGAGAGGTTAGGAAACTGGTCCTGGCCAGTTATTTACTCGGGGGAGCTAGAATTTGAATGCAGCTTGCTGATTCCAAAGCCAGCGCTTTTTCCATGTCGTTTCACAAAAATAGTGCTCAGCAGAGCTACAGCCTTAAAGCCATAATAGTAGTCTTCAGATTCCATGCACTCAGGACTCTTTGCAAGGCCTGTCTCTTAAAACAAACAACAGCACAACTCCACTGTGCTGTATTCATGCAGGTCTGACAAACAGCAGGAAGGCAGTCATCCTTCTTAGCAAGCTACCTAAGATTGACAAAGCCATATATTTTTCTAATGGAAAAATGTCTCCGCAGATAAGGAAATAAAGTCACTTAACTCGCCAGGATTCATTAACTAAAGTTGATGTTGCTGCCGATGCTGTAGTTAATGTCCCACAAAATTAATCTAACAATACCCAGTAACTCCTTGTTCACAAATCACACATTATAAATTTGGAGTGCTTTAGAATGATGTCTCTTTCTCTGTTAGTAAAACTGCCTCCCCTCGCGAGGCTGGTGAGCACAGGTTAAGAGCTCGGGCTTTGCTATTGGAAGATGCTGGAATGAAAAACTGCCAATAACAAAGCACTAACTAATGTTTATCTTTAGCTAGATTGCAACATTGGAAAAGTGGCATTTTGGCTTCGAAGGAAGGTCTCTGGAGCTTTACCCGAGTGTCTGAGGGCCTCAGGCTGGCTGCCATTGAAGGGGCTTGCCTTCCAGCAGACCACTCCAGAGGAGTGAACTTTAAATCTGTGATCCAACAGGCCACATTTCTGAATGTCAACATCAGGAAATCACCTGTATATTTACATCTTGTGACAGCATGACCAAGAAAAGGTAATACTAACCTCATCTATAGCTTTCTTATAGCTCTGAAAAAGGAGGAACCCAATCCAGAAGAATCCACAGGAGGGGGAAAAGCCAGAAGAAAGAGAGCAGGTTAGACACAATATGGGAATTGTTAGTACACAACTGATAAATGCAAAATAGCAGAAAGGGCGTCAACCCCAAATGGGGCAAATTCCCTTCATTATTACTCTCACTATGCTTCCTTACTTAAATATGTAAAAACCAGAGTAAACCAAAAAGCCTTCACATTCATTTCATAGAAAAGGTTCTCAGAAATTTTAAGTAAAGTATGTGGATGGATAATAACTCATCCCAAGTTAATTTCCAACTTTCAAATATCAGCCTCCATGCTCTTATTTCTTTTGCTAAAACTATCTGGGGTCTGTCATGTCACAGCAATGAAGCTAGATTTCAAGTTGTCAGGCCCATGGTCAAACCATGCTTATCATGTTTTGGTCCAGAAAAATAGAGTCCTAAAGACAAGAAAAACAGCATAAATTACATTAATTCATATGGAAAATAATATGGGGAGAGGGCAGAGTAGACAACAGAAACCCAAAGAAAGTGCCCACATCCCTTCAACTGCTAGCTTGAACATCTTTTTGCCAAAGCTGCTGAGTAGAAATTATGTTATGATAGGAGTTATTTCCCGCCTTTTTTATTCTCTAAAGTAGTGCTAATGATTGGCAGAAAGCCTAATGGCAGATAGGCAATCTGAGATCTGTCCAGTTCTTTCCTAATCAGGTATTACTTTCTTCTGGATACTTCTAGCATCCATTCTTCTTCTTAATCTCATTAAGTTTTGTTTCATAGTCATGGGTGTATCCCCAACTACTGTGTCCTGTGGCTTTTCTGGTAATTTAAAAGAGTTCAAAAGCACTCACAGCTGGTCGACTAGGTCGGGTAATGTCCCTGGATTCTTCTGGCTTCACCTTGGAAGGCTCATGGGGGAGCACAGGTGATCCTTCCGACTTACTGTTGGCTAGGTAGAAAGAGAGGGATCAAGAAAAATAATGACCATCAAAAGTGTTGACTCAAGTTCTAGAGTTCTGTGGTGAGTCATCCTTCGGGATTACTCAGGGGATACATCATTCATTTAGGCAAATCCTGAAACACATCCATGAAAAAATTGTTAATATTCAGGCAAATGCACTTAGGCTTGTAACCTGGAAGTCACTGATAATAGTAAGAAAAACTAGCACGTACCAGCACCACCACCACCATTTACTGAGTGCTAAATGTGTGTCAGGCTTAATGCTAAAAGCCTTCTATGTCAACTGTCTCATCGAATTCTTGCTGCAACCCAATGTATGGCCCTCTTTTCCCACTTCACTGTTCAAAACAGACTTAGAGAGATGGCATACTAGCCTAAGGTCATGCTGAAATTATGGGCAGAGTTGGTATTCTGTCTGGCTTACCCAAGTCCTATTCTGGGTAGTACACTAGACCAGCTTCTGTGTTAGCATTCTATGGTTGGTTTCTTCTTGTACCACTTACCCGTCAGAGTAGGTTATTTTGAGGGAGTGTTGTGGGAAAAAATATAAACTTATTTTATGTGATGGAATGGTTTTTAAATGGGGGGCAGGGGTTGTCTGGGTCCTTTAAGGAAGAAAGAATGAGGTGGGGACAGGAAGGAGAGTATTGGTGACAAAGGGGAAGAGCCCCAGAATGGAGGATGGGGGAGGTCCCCCAACAGCTACGGAGTGAAGAGTATCTCTCAGATTTTTTTATAGGTACAGAAAAACAATCTGGCATCGGGGAGATTCTTTTACTGTAAAGTGGTCTTTCATGGGCAGAAACACATCAGGGATACATCAGTGTTTTTAACCCAGAGGAACTAGGGGCCAAAGGAAAGAAGATAAGAATTAAACCCAAACCAGATCAGAGAATTACAATGATATGCATAACTTTAGTTTTCTTTAGTTTTCTCTAAGGATATTAAGATGCTTGTGAATAGAAAAAAGATAAATGAATGGCACTTTTCTCAGTTAAGTAAATTTATATTTGAAGTAAAGCAACAGAAGTACACATAGCTATGTGCTGCACCACTGAGGTCTGAAGAATGCATATGGAGGCAGCCATATCCCGGTCCAGAGACAAGAGCACTGCACGCCAGATTTCAACCTTTCCAAAATGGAAATACAGTGACTCTACTTATTTGAAACCTTAAAAAGCTAATATGTGTCAACCTATGATTGTGGCTAATGAAGAGGCTAAAAAAAAAGGGCTGGTGGTTTTTCTCAGAGCACAGTAATTTGTTAATATTTATCAAATTGCACTTAAAAAAGTTCTGGTGTTTATTACTTGGAAGCAAAATTATCTTCTGAAGGTTATTCAGAAAGAGTAAATTTTGATTAGCTAGAAGCAATGTGTTGTCATGTGTAATTAGCTGGACATGCTAATGTTTTTCACAAGCTTCCTCATTAATGAAAACTAAACAGTGATAAATGACTTGAATAAATGGTCAGAGAGGCTCATTTTTTATCCCTCTTTGGTAGGAATAACTAGAAGAGTGAAATATACTTTCTAAGTCAAAGAGTTTATTTCTTCTTTAAAATGTATATGTGTTCTACGTTAGTCTTTACCGAATCCCACTTTGAAAGATCCTTCGTATCATGAAATATATTCACACACAAAGGGAAGACTGGCATAACGGGAAGAGGATACTTGGGGGTACATGAAACTCTAAACTGACAACAAATGGAAATGGGAATTCAGGTGACTCAAAAGTAATATTTTCAAATAAGACCAATAGTTTATGATCATCCCGGAAAACAACGTGATCTGCAATTAGAAAAGATTTAGTCCACACTGTGACGTCACACATGTATATGACTAGGGATGGCGGTTCACTCATCTAAGGAGACTGAGGCTCCGGGAAGTCAGGACTCTGTGGCATCACACAGTGGTGGCCATGCCAGGAGCAGGAATCACAAAAGTCAGGAAGTAAATGGTGGGGGAAGGTTTACCTCGAACTCTGGTTCGCTCGCTGGACCCCGCTTGCGATCCAGGCTGAGAGCCTCCTTGGGAGCTGGGCTGGGAGCTGGGGGTGCTGGAGCTGGAGGAACTGCCACTGCTGGTCCTCTGCAAGGGGCTCTCCAAGACAGGCTCCGTTCTCCGGAGGTCGGGGTTGCTGTGTGGAAGGCAGAACGCGGTGACTACACCCTGGACACCTTGCCATCCACAGACACAGTACAGTCCAGTCCCACCCCCGGTGCAAAGGAGCAAAGAGAGCACGTGTGTGACACTGCACGGAAGGGGTCAACGGAAATGACAGTCATGTCGTCCTCTGTGGAGCTCCCAGCCAGATACTGCTGGATGAGATGAACTCTTGACCCAGCTCCTGGGTCATTACACTAAAGTATTAGCTCTGAAATGGTGCTCGTCAAAGGAGGCTTTCTTTGAAACCCTTGTTCCTGTGTTCATTATAAAAAAAACAAAAATACCCCGAAAAAAACAAAAAACCTTGAAAAATATTAAAAGATAAAAGAAGGAAGCAACACATTCAATCTCTGACCCAAGAGACATCCAACTATATTTTACTATTTGGTAGAGTATCTTCTAGACTTTTGTATATACAGAAGCATGCTGTATGTTCGGTTTTGCAGCTTTTTTCCACCCTCCCTTAGCACTGCTTTGGGAGCAGCTTCTTATGCTTACAAAAATAATAATGGCTGCATAATAACCCAGTATATGGATGAATTAGTTTAACCATTCCTCTACTGCCGGATATTAAGCTACTTCCAATACATTGCCGTGACATGCGACATTGAAATAAGTATCTCCAGGCACCTGCACATCCCAGTCACATCTCTTTCCTGGAACTGGGATTGTTGGGTGGAAGGACATGAACAGGGATGAGTGTGTTGCATATGTTTTTGTATGTGGGTGTGTAATGTTATTACTGGTTTTTGCTGAAGTGTATGAAACGGACCATCTTACTGAATTCTTACCACGCTTTAGGATGAGCAGTTTGCTACTTTGTAAAAAAAAAAAAAAAATCTATCTTGTTGTTGTAATGTTGTTTTAAAACATTACTCTTGAGGTAGAATAATTCTTATTCACATTCATTTGCCATTTATAATTCTTCTGTGAATTGCTTAATCAAGTTCTCTGCTTACATAGTTAGTGGTATATTTGCATTTTAAATTTCTTTCAGTAAGTCTTTATATACTTTGGCTATTATCAAAAGGAGGTGTGTTTTAAAATAATTATTGGGCGCTAATTCAAGAATAAATACTTTTATAAAGTCTTATTATTATTCACCTTTATATGTAAACTGCCCCCAAAATAGTGGTATTTATTTGCTCACTCAGTTGGTCTATACCAAGCACTGGGTCAGGCATTTGAGATACGGTAATGAACAAGACACAGTCTTGTCATCTGCCGGTTTAGTCGGACGCACGCAGCCAATTTCCTCCATGCTTTGCCTGAAGTGAGCACAGGGCAGCATGGGAGCATGGACAGAGCCACGTAAGCCACTTTTGGTGATCATAGAAGCTGTCCTAAGAGAGTGGTGGGAAACAGCTGCTGAGGTTTTTATGATTTTGTTATAAAAATAAGCAGCATCCTCAAAGTTTCCACAAAGCTCTTCCTTTTTAATTTATACCTTAGAGGCCTTTTCATTTATATAATTCTGGGCCTAAATTAGTGCATGGATAATTTAGTGAAACCTGCAACTCAAAGCTCAAATCCACTGCCATCCACCTGCCGAGGGCCCCTACATGTTTCCAATGTCTTCAGTTCTCCAAACAGAACTGCACACCTTAGTGTGGTCACAGACTATGATTTTAATGCAATAATTCATGTTAAAATGCAATTTTAAGCCTTCATTTTGCTCCCCTCATTTCAAGACTGTCAAGTGCACACTAAACTGTGTGGGGTGTCCCATGTTTCTGTATAAAAATGGAAATAATAGGGTCTCTTCCCTTGAGACGCTTGCATTTTAGTGTACCAAAAATCTGGCCACAGAATGACATCATTATAGCAGCAACTGGACCAAATAATTTCTGTCTTGAAAACTTAAGAACTTTGCTTTTGGTGATATATCTTCCAAAAACATTTGATCAAGTGAGAAAATGTTTTAAATATCGGGTTATTGTAAGACATGGCTCGTGGCTCTGGAAAACATATGTGAAAATAAATATGTCCTCATAACTTAGTAATTTTTATCACATAAATATAGAATTTATGACAATATTTATCTTAAGGTTTTATGGTAAAGGAGTTGCTAAGTCAACCCAACAGTATGATCGACTGAAGCTGAAGTGATTATCAAATTTAAGGAAAATGTTTAAATTCTCAATATTTTTATAGGACTCCTTTGCATAGTAATTATTTTTGTGAAAACTGCTAGCACTTAATTGGCTAAAATAGATTTGGATCCATACTGGAACTAGCCCTGATTTGGAGAATACCTAAAATGATAAATGTATAATACTTATGCAGTATCCTACCTTTTGAATTTTCCTTAAAGAAACAATCTTATCTCCTTTTATTCCCAATAATAAATTATTTCCCATGGTCTTGTTTCATTAAACAGTGATGGTCAGGAATTATTTATACATAATTAATAAAGTCCAAAGGTTTTTTTTTTTTTTTTCTAAAAATTGCATTGCTAGCCAACTGTATCACAGATTAAAGGTAATGGACATGCTAAGGCTTCTTGGTAGTTGCTTTCATTTTGTAGAATGGTAATATAGTGTTCTTTGTATTTAAAAATAAAAACAGTTATTGTGAGAAGGGTGGCTGTGAGCTCTGAGATATTTTTCTCTGGTGACTGTGGTGTGGTAGCAGGATCCAGCTACTTGCTTGAACACAGCACTCCTTTGGTAATTTAACCAATACCTTTCTGTGAAACACCTGCTTTGTGAGACTCGTTGGACCAATATGAGGGATGGAGGACAGCACAGGTCACAGGTGTGAGATGCAGCAGAATTCTAGACGTGAGAAACAGGCAGCGGAGACAACAGCGAAGAAGGCAAATCTCTGCATGCTATTCGTGAAAGAGCCCGTAAGTATTGTTGGAGTTTGGGGAACGATGAATGCAGCCTGGGGTCATTGAGGTGGTGTCAAGAAGGAGACAGGACTTGACTGGGCCTTTGAGGAATAAGCAGGAAGTCTGGGGGAGCGCCTGAGTGAAGACGCAGCGGCTGTGGTTTTTCTGGGGCTAGCTGGTGTAGAGAGGACACCCACCCTGATGGAGTACTAAGTCTGTGTTAGGATAGCCTGGAAGAGTGGGTGATCAGAAGAAATGGATGCCTTATGCAGCAGTGCCTGTAAAGCTTGGTAGAGCACACAGGTCTCCCAGGGCAGGCTTATGGATGACTGGGGAGGAGACATGCAGGCTGACCAGGTGGGAGGCGGCTGCCATATTGATGATATAAGGCTTGGGCCCAGGGTGTCAGAGAGGGGCCTGGTCATTGGCAGAACCAGCTGGCAAGTGCATGTGTCTCTGATGGAGCTCAGAGCCTCTTTTGGCATGAAATTAATTGAATCCCATGGGTGTTAAATCCGTGACCTGGGCCTCATTAGCACAGGCCCTTCTTACTGGAGCTAACCAGCATGGGTGCTGATCTTAATAGGTTGCCATTTTTGCTGCTGGAGACTGAAAGAAGTATTTAGTGTCTATACAAACACACATAGAAATAGGGGAAACTTCAAAATGCTTTTTCTATGTTATTTTTTTTTTTGGAAAATATAAGTATTTAAAAAATTTTATTAAAAAATTTTTAAAAACATTCTAATTTATTTTTGAGAGAGAGAGAAAGAGGAGGGGCAGAGGGAGAGGAGGAGGGAGAATCTCAAGCAAGCTCCGCACTGTGAGCACAGAGCCCGATGAGGGGCTCAAACTCATGAACTGTGAGATCATGACCTGAGCTGAAATTCAAGAGTCGGACACTTAACCAACTGAGCCACCCAGGCGCCCCAGAAAATATAAGTATTTTGATAAAATGTCATACCATTCATATTTTTCTTTTCCTTATTGTATAGTAATCTGGTCTGGCCTTGGGGCCAAGAGGTCTGAGATAAATGCTTTTAGAGGGAACTTCAGAAGAATTCTATGAAATAATAGATTTCTCTTGTTCACATATCAACTGAAACTACTCAGATCCAAATGTGTAAAAACTTGAAAACATTCATATATACTTCTTCAAATGCTAACTTTTGGTTCAGACATTTGCCATCCCATAGACAATGCCATGGGGGCCTGTAAAACACACAGTAAAGTGAAAATGTGGCAATTATTTCATTTACTTGAATCATATAAAAAGTCAAAACAGAAAATTAGGATTACAAAGTGATTTCTTGGCCCAAATACTTGGGCCAAGTCTGTAATTAACTGGCTGACTGCCAAAATTCACTTTACTTTGTTCTGTGATGACACAGCCAATGAGAACAAATGAGCCATAGGAAGAGAGGTTTGGGATGGGACAGAGAATTATTTTTTTAAATTAAGCATTTAGTCATTGGGTTTTGACTCGGTGTTTCTGGCTTACTTTAAATCTTTTCATATTCTGAATGTACTTGTTTGATAAAATTTTAATTTGCTTTAAAAGAACACATGAATCAAAGTTAAATATTAAGGTACCTGGAATTTTTAAAAACGGTATTTTAAAAAATGAACAAACCAAATCTTGATTTAAACTCAACTAATCACTCTGACACCATAAGGCATCTGGGAGCCCACACAGCAGGTAGGAACCGAGCACAGATCTGCATATGCATGAGACAGAAGGGCAGGAACAGGTGTGTGGGGTTATGGTGATGGGGTGGAAACTGTCAAAAGCACCTAATGATATCAGTACCAGCTTGAGTAGGAAGGTTTGGGGGCTATAAATAGGTTCTATGGGACAACAACCACTAAAAGGTAGTCAATACCACAAGATGAGAATCAATAACCACAGGATTAAGAGGAGCTATTAACATTCTCACTCAATTACATGGTGAGAAAAATGGAGGCAAAATGAACAAATCAAGAACCCTCTTTCCTTTGGGAACACGATGCAGCAACGCCAGCTGTGTTTATTGCAAAACAGGTAAGCATGACATGGTACTTAAGAGTGTGGACTTTGGTGCCACAGAATGGTTGTGGACAATGGTTCAAATGGTGGCTCTATCACTTAATAATCTTGTCACCTTAAACAATTTAGTTAACTTGTGTTTGTCTCAGTTTCCCTTCTATAAAATAGAGGTGATTACAGCCACTACCTCACAGAGTTGCTATATGGTTTAAAGTTTATTTATTTTGAGAGTGAGAGTATGCACACGCATGAGCAGGAGAGGGGCAGAGAGAGAGAGAGAGAGAGAGAGGGAGAGAGAAGATCCCAAGCCGGCTCCGTGCTGTCAGTGCACCAGATGCAGAGCTCGATCTCAGGAATGGCAAGATCATGACCTGAGCTGAAATCAAGAGTCAGACACTTAACCAACTGAGCCACCCAGGCGCCTGTTAAATGGTTTAAATTAGTTACTATTTGAGATGCACACTGAAGAGTGCCTCACAAATAAAGATGTTCCAGATGTGTTTCTTAAATAAAGAAATAAATAAAAAATTGACCCAAACCAATCAGAAGGCAGGGATGCAAGGGGGTTGCCCAGTAACACTTTCCTGACCAGCTAATGTCAGCACAGCTGTATTCCTTGACACACACAATGATTTTAAGACATGTTCTTTACAGGGCTCTTTTTGATTTGGTGTAGTGTGTGTAGATAGGGGAAGTGACATAATAGGGAGTTTTTTTCTGGGAGAAGGAAGGCTTTTGAAAATAGTAAAGCTCTGCTTTTTCCTCACGTTGGAGGCATGCTTGCATCTCCGATTTTAACTCACCTCCAGAATCTTCCATTCAGGGTGCCAAGTAGCTTACTGACTTACACATACTGTTTCCTACATTCTCAGAAATTAGCATACATTCTGCAGTTACTATGGAATATACAATATCTTGCACCTAGTGCTTGGAGTTCATTAGTACTTAAATTCAGGAAGCAAAAACTGAGCTCTTTAACCATTAGGTTCTACTTTCTAGTCTTCCTTTTTCCTGCTGGCTTAGCACAAAAGTGGTTTATTTCTCACTCATATCACAATATACACAGATCAAACTGGTCTCCTTGGTGGTTCTTCCTCAGATGGGGACTTGGGGACTCAGGTTCCTTCCATGTTCAGACATTATTGCCTTAAATTTGTGGTCCCTACATTTGCTACAAAAGAAGGGAGCCTCTGCTTGGGGACTCAGGTTCCTTCCATGTTCAGACATTATTGCCTTATATTTGTGGTCCTTACATTTGCTACAAAAGAAGGGAGCCTCTGCCTTCTTCCAATAATTCACATATCTACTTCAAAGCAAAGGAGGAAAGCAAAGCAAGAAATAGAATTTTGCCCCTAATAATGCCTATAGCTCCAAAGGGTAGCAGGTATGGTGTATCCTCTGACCCATGGGCCCTAGACTCAGGTGGTCTTGGTTGAGTCACTGACTCCCAAGGTCCCATGCAGCCCTGAACACAGCAGGTCCTCAGTATACATTTGCTGAATTTAGCAAATGAAAATAATAACAACAAAACATCCTGAATTTGTCCTTTATTAGATGTGTGATTTTTCTTGGGATCCATTCTTACTTTGTTAATTTTCTACTTTCCCTTGAGGATCAATTTAAGGAGAAGGGCCGGGAGGATAAAAAGGAATATTGACCAACAACAAGAAGTATAGTTCATAAACATGGTAAAGGATGAATTCTTTAAAAGCAACCCTTTGTCATGGCTTCGTGGATGGCCAGTTGCCTGAAGAGCAGTACAAAAAGAACTATGAGAACTTCATTAAGACCAATATAAGATAGGAGAGTCTGTTTTACAGTAATGTCCCCAGCCAATCACATCTCCCATCGTCCGTGCGCTGTGTATTTCCTTTAGCGCACTGACTCAGGGCTTGCCCACATGACTTGTTGCCAATGGGACATCAACAAAGATGATGCAAGCAAAGGCTTTAAAAGTGCTCCTGTACTGGGGCCCTCCCTCTCGGGAGGCTGTCCTGAGATGGCCAAACAGTAAAGAAGACCAGGATGAAGGTCCACATGAAGGTACAGCTGACCCATCAGCTCAGCGCAGCTGCATAAGTAGCCCAAGTGAGACCAGCCGAAAAACTTATTAGCCAACCCAGAGAATCGCAAGAAATAATAAATTGTTCCTATTTCAGACTACTAACTTTTAGGATGTTTTCTTTTTTTTTTTTTTTAAATTTTTTTTTTCAACGTTTTTTTAAAATTTATTTATTTTTGGGACAGAGAGAGACAGAGCATGAACGGGGGAGGGGCAGAGAGAGAGGGAGACACAGAACCGGAAGCAGGCTCCAGGCTCCGAGCCATCAGTCCAGAGCCTGACGCGGGGCTCGAACTCACGGACCGCGAGATCGTGACCTGGCTGAAGTCGGACGCTTAACCGACTGCGCCACCCAGGGGCCCCATAGGATGTTTTCTTATGAAGCAAAGGCAACTGAAACCAATAAACCAAAATCCTGAAGTAATAAACAGTAAATAACCAAAGAGTAAGTAAACCAAATCCTGAAGCTTTAAAAAATGCAATCCAATCTAGAGTGGCAAAGTCTGATTCACATCTTAAGTGTTGGTCATTTGGTGACAGCAAGAAGTAGGGGGTCCGGTAGGATTACTCTAGTTGGCAGAGATGGGGATTCTCCACCCCCTCCCCCACAGTCCCTGATTTTCATTGTAGGTAAATAATTATTACCTCTTAGCTCACTCCCTCCCTCCCTCCTCTGTAAGCAGAAAAATGTTAGCTGTCGCACAAAGTTTGCATTCTTTGGACAAAGTACAAATTTAAGTGGTTCCGAGGGAAAAGCTCATGTTTTACAAGCCACTGACCATCAAAAGCCAACTATCTTAGGCCCTAGTGTCATTAAAATAACACTTCAGAGGGAACAAAGAGCTGCTTTTTATTTGATTATATAATGATAGTTCTCTTTCTTTTTGGTTGATAGAAAGGAAAAAGATTTTAGTTGAAATGACGCTTGATCTACAGCCGCTAAAATTCTAAGCAACTGATCCCATGACCAGAGCCTCGAGGGCAGGGTCCAAGGGACCAAGAAGCACGGATAATTGGGGGCTTATTGCTGCTCGAAGAGGGGGACTGACAAAGTTCACGCCCACAATCCCAGGGCTGATGCTCCTTTGGCTCCCGGTCACAGTACACTCTGGTCTTCCTCAGCGCTGCTTAGCAACGCCAGCTCAGGCTGGAGCTGACAAGTCACTGGGAAAAAAATGGCTCGTTCAGAGCTTCCTGCTATTGGCAATCCCACTCAGAACGGGCTAACTTCTTCGCCCTGAAGGGATTACTGTTCTTAGTACAGTTCCATCTTATTTTTGGACTGACCTCTTTCTAAAGCTCTTCATGTGAAGAGGAAAATTAAAGCTTCACGATCAAAAGCATTCCCTATATTAAAGATACGTACAAATAATCATAACTTTCATTTCCAGTCTCTCGTTCTTACTAGCTAGGGAGAGTCCTCTCGTGAACACAGTGAAGAAGAACATAACGGCCTGCCCAAGCTCATCCTTTTTATAGTCTCAGCAGAAACCATTTGCTATTTCAGTTCATCCTAAAAAGTGGTGTATTCATCATGAAAAATCTGAGGGAAGCTCGACGAACTGGAGAAGCAAACGGCATAGAATCAGCTCAGATACAGTACAGATATTGCTTACTTTCCAGATTCTCTTGAGACCTCTACACCAACCGGTAGGTAAATGCAGTTTCCTCACTGTAGGAATATCCACTGTTGATGGAAAATTCTAGGAGAGCACAGAGTGGCGGTGGAAGCATAATTGCATCTCAGTGACCCTCCATAATGCCAAAGAAGTGATTTTTTTGCTAAGAAATAGTTCTTTTGTAATTTGTCAAGCTAGGGAGCTCTGCAGCTGGCCACTAATACATTTCTTTGGCAATTACTTTGTAATGTCTTAATGGCTCCGAGGGTACATTTCTTGACCTGATGCTAAAAATCACCTCAAACCAGGCTGTCTTGTTCTGCTGACTTCATGAAATGGCCTCTTAAGTCATGGTTTGGGGTATTCCAACCAGACTTATATTTGCAATTTTACTCTCAGATTTTAAAAATGAGGTACACTTGGTTGGCTTCTGGGATGCCTCACTCACTCATTTATTCATGAGCCCTCACTCTGCACTGATTTCTGTGAAAGGTGACTGAAGAAATAAAAGGTGTATCTTCCGGCCCCACAGAAGCTTACAGTCCAAGTGCCCAGTCAACATGCCTCTGAAGTGAAACAAGGACAAAACCAATTTTTAGGAAAGCAATAATGACAATGGCAGGTGGGGTTTTTTCCTTTACCTTAACCATCTTCCTTCCCTTACCTTGCTCTGATGGGTTGAGATCCCAGTCTGGGTCCCAGAGCACTACCATTTCCAGGAGAATTCTTTCTGGCTAATGCTGGGGATATAGAAGTTGTTCTTTGAGGCACCTGAAAGAAAACCGGAATTCAGAAATATTTTCCATGAAATAGCTCCCATAGGCTCCTACCTGAAAAGCAGCCTAACCCTTTCCTAAAATTTACCAGGAGTTACAGAAACAAGCAAGCAATAGTGTTCATTTTTCAAAGAAATATTTAACTCCCTAAACACAGACAAAAGACACTGGCTGAGGCACATTCAGCCATCACGAAGGAGTACGGTAACTATAAAAACAAATTAAAAAGGAGACCAAGCTAATTATTTTGATTCACTGGGCTAAAATAACCGACCTCCTTTGCTTGTGTAAGAGTGGTGAATATCAGATATTTCTTTGGGGGTACCATCAACTCAGCTGATCATTGGAAATTTCATCAGATGAGAGTCATCCAGAGAAGCTGAGCTACGTCACAACTGATAAACAGGCAAGGAAATGATGACATCTGGGGAGAAACTAGGGTATCAGGCTAGAACTTGGGACATAAGCCACATGTTGCTGAGCTCAGAGAAGCTGCTTCAATAGATTCTATATGTTTCCATTTCCTAATCAACTTGCAATCACTAATTAGAAACAAACCCCTAGACACTGTGCTTTGGAAGGTCAATTTGCAAATGTAACACAAAACAGGATTAATATTGAAAATACTGGCAGGGTCTTCAAAAAGACTGTGTGTATCATCAGACACAGAGTAGGAACATGTATCATTATTAGCTTATCTGATGAGGGCCTAAGGTGGAATTCATGTATGTCTCATTTCATTAAACATTTTTAATGAAATCAAATATTGTAAGTGTACTAAAGGGGTCCAACATGAGGGAGGAGAATAATACTGTATGAAAGTGAGCAGGAAATGAAAATGTAGATATCCCGTGATAGCTAATTGGGTTAAACATTTGTCAGGTACTTCCGTTTCATTCACTTCTTGGGGCTCTTTTAAAGTGGGTTTGTGGTTTTTTTTTTTTTAATGTTTTTATTTATTTTCTAGAGACAGAAAGACAGAGTGTGAATGGGGGTAAGGCAGAGAGAGAGGGAGACACAGAATCCAAAGCAGGCTCCCGACTCCGAGCTGTCAGCACAGAGCCCAACACGGGGCTTGAACTCACGAACTGCAAGATCATGACCTGAGCCAATGTCGGATGCCTAACCGACTGAGCCACCCAGGTGCCCCTAAAGTGATTTGTGTCTTGCACTAGATATTTTAAAAATGTGCTTTGTTATAACATTATTGGTTAATACATTAAGTGATATTTAAGATTAATATAAATTTTGTTGGTTATTATGATGCATTTTAAGATAAACACCTAGGAAGATTAGTCAGTGAAGTGAAGCAGAATGGCCAAATCAGAGTTTCCACCCGCTCAAATTAAATATTCCTTTTTCTTTTTGTAAACTTAAATAGTTGTAGAGAAGAAAGAATCTAACAAATTATTAAAACTAAAACCTTTGTATAGATGTAAAATTTTCTCCCAGAGTTATAAATGTATGCCTACATGCTTTCAGAGAGTGGACCACTCACTTCCATTTTCAGTTTTTCTGGCTCTCGTGACACTTCTCTGCCTGTCGTATTTTCCATATTGGACTTTGCTCCCTAACTAACCTTTTCTGATGGCATCTCGGCTTCCACAAAAAGAGAGCACCAACAAAAAAGCCATGATCAGCTATTTTCATTTCCAAAACAATGGAAATCCTGTTATAATATCCTTTTGAGTAGAAGATGAGGAAGAATATTTGAAGATCATTGGGTAAAAAGTATTATTTCTTCCTGGAATCAACAATGGCACTGATCTTTGGAAATAGTGGGACATTCCATTTGTCATAGATCCTAAGCTAAGTTCAAAAGAAAGGGGAATCTTGGACCAGGAAAAATCTAATGCAAACATTTCTCCAGTATTTTGAAATATTTCCAAGATGTCTGTAGTGAGATACATGACCACATTACATAACAACTTTTGGAATGAGTAACAACTGGCTTAGGTAAAATCAAAAGAAACCAATCTCAGGGTTATTCTGTCCGGTGGATGGCTAGTCATTTCACCCTACAGTTTTATCCTCAGGAATTAAATTATGACCCGGGCTAGAAGGAACTTGCCTTAAACAGCCAATTTTAAGAGCAATACTATCTTCTGAACACCTGCAATCTGATTTCACTTTGTGTTCTTATTAAAAGTAGGAATAAATAAATTTTCTACTTTTTATCTGCAAGTTTTCAATTAGTCTAGATGTAGATTCAGTCACCAGTGAAAATATCCATTTTTCTATTTCTCTCTCCTTTTTAAAGAAAGCTATATACCCAATGTGGGGCTTGAACTCATGACTTTGAGATTAAGAGTTGCCTGCTTTACTGATTGAGTCAACCAAGTGCCCCTATTATTCTATTTCTTAATATGGATAGTAAAATAATAGTTTGGAATGCTTGAGATTGAGAGTTCTAATTCTGGATACAGGATAGATGTTTCCAGGTCACTCAATCTATATGAGCCTCCATTTCTTGGGAAATAAAGGTCAGAAGTGATAAATGATAATCCAAGTTTTAGTTTGGGAATGAGGAGGGATGAAAACAAACATGGGCGGAGCTTTGACATTCTCGTGCTCCTCATTACCATAAAAGGTCTGGAATAGAGGTAATAATACCAATAAAAAACAATGATGACCATGACAGTAATGATGATAAAAGCAGGCCACACTGTTACCTTTGGTGGAATGTCTTCTTCCTGTCGTAACCAAGAGCTTCGGTCAAACTTCTCAATGCGGGTGGGGAGAGGAGGGTTTTCAGAGGTGGGATCCGAGTTCTGGCGTGGCATCTCAACACGGTGAGAGGTCACGTTCAGAGCCTCCTGAAACCCAGAGAGGCCCTTCGTGGGCTGCTCATGCACTGACTGGGAGGCGGTCAAGGCAGGTCCCTGGGATTTCACAGCTACAAGATGAGGAATCTAAGCATCGAACCAACATTAGAGCAACAGGATTAGAAGAAAGAGTAGATCAGCTAGTACCTCATTCAGTGGAAGGGAAAATAAAATCTTAGGGAGGACAAAGAGGCCATCATAGTTATCTCCAGCATACTTTCAGAAGCTTTTCCAAATTTCCCATTTACAGACATATGTAGGGCTGAACCAGGGTGCTCGGCAAAAATTAAGTGATTTCCTCGGGATTGCTAAGAAGTCAGTGAAATGAGTGTGGTGACAATGAGAGCAATTTTCAGTGAACATTTACTGACCAGCAAGATAACATATTTAAATATTTTTCTTCTAACATGATAAATTTCCTCCTTCAACACCCTTAACCTGACATTAGAGAGTACTTTGTAAAACAAGAAACGCTCTGAATATCTTACTCCTTAAGAACTCACTAAATTCACCATGAGGTAGACACAATTATTTCATCATTTTACACATGTGAATGGAAGGTCTAGAGAGGTTAGATAACAACCTAGATCTCACAGCTTATAGGTGCTGGAGCCTGGATTGGAACTCACACATACCTCATGGTCCACACACCTAACTCTGCATTATTCTGTTTTCCGGTAAGCTGGCTCTTACCACCCATGATACTATATATCTCTCCACACCAAGATGTTTTTTTTCGAGTTGTAAGTCACACAATTTGGCATGCATTGATATTGTTCATGCAGGGAAGACATGCCATCTTCTGGTAGAAATGTGGCACTTTAAGACAAATCATTAAACTCAAGAGTTCGCAGTGCTCTTGACCATTAGAACTGCTCACATTTTATTGCTACTGCTTCTGTAAGCCTGTCTACTTCTCCACCACAAAGGTCAATTCCCTGGAGATGGGAGCCATGTCCAACATGGTATCTCTGAGTCTAGCACTTTGCCTGGCATGTGGAATGTGGTCAATAAATCTTGGCTGGGAAAACACCTACAGTACTTCCTAAATTCAATAAACACTAATCTAATATCTGATTTGTGCAAGGGGCCTATCAGGCCCTCTCAGTGCCAGACCCTTGGGGGCATTTCCACAGTCCTCTTCCATTAGCCTAGCCCCATTCCTTTTGCCCTTGAGGTCTTACCCTTGGAGCAGCCCTGCCCTAGCCTCTTCAGACCATCTTTGGTCTGAAACCTGAAATATTATTAATTATAGTTCAGTGAAAATTCTCAAAGTCTAGTTCAGGTGAATGTTATGCTTCAACCAGAATAGAACTGTAACCAAATTTTTCTTAATGTTAATTAGCATGAAATATAATAAACAATAATATTAAAACAAAGCATATTTTACAAATAGAGCACAAAACCACAAACCTGCTTCAAAAGAGTTTTCAAAGACGTGTGGGTGAAACCAGCTGCATTATCACCTTTGCTTTTCATAAAATTCCATTCTTTACTTCACTTCCTATTTCATTTTTAGTATTTAAAATTTAAGAAGCCTCCTAAAACCTCCAGAAACATCTCCCGAAGTGGAGTACCTTTTTTCTTTTTTAAATAGCTTACAACAGTGGCTCTCGAGTCCTAGATTGCACAGGAGCACCCTGGGGGCTTGTTAAACCACAGACTACCAGGCCCCCACAGAAGGTCTGAGCAGCAGGTCTGAGGCAGACCCAGGAAACTGCATTTCTACCAACTTCTTGGGTGACGCTGATGCTAATGGTCCGGTTTCCCTTTGGGAAACACTGGCTTGGAAGACACAATTTTATCCAAGTTCATTTACTTTTTCTGGTTAAAGATCATACCAAAATCCCAATGAACAAAAGGTAATATAATAGTTTATATATAACATATATATATATATGCATATATATGTATATATATATATTTGTGTGTGTGTATACATATACATATATACACTACTATTAGCTTGGTAATTATAACTAAAAGTATGCTTGTTCCTACCTTGCAGACACTCCCATGGGTCTCTAGTGAGGCCAATTTACCAAGAAATGACTTTGTGGTTGGCTCAAAGTTAAGGATGGGTTTTTTTTTTCTTTCTCACCCCTTCCTCATCCTTCGAATCCAGTGGGGTCTCCTCTATTTCTATAGATTCTGTATTAAGGGCCATTGTTTGACTGGTCCGATGTGTGAATCCAAGTTACAATCCCCTGTTGTTTTCGTAGGCTTAACTGTACACCCTATAGAAATGGCTAATGGAACAAAGGGGAGAGGTACCTGGGGATCGACTGGTCTGAGCATGGGAGGTGTCCGAGCAGGCTGAACCCCACTGATACTGAAGGACTCCGACCTTGGAGGCAGGTTGGGGTCAGATATTCTGTTGGCAACCTTGTGAGGCATGGCAGGTGAACTCTGCCGGTTGAGCCTTGACCGCTCTTCTACCTGGAAGCAAAAAACAAAACAAAACAAAACAAAGAAAAGAAAAACAAAACAAACAAGAAAAAAAAGGTGCTTCAATGGATAAATGGATAGAAACTGATCTGCTTCCTAATAAGGATTATCTGTAGTCACCTGCACAGCCATTTTTGTGTCCCTCTGGTCAATTTGTTTTAAGGAACCCAAACTCTTCATACCTGTTCTGCATCAAGAACTTCTTAAAAAAAGCTATTTTCTGTCACAGTAAACCCTAGCCCCCAAAACACAGAACACATAAGCCATCTGGTACCCAGTTATCTTATGCTGTTTCAGTTAACTGGGAATTTGGGATCCACTTAAGAGTTTATCTTGCACTAACTGGATATTGTCTTACTGACTGGTCGGTTGCAAAGCCATGGCGTCAGTGAGGGAGACACTGGTGGGCATTAAGATTGCTTGGGAACAGGGGTGCGTGGGTGGCTCAGTCATTTGAGCTTCCAACTTTGGCCTCACGGTTTGTGAGTTCGAGGCCAGCATCAGCATTGAACCCTGTGCTGACAGCTCAGAGCCTGGAGCCTGCTTCAGATTCTGTGTCTCCCTCTCTTTCTGCCCCTCCCCCGCTCACACTCTGTCTCTCTCTCTCTCTCTCTAAAAAACAATAAACATTAAAAAAAAAAAAAGATTGCTTGGGAACAGCAGAAAACTGCTTTCTCATGGGACAGGAAGGGAAGACCACTAATGGTGCATTTCCTCACATGCCCTTCTGATAAAGCAAGAGGGTGTTTCAAGCGCTCCCTTAATGAGCTGGACTGTCTTCAGACTTCCTGTATTGTTTCTGTCTTTTAGGATCCTTCCCTTTCACTTGTCTCCCTGCTCCCTAAAATATGTCCTTCCATTTCCATCCAGAACTTCACTGCCTTACTCTCCACCCTCCTCCCTGTTTGTCCACGTGTGGCATTCATTCTTGCTTCTCCCCTTCTTCTCTCCCCGCCTCCAACCCTTTTGCTTCTGTGGCCGCTTCATTTCCCTTTCTTGCTGAGTCTCTCCCAACCCAAAGCAGGTAACTAATCAGAACTGTTTCATAGGAAAGGCTCACAGTCCCAGGGAATGCCCTTTTTACAGGTAAGATTCCCCTCGGTACATGTCTGCAGCAGACTGTCACAGAGGATATTTCCGAATGGAAATTTAGATAAACAAGATGTTGGGGCAGCTGGTGGCTCAGTTGGTTAAGTGTCTGATTCTTGGTTTCAGCGCAGCTCACGATCTCACAGTTTCATGAGTTCGTGTGGGGCTCTGCGCTGACAGCACAGAGCCTGCTTGGGAGTCTCATCCTCTCCCTCTTTCTCTGTCCTTCCTCCGCTTGTTGCTGTCTCTGTCTCTCTCAAAATAAATAATCTTAAAAACAAAAAAGATAAACAAGATGTTAAGAACTTTGACGACTTTAAGAGGTCCAGGACTTTTCTTTCAGATCCATCTTATCCTGTCCTTTATTTCTTTAGGGTCAATTTGACAGCTGTATTTTCCAAATCTCCGGGGCAGTGCATCCACCCTGATGACTCTTCAGTGTGAGCATTAACTCTCTTCTGCTGACTCACTGATGAGTGTTCCAAGTGTCTGTCACAGAACCCACATGCAGGTCAAGATATATTTGCATGGAGCTCTTTATTCATTTCACTGCCTGATTTGAAATTAAAATTTTTTCACAAGAGCTATTCTTCCCCTTCCTTCTTATTTCATTAGGAATCTTTCTAGAGGCAGACTCAGTCTCATATACTGAATAAGTCTTTTTTTTTAAACTGTCATATTAATTGCAAACATTTTAACATAAGAAGATACGCTGCAGAACAGAAGACCATCCCCCACCTCTACTTAGGGATAACTTAACATGTCCTCTCCCACCATGGCTGTGCAGGGTACATACAACTGGCATCCAGCTGACTTTGTTTTTCAATTCCATGTCCCAAGAGCTTTACCACATACCAAACAATGTTAGCTATAAAAAGCCAGACGTATAAACCAGAACATGTATACTTTGTGTATGCGTGCGTACAAAGCATTGCACCAGCAATAATTATTTGGCTATTGCACTGAGCAAAAGAAAAGAATAAAGCCAGTTTTGAGCTGAGGTCATAAAGAAGACAAAGTCCCATGAAGACAGTGGTAGATAAACTAAGAGGAAGGCATTCAATGTATTGCTTTTCTAAGTACTAGACTCCTTGAAAAAGAAAGTGACTATTCCAGGCGACTGAAATTGGTCAAATATTAGCCATCTTCTTATTTCCACGGAAGATCATTAATAGATAAATCACGTGTACAAGCATCCCTCACCGTCCAAACTCCCCCAGTCTAAGCAGGTCATTGCAGTCTGAGCTCAGGAACCCAAGAGATTCAGATGCATTTTCAGAGAAATACCTGGCTATCCAATCGATAGCCACCTGTTACCCAACAGTCAGGAACCAAATATATTCAGAGAGTGGGGAATACTTGCCATTATTTTTATTTTTTAACTATAAAATACATTCCTTGTTAAACACACACTTAGAGACAGCACATTAAAAACAGCAATTGAAAAAGTCTGCCTTGAGGGGATGGAGATGAAAAAGACTCCATCTTGAGCAAAGAAACCATTTTTGAGATAAAGAATTTTTTTGGCCAACAGCCTGCAGCAAGCTTCCAGTAAAGGAGGTATTCTCACCACAGGCCATATGGGCCATAGAGCTGCCATGGGAAATGAACAGGGCAGAAAGTGAGGTGCTGATTTTCATAGGAAGTTAATGGGTTTGATTGGTCGTGTATAAATATTACTAATGTACTTCTAGCAAAATCTGGTTTACACACTAAATCCTACCATTCGTATGTGTCAGGTTGTACCATTCTAGAATATATGGCATAATTAATTTATGGTTATATTTTGCAAATTATTTCAGGATGATTCAAAATCTGGTGAAATTTCTTGGGTTGGAACTTGTCCAACGAAATTTGAAAATCTATGAGAAAGGTGTAACAATGAGCCATCTGGCTATATACTTTGTCTCAAGAGAACCTTGTCCCAAAGTTTTTAGGAAGATAATGTTGTCCACTGCTTTTGCACCAAAGGAACAACATGAATATTGGAGCAAAGATATCAAATCAAACATCCTAATATCAGACAAAGGAGAAGTTGGGTAGCGTACTTGGGTGCAGGCCCCTCCTGATCATTTTGATACTGGGCAAAGGGCTGTCTCCTGATTCACTACATCTTACTTTCACTAATCGAAAAGGAGATAGATATGTGAATGAGACAAATAAAAAAGGTGTTTTTTTTCCAAACAGAATAAGGATATTTGTGATTAAACAATGGGGTACAATGGAGATATATTTCGATCTGCCTTGCATGATATCAAAAATCTATTAGCTGAGCCTCTGCTCCAAGGAGATGTAAAATGTCAGAAGCACCACCAAAAAAGAATGCTCTAGTAGCAACAGATATAGAAGGTCAAGGTGCCGGACCATGACAACAAAAGATATCTGTTACAAAGGATTTCATACTTGTAGGGATTATCAATGAATATAGAAAACAAGATTAGGAGAGGCTGATCAGTTTTAGTATAAACGCAATTTGTTTCTTATTAAAAGGACTGTTTGAGCATCAAAACTAAATTTGGGGAGGTTCAGATCATCTCTGCAGAGATGCTGTACTATACTGGGTGGCTCAGTCAGTTAAGCGTCCAGCTCAGGTCAGGATCTCACAGTTCATGAGTTTGAGCCCCGAGTCGAGCTCCACGGTGACAGTGTGGAGCCTGTTTGAGATCCTCTCCCTCCCTCACTCCCTCTCTCTCTGCTGCTCCCCTGCTCGTGCTCTCTCTCTCTCTGAAAATAAACTTAAATAAAAGAGAAATGCTATGCTATGTTTTATAGCATTATAGGGAGAAATAAAACCATAATTATAGTCTCAGAAATAAAACTCTGCTCCAGGCAGCACTGTGTTGTCCATTGGGTTCAATGGGAGTGATGTCTAAGGCCTCTGAGATGCATAAAGGCTATATGAGCACAGAAGACCTGAAAATAAATTTGTTGATTGTAGGATTTCAAAAAATTTCTCAAAATAAATAAAAATATGTTTAAGCATGTATAAAAGGAAATATATCGATGTCAATTGTTGAAGCGTTTTGTACGTTGACAACAATTCATAGCTTACAGTGTCTCACTTAGCGATAATGAATGATACCTGCCGAGAGAAAAATTTCAAAACAAAATTATAGAAGTAATCTTTTAGATGTTGACAGCAAAAATATATTTACTATGTCACATGGGTGCATTTTTATAATATTTTATATGATGCAGCTTCTGTGGGGTCTATGGAGGCCTAGAAGGTCTTACTTAGAAGCTTATACATGGTGAATTGAACATAATCATACGGGAATTCCTTTTTTTCAAAATGAACAAAACAGTTTGATGTTTTTGTCTTTACTGGAAATGTTGGAGAAAGAAGTCAACAAATAACTTTTAAGTTTAGATACCCTGGCCCTGTATTCACTGGTCCCATAAAGAGTTGAGTCATATTGCCCTTTGGCAAAAACCACAGGAGTGAGATGGTTACTGAGCGAGACTGGGGATAGCCCTTCTCTGAGGCCCCTCTGAGGATAGGGGAGACTCTCATTCATATGAAATATTTAAAATGCGGTCTCATCTGAAGACAAGAGCCGGGACTACTCTTCCACTATCTACTCTTAACCAGTGACTCCAAAGAAAAGTATAGGTCTTCATGGGGATGGAGCGTTTAAGTTAAAAATAATAAGGCAAATATTATAAGCTGAGAGGGAATGAAGAAGTGTGCATGTATCACTGGGGAGAAGGAGGGTGGAGGAGATGGGGACGCATGTGGGCTGCCCGTGTGAAGTACACACCGGAAACAACAGAGGCAAACACTTACTCCTTGTGGGTGACAGTGACCTTGGAAACAAAGTATGACTGTGTTGAATGCTATCTTTCATTTGTATCTGCATAGTGCTTATGGTTTCAATGGCACATTCATACACACAATGGCCCAGGGGCCTTCCCGAAGGCAGGAAGTGCAGATGGGAAAATTGCACCCCAGGAAAGCTCCAAGGCTTGTTCCATGTCACCCAGCCAGGAGGTGGAAGAACTTGAACTTGACCTCCTTATGCCAAATCTTAAGAGAGAGAAGCAGAAACTGAGGAAAGAAGGGAGCAGAGCTATAAACTCTAAATGGTCATTTGAAACCTCATATATAAAATAACATACAAAAAGGAAAAAAAGAAAACCCACATCACTATTGAGTAGGGAAAACCAAGTAGAGGAGTTCTCATATAGAGGATTTCAGAGTCCAATGGGCCGATGAAATATAAAGGGATATCTTGGTCCATTGTTTGCCAAATAAAACCATGGCCAGATGACTGGAATGCATCACAGAGTAAGAACATGATGTAGTATTGAAAAAAATTAAAATACAATTTCATACAGCATTCACGTAGAGACAGCATTCTGTCACTTTTGTGTGTTGATGAAAATTTGAAGAAAAAGTTGGGGAGGGGCACACACAGTTACTGCCAGGCCCAATCACATGCCAGTTTAAGGAAAGGAATCTGCTCCATTGTTTAAAAAAAAAAAAAGGTATTATAAGAAAATAAATCTCTATCTTTCAAAAAGTAGAAATGAGAAAGAAAAAGACCTTCAAATTTTGCTGACATTGAACAGAATATCATACTGATGTTTTTACAGAACAAATCTGATTTCCATCCCAATCCAGAAATGGCAGAGAATTTGAAAGGAGTAAAAATGTCCTCACCCCTCCTTTCAATAGAGACATAAATGTTCCTCCCTGGCTGAAATCTGAAAATCACAGTCAATGTAACAATCAGAACAGATCAAATACTCAGTGAAAGGAGAGAGGGAAGGGGCATCTGGGTGGTTCAGTCGGTTAAATGTCCGACTTTGGCTCAGGTCATAATCTCACGGTCTGTGAGTTCGAGCCCCGCATCGGGTTCTGTGCTGACAGCTCAGATCCTAGAGCCTGCTTCGAATTTTTTGTCTCCCTCTCTCTCTCTCTCTGCCCTTCCCCTTCTCACACTCTATCTCGCTCTCTCAAAAATAAGTAAACATTAAAAAAATTTAAGGAGAGAGGGAAGAGCTCAACAAGATTTGCAAATGACCGAGTATTTTTATTTTTCTTATTACACCCAACAGATTAATGAGAAGGCTAATGAGAAATGCAATGATGACTTACGTTTTACAAAATGAAGCAAAAAAATCACAGAGGGTGAGGCATTATAACATTACACTAGCTAATGAAGAACTGTTGATTTGAAAAAAGGAAGAGAAAGAAGGGATGAAAAAGTAACCAAAGAAGGAAAAACCATTCTAGTGAGGAGGTATAGACATGGGTTAGAAAACCAGTACTGGCATAAGTTACAGAGGCTGCCAGGGGAGAAGACAGCTGGGGGTGTCTTCAAGGGCACAGGGGCAAAAAAGGCCTAGCCCCTGCATCACAGGGGACCGTGGCAAGGATAATTCCAATTTTATACCCTGGTAGAGGATGCATTAGAAAAAGAAAGGGTGCCTTTTATTCTAACTGCAAAGGAGAGTTTAACCTAGGTTATTTTTCTTGGTTGATAATTAAGATACTGCTAGGCTAGAAATTCCATCCATATCTAAAATTTTGAAAATATTTTACTGTTCAGCTACTTTCAGCCCCATCTACGTCACTACTATAAGGAAAAAAAGTCTTTAAATAATGCTCTAGAAGAGAAGTTCATGCATTGCTACGAGAAGCATTAAAAGGTCAGGAAGATAAGGATCCTCATACCCATTTTTATTCCCATTTTAAGAAGTGGGTGTTAAGAAAATGATGAAACAAACCAAAGCACACAATTATTTGTTCTTATTTGTGTACTAGTTGCTCCAATCCCAAATTCAGCACTGTCATTTATTCTGCGATCTAAATGTTTCATCTTCTTCTAAAATGTGAACACCCACTCTAAGACTTGGGAATTGTTTCATGGAATAGATTGGTTAGTTGGAAGCTGGATTATGTTAACCACACCCAGAAGTATTGGACTAAATATGAGCCCCAGAAGCATGTTCCCACATATGTCTAGAACTGCATGAAGCCCAAAGAAGAGCGCCAGCTGCCTGGAAGCCAGGGACCTTGGAAGATGTCACCCACCAGAAGTGGCTCAGATTTATGATGGCCAGGGAACCTCACATCGGGAGTGCTTGCCGACATAGCCGGGTTGTTTGCACGCCCAACTACTGTGTTTCTTTCACTGCTAGAAGCCTGGCTAGGAAGCACAAGGGAATTAGGAGGTCTAGAAAACCACCTTGATGACATCTGCAAAGATTGTCGCCCAGGAGTGTCATGGCTTCTGAAAGCTCGGGAGCTGTGAACTAGTTCTGAACAGAGAGGATAGGCCAGGAAACTCAGTGAGGAAGACAAAGAATAACTAGATAACCATGAGGTCAAAGCAGTTAAGTTCACATCGGAACGTGCTGGGCAGAGGCGGAAGGTAGGGCGTGGGAACTGCTCCAAGCTTTTCCCCCTTCTCTGGTACATTTGTGCATGAGGGAGCTGCATGGGGGAAAGAAGGAATTCTGGGATGCTTCGCAAACAATCACGGTCTTCTCCAACGGGATCTGTAGGTGTCCCTCTCCTAAACTCATGCTGGGGGCTGGGAACACTGAGGACCATGTAGTCACACATCAAGGAAACATCATTTAGCGATGCAGCACTTCTTAGAGGCGTCGAGGTACTTGGAAGGATGCGTGAATTCATGCCCCTCCTGCCCCAAGGTCCACAGGAGTCTCCAAGGCCCTCCTTACTTGCAGTGATGGACAACCTAGGGTTTGTCACTTTGAAGATGTTGGGAGAGGACACACAAATGACCTTAGATCCTAACTCTTGAGTCGGACTACATCCTTGGGAGCGAGATCGCCTGGGGGATCTCACTATGATCCTTGAGGCTTCCTGAGCCTTCAGTTGTTCTTCAAGACCAACTCTGTTAGGACAAGCTGGTCCATCTTTCTTCTGCGAGTGATGCTCCAACAGGAGTCTTGCTCTGGAATCATTAATTTCGGCAGGTGATACTGGCATTAGCTTAGTGGAGCCTAGTTTTTCAGCCTTCTGAACACCTGCCATGATCAGGAGCTGTGAGTCTGGCTTAGCTGAGGGTTTCAACTTGGCAGGACTAGAAAATGGGTTAGCAGTGGAGGAAGGTGGCACATCTCTACCAGCCGGGATGCATGTCAGCTGCTGTTGAACAGCATGGTGATTCTGCTTAGCTGGAAGGATAGGTGGGTTATTAAAGAGTCGGTGCTGGACCTGGGAGTTGGATCACAAAATTGAGTTATTGATCTAAGAGAAAGAGGCAGCTGTTACAGACATAGGTAAATACAGATCGTATTAACAGACTCTAAAAGAAAGTGATCCAAAACATTCTCTATGTGAGATCAAACGATTTTCTCTACAGGTTCAGATTTCTTTAAGTTTTAAAAGAAAAAAAAATTTAATTTCTGTAAGAGTAGCACATGGTCATTATAAAAGACTTACACAATATATAAGAATACAAAAAAGTTGGAAGAAAAATCCCCGCAGCGTCTACTTCCCTTAAACAATCATCATTAACATTAGGGCAATATCATTTCAAGCATTTTCTTTACATATATGAAAGAGAATAAGAAAACGAAAAGACAGAAATATTTTTAGAAAAGGAGGATCTTATGTAAGAAATCCAGTTCTGGTGAGACTGTGGTCTAGATAACTTGAAAAAGCTCTGGCTATAAATACCTGAAGATACTAGAACGAAATATGAAGTGACATAAACACCATGCTCATAAGAAACTACAGGAAATCACTGGGAGCCACAAGCAATGACAGAACTGAAAGCCAGAGTGTTATGTGTGTGAGATGACACAGTGACTCCTGGGAGGGATGTTGATCCTGGCTGGAGTTATTATTTTGTTTCTTTGCTTTACCCATTTAGTTGTTACCTCCCCCCCACCCCCCACCCCCACCACGCAAATAGTTTTTAATTAGATTTTTAAAATAGCTCATCACAGAGCCAAGTTCCTGAAAATCCATCCTTAGTCGGGTAGTTGAGCAAATGAAGAACCATTGCCCTGGAAGTATTTGCAAAACCAATACAAATGACCTCTGATCCTACAAGGGACGACCACAACCACAGGTCTGAGACCAACGGTGTGTCCATTTGTACCATAACAGAGCAAAGGAAGGTTAGCAACGATGCTGATGATAACTTTTAGGGCCTAGGTATGGACAAGAAATGATTCTACCTAAAATTCCTTAAATCTTTATTAAATCATATTCTTTCATGGGAAAGTCACTTAATTCCTTGTGCCACAAACTCATTTGGACTTCTGTGAGAAAAATGGTTTTTCTACTTCCTATTGTTGATCACAAAAATCCCCTGTATCCGAGAAGATTAAAAAACAAATACAAAACACGCCAAAACCCCAAAAAACGGCCTGGAAAACAAAAAACCACTAATGGATTAAGGTGTCTTGCCAATTCTCTACAGAAATAATATTATGGCCCTTTCAGAAGCAAAGCATGCATTTCTCGTGATGAATTGTTTTCCAACTGTATAGAGCTAGTTCAATTCTCTACTTCTACTGGATGAACTCACTGTAGCCAATAGCCTGGTCAATAGGACATGGTGACACTTGCTAACGTACTTACCTCCTTGGCCCATGCTGGTTTCTCACTAGGACTCATCCCTTCTTTGTAATGGTACAGTGGCTTCTTCTCCACAGGCCTCTGCTCCTGCCGCTGGTGCTGGAGAGACACCAAGTAGTCTCTCTCTTGCTTCAGCTGTCTCTGTAGTCTTTCTGCTTGTCTCTGTTCTTCCAATTGTTTGCGCTTATATTCCTATCCAGATCAGAAAAGAGGAGCGAAGAAAAGGCCAAATCACCATATGGAAACCATCAGACAGCAGTGGAAAAAGCATGCAATGGAGCCGGAAGAGATGGTAACAAGGGGCCTTCATGCTAACAGGGAGGCGCCACAGAGGTAGGCCACAGCCAGGGGTTAGCACTTAGTGAAAACACTATTGCTTTCATGGAAATCCCTACAGAACACCACCCATTGCAAAGTGACTTGCCCCTGAAATGTGACCAAGAAAGTGGCAATAATGAGGACATTTGGATGGTCAGCACACAACCCCTATAAGGAGTCATCCACTTCCTGATTTAGTAATTAAACCATTCAAACATGTCCAATTAAGTACAAAACTAAATAAGCAGTTACAGATAATTGCTTAAATCATCTTCTGTTTAACAAAACTTGGACCAACAAAGGCCATTAGCAAGTGTATGCACAGGCTAAAAACTATCACAGTGCTGCTGAATAAGAAGTTCAGTTAAAAAATATATATCAAGAAGCTCATTTGGAGAGCAGTGCAATAATAATAAAAAAGTACTTCAAGTGGAAGCCATGTGAGCAGGGAACACAAAATGTTCCCATCATAAGGGTAAAACTAATAGTCTGCAAATGAAATATGACTGCAGAGCTGAGTGGGCTCTTACAGAAGAGGTGCATTTTGCTGTGATTGTATTCCAGCATGTTGCAAATGACCTTAAAAATTACTCCGCAATAAACACAGTGGCTCTCAAAAACAGTCTGAACTTGTAATAAGACAGGATTCATGCTAAAGTTTTACAAAGAGGCAGAGTTAATAAGGAACACATAACATGTGTCTCAAATGTATGAAGACGGCAAACTAGGTCAGGAGATGTATTAAGTTTCCATGAGACTTTCTGAGGTCCACGAGGCTTGGAGGATCCCCTCTTGTGGACTGGCATGTTAGGGGGACACACACAGGGACACACGCACACACACGGTGAACACAGAGCGGGTTGCTGGCCCTTGGCTTTCCCATTACCAGAAGTAGAGCTTGTTCATGCAGTAGCTGCTGTTGCAAGATCTCTAACTGTCTCTGCTCCTCCTCTAACTGTCGCCTGATGTACTCCTGGAGAGGTAGGCAGCAGAGAATTCAGAGGAACACAAAGAGAGAAAGAGAGAGAGAAAGAACCGGTAATTTCAAAGGTGACAAGAGCTGCCGAGTAAAGTGTGGAAGGAAGGAGTGAAAAAAAATACCCAGACGCCTCCTCACCAAACAGGAAAAGTACCGAAGCCAAAGCATTTCAATGCAGTCAAAAGCACAAGCCCTCTACCTACAGCAGCCGACAGAGATCGCTCAGTGCTTTGTCCTTACGATTTGGTTTTAATCGGCTACATCTTAAAGCTTTTCATTACAGGTTCCCTCTTTATGGGCTACCCGGAATGAACAACGCTATAAAGTTCAAAGGCAACTGTGCAAGCAGCAGGAATAAAATAATTGTTGAATGCCATCGTGCAGTCTTTGTAACGGAACCATCCCGCAGAGTGCCACCTTGCTGCTGTCAGAATGCGATTCTAACAAAGAGAGAGGGCCCTGCATCCATGGCTCCGTCATGGAGATGGGAGATTGCAGGAGTGGAAAAGCCCTTCTAAAGCAATGAAAGATGTGGCTCGTTCATTACGCCGTGGCGCTACCTTCAAAGAACATACCCAGGGCTGGGAGAACCCTAAGATCAAGGTATGTCAGGGGACTCTGGCCTGGGTAGGAAGCGAGGCTCAATGAGTGGGCATTGCCAAGGCTGTGCATTTGACTTCTTGAATAGGTGAGAAGAGCGGCTCGAGAAAGAGTAAAAACCTGCTTAAACTGAGCAGTCCTAAGAGAAGGTGACCCACACCCCAGGGACGGCGGGCGCCGGAGCTCACACAGGGGCCATCTGTGGGCTCCGTCCCCGCTGTACCTGCTCGTGCTCCGCGCGCCGCCTCTCCTCCTCCCGGCGCATCTGCTCCTCGTAGTGCCGGCGCTGCTCTCTCTCCTGCTGCTTCCGCAGCTCCTTCTCTCGCCGTTGTTGCTGTGGGGCCACAAGCGGACAACCATGAAGGAAAGGGGCCTGGTGCTGAGCCGTCGGGACAGCAGCAGCGAGGGCTGCAGAGCCGCAGACGTGCCCTCTTCTCCAGAGATGCCTACGTGCCCAAAGGCTCTTTCTGTCCCGTGCTATTGGGGGACTCGCTGGCAAGGATGGGCTGATAGCATTTCAGTGTCACGCCCAACACCCTGTCGTTTCCGATGCAAGTACTCTCCAGATTTTAGTCCTCCCAAGAAGTTCCTGTTAAGTGCATTCTCCCTATTGGCTAATGATGGTTTTCAAACCAGGGGTAGGAAACATCAATGCAAAGTAAGTTACTCATTACATATCATCAAACTGTTTAGGAGATTCTGTAGGTTTTAAGGGGCACCTGGGTGGCTCAGTTGGTTGAGCTTCCCACTCTTGATTTCGGCTGAGGTCATGATCTCACAGTTTGTGAGATTGAGCCCCACATTGGAACCTGTGCTGACAGTGTGGAGGCTGTTTGGGATTCTCTCTCTCTCTCTCTCTCTCTCTCTCTCTCTCTCTCTCTCTGCCTCTCCCCAGCTCCCTCTCTCTAAATAAATAAACTTAAAAACACATTTGTAACGCTCATGTCATTCAATTCTTTTGACACCACGTAGAGCAGTTATTTTGTAGATAAAAGAAAGCAAAATCCAAAGAAATAAAGTGACATATTCAAGGCCATACAGTAATTAATGGCTGAGAGTACAACAAAATTCATTGATTCTGACCCTGTCCATTACCCTCTCCGATACATCATGCTGCCTTTATTTATTTTCTGAAGAATTCACTTGTAAGTGTCAATTTCAATGTCTCACTCAAGTAAGACCTTTAAATTCATCATCATCTCATACAATCACCATGCCTCTGAATATGGACAGTGTGGTAAGCATCTTTCATGCTTTATCATATCTAATCTTCACAAAAATCTGCTGAGGTAGGTATTATTATCATCCCCATTTTATATGAGAAAACCGAAGCTCAGAGACATTAAGCAATTGTTGAAGGTCATCCTCACGTTCAAGGTCATGCCCAGTAAGTGGTGGAGTTTGATTTCAAAGCCAGGCAACATGACTCCACAGCCTGAACTCAATCACTGCAGAAGATGAGGAGGCAACAGGGGGTGACAGAAAGATGACAGATGCATCCAGCTCTTCATTACACTCTCAGAAAAGGAGAACATCTTAGGAACAGTTACAGGAACCAGCGTTTGCCAATGGGACAGTATCGTTCCCTAATCCCTGGAGCATCTGGAATGTGTAGGGGCATGTGGGAGTTTTTCTGGTTGCCTCTATGACCAGAGGACATGACTGGCGCTTAGCATGAAGTGTCAGGGATGCTAAAACTCCTGCAATATACAGGACAGTCACACATTACAAAGTATTTTCCTATACCACCTGCTATCCATGCTCCTTTTGAGAAATGCTGTAGCCCTTGGTATTGGATCTCTGTACTGGCATTGGGAGTTCTTCTTCCTCAAATATGGAACCGGTTTGAGGGAACCGATTGGAGGGGGGCGTCCAATTCTCTTTTAACATTTTTTTCCCTCTTTTAACATTCTTAACAACACGTCACTGCCTGGCTGAGAAAATATGAGGTATCGAAAACAGAATGGATTGTGACTATATCACACTGACAAGCTAGCTTTATACAACCAGGGAAAGAGCCTTCTAATACAAAAGCTCTCTGTCACAGCCACAGCACACCCAAGCAGACATTCAGACCTTCAAAGAAGCCCACAAATGAGGAGGCCTTCCTAATGTGGCCTCCTCCTGCAATCCGTTGAAACTGCTGTCTTCCAATGATCTCTGAGGTTTGCAGATAAGCTACATTTTTTGAGACTCAACATCTGTCACTTCCAGATCAACAATTATCTGTCCTCCTCAGATTGTAGGTGATAGAGAGCCATTGGAGGACTTCCTGCAGTCAAATGCCATAACCAAACTTGCATTTTCAAGGGGCTTCCTAACAGTCATGGGAGGAAGCATAACTAGGAGCTGAAATACAGTGCTAGGTCATTCTGTGGGTACAGACAGAAAATAACAGGGCACCGATGAGTTAAGCAAAGGCAATTGGAGAGTCCATGTTCATAATCGCTGCTGAGAATGGAGACGCAGCCAAAAGGAAGACAGACTAAAAGCTATCCAGGTTTCCAACTCTTCTAACAGGACTGGAGTGGATGCCAAGTTAGAAGTAGAAATTAGAATTAGGCCAAAACAGAATAGGCAGGATTTGGGGACTATGGGGCTTGTGAGGGTGAGTGGAGTTCCTGGCCAAGGAGCAGAGCAGATGGTTTGAAACAGAGAGGAAAGGTAGGTTTAGGGAAAGGAACGAGGGGTGTGTTGGGGGATAGGGATGAGTCAAGCTCCAGACATGTAATTATTTGTTTTACAGAAAAATAATACAGGAAGATGCGAGTAGAAAACATCATCATAGGAACTGACTGAATAATTTGGATTACAGACCCAAAACAGAGATCTTTCCAACACTCAACCCAAGTGAACCAATGCCAATGCAGAGGATAAAATAATTATGTGTACAGATCTGGCTCCTGGCAGGAACTAGCCCTAATTTAGCTAACATTTCAAGATTTTTACTCCCACCATCAGTCTCTTTCTTGACAAAAAAAATAATCAAGGCTTTTGAAGATTTAGCTGATTTTTATGTGAAGGATTTGTACATTTTCAACCCCTTCGCCAGGAATCAATACTGTTTTATAATTACATGCCACTCAGGTCCTTGTGTGAGGTGTACAAAGTATTGACTGCAACTCAAGAGGGTCTGGGCTTCCCAAGTACTCTGTAGTTTCTGAGAAAGACACTCAGAAGTGACTAATAATTAATAATGATCTCATTCAGATCAGCTGCAGCTAACGCATGGAGGCATCTGCCAGGGCTTTGGTTCCTGTGGCGAGGTTGGAAAAATAAATCATTCCCCAACCTTCTGAGGGCACCTTGCCAATTTCCAGCTGCTGTGTTCCAATGTCAATGCCTTTCCCGGAAAAATCTTTGCTTTCTTTCCTCCTGGGCATGGAGCTGTTTTTGGGTACATACCAAAACATGTCACAGAAAGACCAAGTCCCCGACCTCAAGCAGATACCTCTACAAAACCCTGACTCTTATTAGAAGCAGCTCCTTGAGGGAAGGCTTATGCTTGATTCCCTCTGGACCCACAGCCTCTTATGTGGGGCTAGGCAAGTGGCAGGTACACAGAAGATTCTTTGAAGGGAACCAAGTAAGAAAGATGGGACAAAGAAGACAACACAATATCTTAAATTCCTTGGGGGCATCATCTGTCTCATTAATCCTTAGAGTTTGTATCACATTGTGTGTTAAATTATGTTTATCTGAGTATGTCTTACCTACTCTACAATCTAAGATGAAAGCTGTTTGTGGGCAGGGTCTCTGTTCCACTCCACTTTTTATCTCCTACTAAATCTCATATTGGGCCCAATACCATTGATATCTGTTGCAATGAATACTGTAAACTGGGTACCAAGAGAAGAGGAGAAAGCCTGGTGGAGCCTCAAACCACTCCTCCAGCCTTCTATGCCATTCTCAGACCAGAATGTTCTTTTATGGTGAGCATAGACAAGACCTGAGAGTGTTTATCTAAACAGAGAGCCACCAACAACTAGCACTGGCATGGTACCTATTTGCCATCTTAAAGAAAGGCGGGAAATTAAAATAAGGGAATAAGAGTCTATGCATCTCTAATTTGCCTTTTTAAAAATTGTCTTTTATTTATTTATTTGTTTGTTTGTTTATTTATTTTTAAATTCAAGTTAGTTAACATATAGTGTAACAATAGCTTCAGGAGGAGAATTTAGTGATTCATCACTTACATATAATACCCAGTACTCGTCCCAACAAGTGCCTTCCTTAATGCCCATCACCCATTTAGCTCATCCCCCCACCCATCCACAGCAACCCTCAGGTTGTTTTCTGTATTTAAGAGTCTCTTATGGTTTGCCTCCTTCTCTCCTTTTATCTTATTTTTGCTTCCCTTCCCCTGTGTTCATCAGTTGTGTTTCTTAAATTCTACATATGAGTGATATCATATGATATTTGTCCTTCTCTGCCTGACTTATATACTCTATACATCCATGTTGTTGCAGATGAAAAGATGCTCACCATCGCTGATCATCAGGGAAATACAAATCAAAACCGCAATAAGCATTTCTAAATTTCATTCAAACTATGCATAAAGATGACAGTGGTCCTGCTGTCAAAAAGGAATGGCTTAAACCAACTACCCTAACACTTTTGGCAGACATCCTACCTTTACTGAACTGCCTAGAAGCATGTTTTCATCCACATTTTCTTCACAAATCGTATCACCTAAAATTAGACATTCTGTGGGGTCTTACAAGTGTCTTAATTTTTTTCCCCTGGGTGGGGGATGATTGATAATATCCACTCTGAAAATTTCTGAGGCTAAAATCAATATTGCCCTGCTCTATGGAGTAGGTCATGGGGGTCTTGTTGCCCCACTGTCTTCTATGGATGTTCTCAAAGAATAATTTTGTTTTGGGCAGCTTTGGTTCTCCCCTTGGGTGTTCCCCTCAGGTCACCTCCAGGTGGAGGCTGTGTGGCTGTACTTCAAGTATGTGAACTAGTTAGTTTATTTTAATGAAATAATCTTGTTTCCTTGCTCAGGGAACCCTCAAAGGTTATACATTTATTCCAGACTGACTTTGCAGAATTTTGGCTCCTCAAATTCTTGCAAGAGAATATCACCTTAACTCTTACATGTTTGATTCCTATCGAAGTTGTAACAAATAATCCTCATGGCTGACTGTCACCAAAGTTCTGGTGTTGATCTTTCTTTCGTTTCTTTAAATGCTCCTTTTAGATTAAGTTTAACCAGCAGAAACGTGTTACCTCCACCAGGGTGCTCTGGCTCTTGTAGAAGTGACTTTTTGATGAGCTGTCAGGCCATAAATTGCATTTTATTTTATTTTTATTTTTTTAAATGTTTATTTATCATATTTGAGAGAGAGAGACAGAGTGCGAGTGGGGGAGTGACACAGAGAGAAGGAGACACAGAATCTAAAGCAGACTCCAGGCTCTGAGCTGTCAGCACAGAGCCTGATGCGGGGCTTGAACTCACCAACTGTGAGATCGTGACCTGAGCCGAAGCCTGATGCCCTACCGACTGAGCCACCCATGTGCCCCCTATTTTAATTTTTTTTAAGTTTATTTATTTATTTTGAGAGAGAGTGAGCATGTTAGTGGGGGAGGGCAGAAAGAGAGACAGGGAGAGAGAGAGCCCCAAGCAGGCTTTATGCTGTCAGCGTGTGGCTTGATTCCACAAACCATGAGATTATGACCTGAGTTGAAACCAAGAGTGGGACACTTAACAGACAGAGCCACCCAGGCTCCCCATAACTTGCAGTTAAAGTGTTATCAGAACAGCTGAAAAAAGCTAACCACTGTGTTTATGCTAGGAATATCACCTCACACATCATTCACGGCACTACTCCAACCACTACTAGGCAAGGGTAGAGGTTCCAAGTTATCTCAGAAAGCTTACCTGAGTAACAAGTTTACTCTGATCTGATGGACAACATGAATCTCAAACCACTTGTTTGCCTCTCTTCTTAGTTGCTAGGGTCAGACTCTCAGAGACGGACTGGTGGCCCCCTCAGGCACCTGCACCTGGCATTCTGTGAACTGACCCCACCCTGGCTTTGTCTTGTTTTTTCTCTTCTGCTTTAAAGTCCCTTCTGCTTAATTTTCTCATTTATTTTATTCTTAGTTGCTATATTAATCTTTGTAAGCCACCTTTCATCCTTTCTTTTGGAGCAAAGAAGAATCATAAAGAAGGGTATACACAAACAAATGAGGAACAGATCTTGGATCTCCAGGGATTTTGAAACTTCAAAGCTTCCCTTGGAAAGATCAAAATGAGATAAACAAGAAGTCGTAGACTTGTAATTTGGTTCTTTGCTTATGAGGATGGCATGTGTGTTGATGACCCCTGAGCAAGTGGTTAAAGTTGTTTTTACAACATGGCAGTCAGTTTGCTCTGATCCTGCCACAACCTCTCAATGAAGAGCTGTTGAGGCAAGCAATGGTAACACACATGCCGGCTGGGACCGAAAGGGTAACAACACAGTCTCCTTTCTAATCTAAAAGATCTTACCTTGCACCAGAGCAAACATGGTTAAATAAAGCCCACCCACCATTCAAGGATATGGAATCTTTTAGGAAAAAAAGCACAGGATTACAATCTGTATGTATGGCATCATTTTTACCTAAAAAAGTACTGTATTGTAGATTATTGTAATCAGAGCCTCACATTAGCTCTGTCAGGTAAGTGAGGCAAATGTCGTTTTCTTTATTTTCCTTTTCAGACTCTCAGGAAGGTTCATTACCTTGTCACTGGCCACGTGGTAAGTTCAGGGAAAATCATGATATGAATACAGGTCATCATATTGGGCACTGTCTGTAGGCGTCAAGTGTTTGCTTGGTTGGGTGCTCGGCGTGTTTCAACTCATTTGGTTCCACAGCGTGACTACAGACTTTATTATTATTATTCCTAAATGACAGATAAGCAAATTGAGGCGCAGCAAAGTAAACTGTTCCATGTCACACTGGGAAATGGCAGAGCTTGGAATCAAGCCCAGGTCAGTCTGACTCCATGCTCTTTCCATGAGTCCATCTGACCCCATGCTCAGCTTCTGTTACCTGGAAGAGTATTCCAGCAACTGGAGATGTAGTGGGATGTACAGTTTAGAGTGTGCAGGGAGGGATGGAGCAAAAGATACCTCATCTATCCTACCACCAGCAGCACTTTCTTCAATATCCTTCAGAATTTCCAGATAGGAAACATGGCTGCTTTTTTCTACTTATTGAATGTTCAGATTGAAATTGAATCTTGTTCTCATGACATTCTGGTAGATTTGGGGCTCTGGGTCTATCTTTTATATACATCACATTTCCCAGTGGAAAGACTCAGAGGTAACACCTACATTTGGGAATTAATATCCCATAGCTGTAGTGACGTGTCACTGGAGGATGAGGGGGTAGGCAAGAAAGGCCACAGGGCTTGGGGAAAGAACACTGGATCAGAAATAGTAAGACTAGATTCTGGTGTTGCTCTGCCACCAAAGCAAACATTTAGACCACAGTCTCAAGAAATATTTGTTTAACAAATGAGTGAATGCTATATGACCTTGAATAAGTCACCTTAACTCAACCTTGAACATGGGAGCAGATTAGGTGATCTCACAGGTTTGTGCATCTGACTCTAAGCAAGGATGTGCTGCATTGCTAAGCAATCTACTAACAATTCAGAATGAGAAGTGAAACAGAGTAGAATTCTGATTTGCTCTTGGACAGCTCCACTTGCTTTCAACCTGGGTGACCTCCTGGAAGAGGTGAGAGGGGACCCCACTGAGCGTGGAAGACCCGAGCCAGCCTCCAGAAACAGGCCAGCAGCTGGCACGGGATCAAGTCAGGCTCTGTGGCAAGCACCTTCAACCATCTCCTCGACAAAGAAGCTCTCTGTTCAAAGACACTTGGAATGAAAGGACCCAGTGTGGTCTTTTGAAACCACTGCACAGCCCCCTCACTTAAATAGGACTGTTCTGTACAAGCCTTACAGCATCTGTATCGTGAGGAGAGGTGTTCAAGCATTTGGGCATTCTATTCACCCATTTTAACTTTTGCTAAAATTTCGGTTTTGGAAAGACCAACCACTTGCAGCGCAAGGGCATGATACCTTGCAACTAACACCAGGATTCTGAACAAACACCATGTAGTGCCTTCTATGATGCCAGGCAGCGTCCCAAGCCCTTCACTCATACGGACTCGTTAGTCATCACCACTGCCCTGTGGGACATGTTCTGCTGTCACCATCCCCATCTGACCGATGAGGAAACTGTGGCAAACACAGGTCAAGATCCTGCCCAAGTTCACCTGCTAAGTGCAAAGCCAGGACTATACTCAATGTCTGGCTCTTGCCATGCTCCCTCTCAGGATTCAAAAGAAGCTGGCCGAGACATCTACACATATGAAGTGAAAGATGCTGTCTTATGCTTTTACAAGTGGCCATTTCCCCTTCTTTTTATCCTCCCTTCCTTACCCATCTTTTCCTCACAGAATACAGAGAACCAATGAGAAAGCTAGACCAGCCAGATAGGCCATGTTCTTTTCTTTTTACACTTACTTCATACTACTAAAGTTAAACCATCCAACCTACCCATTCAGAGCTTTCCCGGAAGATTAACTTCCTAAGTGAAGCTCTTCCTTTGGGTTCCCAGGCCGACTTTTGATCGGTAGGCAGTCCTACGGCTAAGCACCATCTGAGTACCTATGTGCTAAGCAGATCTTCACGCGTGTAGCCCAAGGAATGAAAGTTTGAAACAAAGCTGCGAGAAGGCTTAATGACAAATTCTGGTCCTGCCTCTTCCACGGGTGCTATTCAGCATGGTCAAGCTCCTTATTATCTCCAAGCTGCAGTTTTCCCCTGGGGGGAAGGGCCACCGGGGTTTTCCTGGGTATCATATAGAGAAGCCAGAATGACATCCTGAGGACCTATGACTCTGTAGGTTAGTGTAAAAGTCAAGTGCAGTTGTGACTCCAAATTCCTTCTGCCATCCTTTGGAAGCCTTAAATGAGACTCTCAGATGGGAGACTGGTATCCTATGAAAACAAGCACATTATGGCCCAGTTTATTAACACAGTGCCTACAGAGAGGGCCACTCCAGCACATCTGGGATAGTACAGAAGATGCTAAATTGCATCTTACATGGAAAGGCTGCAGGAACCAGTGACAGTGGGAGAAGGAGATCATCATTGTCACAGACATTTCTCGGGCTGGAGGGGAAGGTCATTTAGTTTTCTTTGGGATCACTTGTATTAATGCAGGAATATCACAAGGACTTGAATCAATAACAGGATGAATTTTTTAACATTAGGAGCCGCTCAGAAATAGGACATCCTTCCTGAAGCCTCTAAACATATAAGCAGAGATCATATGTTAAACAGGTTAAATGACTGAGGCATCTTTATCAAAGGGATTCTTCAAGAGAAGGATTGGCTGAGATCACTTTCAAGGTCCCTTATGTTCTCCAGCCTCTATGATTCCACAAAACTGCTCACTGAAGAACACAAAAGGGAAATGAAAACAATCCAATCTAAAAGTCATGCTGAAATTATATTGTCTGGGCAACTATTGCCCTAAAAGTTCTATGGCTAGGGACCACTAAGAATACTGATTGTACAATACAGAGATGCAGGCCAGATGTAATAAAAGAGGTTCCACAAAGAGCCCAGATACTGGAAGGCAGTCTGTAATGCCCATTCCATGCTGTCACTGAAAAGCCATCCCTGCCATCCACCTAAGGTGCTCTAGGTACATTGATGGTCAGGAACTGGCTAACGCAGGCTTTTTTCCAGCATGAAATGCTGTAAGTGTAAAACACTGGCATATGGGGGCCCCTGGGTGTCTCAGTCAGTGAAGCATCTGACTTCAGCTCAGGTCATGATCTCATGGTTTGTGAGTTTGAGGCCCGCATCGGACTCTGTGCTGAGAGTGTGGAGCCTGCCCAGGATCCTCTCTCTCCTCCCTCTCTCTATGCCCCTCCCCAACTTGCCCTTGCTCTCTCTGTCTCTGTCTCAAAATAAATACACTTTAAAAAATAATAAAAAAATAAAATAACATATTAGCATATTTTTCCATTCCTTGGAAATGTAAAAAGGGGTCTGAAAAATAGGATTGCAAATATTAGTAACACTTTAAGCTGCCATTCAGGAATTTCAGCCCAACTGCTTTGCCCTATTGGCAAACCCCTCCCATCACAGTGTCCAAGGGCCCAAGCAGCATGGCAGGTAAGTCAGAACAAGGAGCCCTTCTGGGATCCACCGAGAGGCAGTGTTCCATACAGCCATGCCGACCACATGGCCTCCTGAAGCACCGGTGTGACTTACACAGGCGTGCAACCACAGACCACTGTCAGAGACCCGTGGGCAGGCCCCACCTAGGACAATGGGCACCCAGTTTGCCTGCCTGGCTCCCAGCTGATTCATAATCTCTGTTCAGCTATTGCAATAAAAGAACAAAAGCCCAGCTAGAAAGCATTCAGTCTTCGTGCTGATGCTAATGACATTCAGGGATAAAGGGCTGCTTTGCCTCCCAACTGAGGGCACTCGCAAGACACATTAGGATGCCTATGGTTAATGACGAAGTGAATTAAAGGCCGTTTCTCAGCAGTGCCAATGAATTAATACCCTAGGCCCTGAATGGGGGAGTTATTCTTGCTCATGGTGCTTTCTTCCGGTCGAGGGCCTGGGAGTATTGTCCAGTGGGTGGGAATGTGCACTTGTGAAAAGCCGCCCTGATTTCCCTGTCTCCAGCTTCTGTGCGCTGAGCTTGCTCGGGCCACCTTCGACTGCAAGCACCCTGAAAAGATGACTCAGGGTAGCAATGGCAAGGCAGACCATGGGAAACAAAGATTTTTCCCTCCCTCTGCAACTTTCTTCTTGAACTTACTTAGGTACTTGCTCGGTGCCAGGTACTGTTCTAAGTGCTTTCTGTGTATTAACTCATTCAATCCTCAAAATTATCACTATCCCCTTTTATAAACAGACAACCTGAGGCAGAAAGAAGTCATGTCTCTTCCAAGATCACAAAGGCAGTAAGTGGTAGAGACAGATCCAAACCCAGGCAGTTGATTACAGTACCTTTGACTGCCTTGGTCCTACCTTCTCGGTGAAAGGGTTCACTCCTAAGGTACAGTGTCCTTGATGCCCAGAAGCTTACTATTGAGACACAACAAGATCTCTATCTTAGGGGTTTGTTTTAGGTACTGGTAGGACATAAAATTTGATGTAGCCATTTGGTGGAAATGATGGGATCATAATTACACAGTGTTGGAAATGACAGCAAGAAATACTGATAAGAGAATATATCGAAAAGCAGAATTTCTCCAGGGGAAGGTTCCCGGAGGCTTGGCTGGTAAGAGACTTCTCTAGGTGGCAGTTCATCCTACTAAATGAGGTACATCCGGAAGAACAGAGAATGGGCTGCCTCCCTGTGCCGGCAAGGCCAGGACCGTTGGCTAAGTCATCAGCAGACAGATGTGCCAGCAAGAGACAATGAGAGCTGTGCTCTCAGAAAGGGATGGAAAAGTCCATGGGTTACAGTAAATAGAGAAGGTGCCTTAGAGAATTCAGGAAGGCAGACAATGGGAAATGCTATCTATATAGAAAATCCTAACAACAATTTTGAAATCATCCATTGCAAAATAACAATAAAACCGTTGTCAATAATGTCAATCACTCTTGTGTCAGGATTGTGTCAAGCCTTCTGTACACGATTCCCTTTACTTCTCACAACAGTCCTGCAAAGTAAATAGTATATTTTATAAGTTTATTTATTTTGAGAGAGAGAGAGAGAGAGAGAGCATGTACACTCATATGACGGGGGAAGCGCAGAGAGAAAGGACAGAGAGAGAGGATTCCAAGCAGGCTCCACACTGTTGGCACAGAGCCAGATGGAAGGCTCGAAATCATGACCTGAGTGGAGATCAAGAGTCAGATCAGCTTAAGGACTAAGCTACCCAGGTGCCCTAGTAAATGGTATTTTGATTGTGTATATACAGAAGCTGAGGTTCAGAGAGGGTAAGTAATTTACTCAAGGCCACATAGCTTGAATTACACCTTTATTTCTATAGCTTCAAAGCTGGTATAGTTTGCCTCTGTACTAAGCTATCCAGTCATTTAAAAACTATTGACATTTTTTTCTCCTAAAGACATAAATGAATTCCTACTAGTATAACACATACTCTTCTCAAGACATGAATAAAAGCTTACCTGTTGGTACATTTATTTTAATAAATTCAAGAGGATTTTACTACTGCACATAAAAGCATTTAAACTTTTGGAAATTACACCTCTGACTTCAGCCAAAGGCACCCACTCCAATAATAATAACTAATATTTATTGAGTGCTGCTCTAAGTGTTAGTCACATTCTAAGCTTTTCCAGGAACTAACTCATTGAATCCTCATGACAGCCCTGGAAGGTAATCCTACTATTCTTTCTAGTTTTACAAATGGGGAAACTGAGGCACAGTTAAGTTAAAAACTTGTACTTAATAAGGAAGGTAACTGTTAGACAAAATACTGCTATCAACAGAATCTCCCCCAAGTGCTCTGTTGCCCGTGGGAATTTTCAGAGCTTTATTGTGATGTCCTGCACATACTGGCTCTTAACGATGTGTGCAGCTCCCCCTGGCCCCTGCCCCTTTGCTTTGGTTTAAGAACATCTGGGAGAAACGACATAGGTTCCAAAGAATAACCTCACATACCAGGGACTTCTCTGGGCTCAGGCTGCAGCTGCTACAGCTTCTCTGAGACTAGCCTGCTTGCCCTGAAGGAAAGCAGATGATAAGGGAGAACGCGAGCAAAAGCTGAGCACAAATGGGGGCGCCTGGGTGGCTCAGTCGGTTAAGCGTCCAACTCTTGATTTCGGCTCAGGTCATGATCTCACGGTTCTTGAGTTTGAGCCCCACATTGGACTTCACAGTGTGTAGCCTGCCTGGGATTCTCTCTCTCCCTCTCTCTCTCTCTTTCTGCCTCCTCCTCCTCCTTGCACTCTCTCTTTCTCTCTCTCTCTCTCTCTCTCAAAAATAAATAAATAAACATTAAAAAAAGCTGGCCACAAATGGATGAACACAAAATTGTTTAGAGTTCTCTAAGCAGAAGCACGAGGTGGGGCTCATTAGCCATATTTAAACTACACTGGACAGGCCCTTCAAAAGAGAGATCTGTCCAGCTTTGGGCAGTTGACAAAGTTCTTTCACGTCCGTCTTCCTGGTTAATTCCCAACATGACTTAGGTAGGGGACAAGCTTGGTTAGGGACCTCTGTGAGAGCCCAGGAATGGGAGCCAGGGTGGGGAGACTCAAAGAGTGGTCAGGGTGTGCAGGAGGCACATGGCAGCTCTCAGACCCAAACTGATGTCTTCGCACCCCAAATTCAGATCCCACTTGCTGAGCAGATTGCTTCCCTTTCTCTCAAACAGGAAATGAATGCACTTATCTTACTCGACCTCTGGGCGGCATTCTGCACAGCAGGCCCCTTTAACTTGTTCATTGCACTCGAATACTCGATTTTCTTTGCAATAACATCAAATTCTACGGGTGTTCCTTCTACACCTCTATCAGTCTTTGCTGGCTTCTCCTCTCTTGCTCGATGTTCTCAGAGTTCAGGCCCACACCCTCCTCTCTTCTTGATGTATACTTCCAGTACCATAAGCCATGATGTCCCCTTTTCTCCATCCCACCCTCTCTTCTCTGGCTGCCTCTGTATAATCCAACTGCCTGCTTGGCATCACCACTGGCCACCTCACAGACATCTTCAATTCACCACATCGCAAGCTCATCTTATCCTCTTGGTCCCAAACCTGGTCCTCCAGCCAGATGCTCCAGTCCACACTGGGAACCATCTATGACATCTACTCAGGCACCACATTTACAGATGCAGTCTGCATGTTCTACAGCCCGCATCTCTTTCCAGTGTGTCCCCTTTCCTCAATCCCCCTTCCACCGCCACTCACAGAAACACCACTCTCTCTGACCTGGACCAACTTGGCTCTCTCGTCCACTCTTCCCTCCTCCAATCACTCAACCTTGCAGCAGCCACAGTTTCCTTTTAAAAATGCCGATCTGATTGCATTCCCTTGGTTAACACATGTCAATGGTTTCCCACTATTTTCAGGGTAAAACTTAAAAATCCTTAACTGGGCCTGGGAAGCTGTCTAGATGAGTGTGCCTTGGCCTACCTGCCTGGCATCTCTGCGTGCCCCTCCCACCCAAGTCCTTCAGCTGGAATCCCCAGCAGGCCTCCCAGCCAGGCTGGGCTGCTGTCTCCACCCCACACCTATCTGGTTGATTACTTAGCTGCCCTTCCTCTCCACCACAGCAGTCTGACAATGATAATGAGTGGTTATTTAGGTGACTATCTGCCCCATGCCTGTTTCCCTCAGAGATCTGGTGAGCACCAGGGCAGACTGTATTCCTGGGGTCCAGCACAGCAGAGGTGTGAATTCATGAAATTTGTTGAATGACTGCCCGTCGGAATAGGAAACATGTTTTAATTCTACCATACCCAGTTGAGCCTAACGTCTTCGAAAGCCCAGCCACTGACATTAAAAAGTTAGAGGCTTATAGGGAATTCACCTGTCAAGACTGTTAGGCTCTCATTTTTTATATCAGCGCTCCACTCTTACTGGCCAATAAGATACTAGTGGTACTTCTTAAAAAATGTTTTTTCAGGCAATAGAACCAAAGCAGTATAACATCTTTCAGCTAGGACTGGTTGTTTCTATAACTGGCTGATGTTATGATGGTCTTGAAGGGCACTAAATAAGACGTAGGTGACTTGAAAGACTTAATGCAATTCTCTGAAGAATGAAACTTACCACCATTGAGCAATTTGGTGCCCGTGGGGTCAATCTGATTATTCTTGTGACTTAAAGATATTCTTCTCCAAACGAAGGCATAGAATGCTCTCAGCGAGTTGGAAAAAAATGATAAATCACTAAAACCATTCCAAAACCCTTGGGCACAGTTAAGTATCACCACAAATCTGGCCAAGGTTAGTCTGAAAAGATGACCATAGTAAGTGCTGTAGCACTTTAAGGTCATGATTCTTGGCCCCTAACTCTGTGATGGAGAATAAAACAAGAGGGATTTTGTGTAGGCCAAGTGATAGAAAGAAATTTTTATTGAACTAAATAAAAATAAAGGAGGTCTTCTATGTACTTTTCTCACTATTGATGGATTCATTCACCTTAGCTAGGTTCAATCAATTTCCTGGAAATTAGTTATACATTGTGCTTTATCACTGGTCAAAAGCTGAAAGTCTTATACCCAACCTATCATTGGTCCAAAGTCACGTCCTTTTCATGAGGCTGATAAATGACTACATTCAGTGTACAAAGTCCTTCTAAGAATATGCAGATACTGATATAGAACCTATTCAAATCCACATGGTTACCCATAAATAGCAAAGGACACACAGGGCTTCCTTGGAAACTAAAACTCTGGTAGGAGGTGACATCTGAGATCCCCGGGGAATATAAAGGGTACAACCTACACAGCCCTGCATCACCAGAAGGTCATCTGATGGCCCTTTATTTGAGAATCGAATTGCATTTCCAGGATGCCAACAAAAGCCCACCTGACCCACAATGAAGCTAAATCTGCAAGTCTAACTGTGGGCTTTCACTGCCTCTACATAGCCCAAGCTCCTACTCAAGGCACCAGAAACACAAGTTGTCACCACGGGCCAGGGCGGCAGACTTGGATGGGGATCCAGCAGGAGCAGGATGCAGGAGAGGAGCCCCTGGCGGCAGAGACAGATATTACTTAGGAGTTCAGAATTTACAGCCACCTCAGTAGTTAGTATTTCTTTTTCTTTGTGTTGAGGAATAGGTGCAAGATGAAGGATCAAAAGATAAAGCTGGTGTAATCTCTTAATGCCCTGTGGTCACAAGTGTTCCTGCTTCTGAGGAGAAGCCAGGGCTCATGTGCGTTGGTGAACAAAGTAAAGTGTCCTTGGGCACACTGTTACCTTTGGTGCAAGTGGGGACTCGGAGGGTGTGTTCTGTGGGTACGTGTGCCCCACTGAGTCTGAACTCTGACCTGCCTCCAATATAGAGGCTCCAGAAAGTGCCACATAAGAAGAGACACGAGGAGGCCTTGGCCATAGCTCTGACGGGGCACACCAGAGTCAGAACCCATTTTAAAGAAGAGCACCCGCTGGCTGGGTGCAGCTTGTTTGCCTTTGCTCAAAAGTCCTTAGGTTCTCAGAGTAAAAGGCCACAGGACCATGGGCCAGAAAAATATGCCTGGCTAATCAGTGGAGAGGCAGAATGGATGCAGTGACAGCTCTTTGGCTCTGGAGTCCGATCTCCTGGGATTGAAACCTAGTTTTCCCCCCAAGCTGTGTGACCTGTAGCAAGTTATTAACCTCTCTGAAAAAATATTTTTTAAGTTTATTTGCTTATTTTGAGAGAGACAGAGACAGCATGAATGGGGGAGGGGGAGGGGCACAAAGAGAGAGAGAGAGAAAGAGAGAGAGAGAGAGAGAGAGAGAGAGAGAGGGAGAGAAACCCAAGCACGCTCCGTGCTGTCTGCTTAGAGCCCAATGTGGGGCTCTAACTCACAGAATGTGAGATCATGACCTGAGTTGAAATTGAGAGTCGGATGCTCAACCAACTGAACCACCCAGGTGCCCCATAACCTCTCTGAAATTCAGGTGCATTATCTTCAGACTGGGGGTTATTGTGAGAATTAAATGAGACAATTCATGTAAAGTGCAGAACAGAGTACCTGTCATATGGTAAATTCTTTGGAAAGCGTTAGAAATCGTTATTTTAGCAACTTGATGAAAAAAAACGTTTAAAGCTCAAATAAATCATATCAGGTAAGAAGGGAAGAAAATACAGATAAAAACAAAACAAAATAACACAATGCATCCTCTGAAAAGACTTTGCATTAATTGAGAATCCAGGCTCAAGGGTCAAAAGTTGTTATGTTAAAATTAAAAAAAAAAAAGGAAGAAAGTGCACGTAAGTGTGTGTGTATGCACAGGCACATGGGCATTCTTGAGTATTTTAAATGTTTTATGGGAGGACAGTGGAGATTTTCTAGGGTTTACATGGTAAGTGTCTTTCACTTGAAATTAAGTGTAACAAGTCATTAGGCAAGGAGCCCACTGACTAAGGCATATGGTCAAGGTTTCCAGGGTGTAATGCCTCAGTGAGGTGGTGCCCTTCAGAAATGCCCTTGGAAGGAATAAACCATAAGGAAGGGAGCAGGAGAGGTGGGACGTGGGGGCAGAGCCCGACAGGGTACTGCTTAGGTGAGGGGAGAGGTTTGGCCAGAGTCTACACGAGTAAACATGGGCTCCAGCCCGCAGAGGCATTTGGTTCTCAGAACCGGCAGACTGGTGGATATGGCACAGCTCTGGATTGGGGGCTAGAATGAGAGGTCCCGACTGACCTGGCTGGGCTGAAGGTGACACCAGGTCTTAGCTGCAAGGGATTTCAATTCGTGCCCAGGAGAGTAACCAGAGGGGGTACAGTCACCTGCACAGCTATACTCTGCGCTTCGCTTCTGAGAGCTGCTTAATTAACATCCACACCTCCCTTTCCCCTGCCTCTGCCTGCTCCTTCCAAGGTCTCCTTTCCATGGCACCGCAGGGTCTCCGTCTACTACAGTGTCGTTTTTAGAATAGAAGGTGGTGAACTTCAAACTTCTCTTGCACGGAGCATTCTTCACACTGACAAGAAGACAGACTTATAAACTGAAATTGGAACGTGCTTCACTTGCCCACTGATGCTTGCAGAAGCCTACAAGGTCCTATTGTGAGGGTCGCAGTTCAAGGCTTCAATGACTTACTTCGGGGCTTGTGTGGACATTGAGATCAGATCTCAATGGGTGTGAACACTGTGCACTTAGCGGCCCTGTGATATTGGGCCAATTATTTCAATCTCTTCCTGAATTTCAATTTCCTCTTGGTTAAATGGGGATTGTATGCATTCGGCACGAGAGGCAATGGATATACGCAAAGAGATAATGATAGTAGATGAGATCCTGGATATAAGCAAATAACCTCACCCAGGAGCTGGTGCACAGAAGTCACTTTATAATTGCAACTGTTGGGTATTATTGTGGCTGGTCTGTGTATGAACATTCCAGGGATATATGAGGTTGATAGGATTTTACTGCAAACTGAAACGGAGGCCCTCACCGATTTAAACCAGGGAGGCTGGACCTGGATGTGCCAATTAAAAAGCAATCTGCTCCTGGTGCCTGCAATCCACCAGCCTCGAACTGCCGTGGCCACCTGACAGAGCAAGTGATTTGCTGTAAACCGTTAACGAGGAGCAAGACGGCGTTTGGGAAAACTGTAAAATTGCTGCCCCATTATCGTGCAGTCGGTCAACCTTTCATCTGCCATCAGACTTTTCCAACAGCTATGCTCTCAGTTTCCTAACTATCTAGAGGCTTTGATGTATCTCATAAAGGAAGGAGGCTTAACAAACTTCTGGAAGACCACAAGGGTGAGAGCCTCACCCAGGACAAGGCATGCAGGAAGGTGTGGCTGCTGGTATGGTTTCCCACACAGATGACAGCAATGCCTGCTGGTGAAGGCAAGTGTGGCCAGCAAGCTGGAGGACGGGTCCTGGATACTAAAGGTGTGCAAAAGGACTTGTGAAGTGCTTTCCACAGTGTCCAGAGGGGTGACGAAGGAGTATCTACAGGAGGACCCTGCGTTTCCATACCTGACATTTCACTTGCCTGCCTAGTCACTGCGGTCTACTTAACACCTATATTGTACCTCTCCATATTGACTCATTTATTCCTATATTAGTTCATTCATTCCATGAATACTCACGAGGCATCTACCATGTGCAAGGCCCTGTTCTAGGCGCTGGAGATACATGATGGAGAGATGCATCGGGGACGAAAGAGACAAAATCCCCTGTCCTCGGGAGCTCAGATTCCAGCGTAAGACGTGCAAAGGTACATAGAGAGTACGTGTGAAGGTGGTAAGAGCTATGTAAAAATAATAAAGCCGGGAAGGGCAACAGGACATGCTAGAGGGAGGGGGTGCAAATTTAAGTAAGGTGGTCAAGGAGGCTGCACTGAGGAGGTGATATCTAAGACTTGAAGAGGCTGAGGTCTTTAGCTGCTTTCCTGAAGTGACCACACCCAGGTCACTTCTCACCAAGGTCACGCCCTGGCCCCCTGCCAGGCAAGGGAAGTCCTTGACTGGTAACACCATTCAGGCCTCATTCTCCTTTGCAAGTTAAGGTGTGTGCTCCCAGTGGGCCATGGCCCCGCACAAGGATGGGACACTCAGGAAGCGACCCGGCCAAGAGGCGTGGGCTTCCACGGTCGCCCAGGCAGGTGCTCACCTCCTCCAGCCGCCGCCGCTGCTCCTTCTGTTCCTCTATGCGCTTCTGGCGCTCGGCCAGCAGCTGCCTCTTGTGTTCCTCATTCTCCCGCTGCTGCTGTTCCAGCTGCTGCCGCCGCAGGGCCTCCGAACGCTCCTTGTTGGCCAGCTGGAGCCTCAGGAAGTCCCGCCGCAGTGTGGACTCCCCTGGCAGGTTCAGAATGGAGCTGTGGGCAGGAGGGAGAGATCAGGATCCTGCGTGCGGCAAGGGTCATTATTACCCGGGTCCTGGGGAGGACAGCGGGCAAACAACTCCCCTGTATGCGGGGAAGGGAGCCACATGTGCCAGCGGGAGCTCTTAGACCCTCTGTTAATTACAGTACTCATCCCCAGGGAAACTGAGTCAAGGCTCAGCCTCCTTTTCAGTGTGACTACTGCATACGCGTTCTGTCTCCATCCCTAGATGGAGATGTCACCACCTCTCTCCAGCACTGTCCACACTGCTCCCTCACCCTTGTGACATGCAAAGATCTGCTTCTAAAGGTTTTAATGAGTGTGCAAGCCTTAGGCCCTGGATCGGCTGGTTTTCATGTTTAAGAAAGGCACAAAAAAATCCAGCAAATGAAATGAACAACCAGGAGCAGCAGGGAACCTATTCTACTAAAATGAGTACATCACCCCCCCCCCCCCCACCTCCTCCGTGACTCCCTGCACCAAACCCCAGGAGGCAAAGGACAGGCTGCTCATGTGAAGACATGATGAGCCAGGGAGGGAGAACATTTGAGTCAAGGTCAACACAGAGTAGAATAGAAACCCAAGCCTGCCAAAGTCAGAGAGTTCAAGGCTTGTCTCGCTGCACCAGGATTAAAGAGAAGTGACATGGTTTGTTCTGGAGCAGATGGTGTAGACTTCAACCCAGCTCACTGATTCCTAGATTCTGTTTAAGCACCATGGGCTTCAGTTTCCTCATCTGTAAAACGGTGGTTGTGCATCATGTGTATGTGTGTGTGCGCGAACGCACATGTAAGAAAGAAAAAGAGGATAGAAAACACCATAAAGCAACTCTCCCCACAGCCCTGGTCTAGGGCTGTCTTATTCACATCTAACTGCATGTGAACAACTCAAAGTTAGACTCTTTGGTTGCACACAGCAGCCTAACAGGGAGGTGGGGAAGGCTCTTGTTTGTTCATGCAAATCTTTTCATCTTTCTGGCAACTTCCACTTGCGATAAACCCATTAAATAACTATTGACCCTTTCTAGGTAGCAGGCACTGTGATAGGTTCCAGTGGATACAGCAGTTGCTCAATGAATGTTCTCTCTAGTTATCTTGTTGTGGGGAAGAGAGACAGACAAATAATTAGATAAGATACAAATAACAATTTCACTTAGGAGCAGGGCTCTATATAAGACAAAAGATATAATGGCTTAAGAGTGGCAATGGCAGGAGGCTGGGGCCAGAATTAAGGGTTCTGCTCAAGATGGGGGTGATCAGGGAAGAACTTTCTGAGAAGGTGCCAGATGAGCCAACACTCAAATGATGACGGGTTGGTCCCACAAAGAGGTAGGGGAAGAACCTTTCAGGCAGAAAGAAAAGCAAATGTAGAAGCCTGTGGCAGGGAAAAGTGCGGCATCTTTGAGGAACCAAACTCCATGGGACTTCCCGGAGCACAGTGAAGGAGAAAGGTGGTCCAAGAGGAGGCCAGAGAGACTGGGCAGACCCGGGAAGGCACATGGCATGGAAGCCAGCAATGGAAAGGTTATAGTCAGGGTAGTGACGTGATGGGATTTGTTGGCTGCTGAATGGACTTCTGTCTGCAGGGTGTGGGAGGGGAGGGCAAGCAGGGCCACCAGCTGGGCTGGCACTGCAGTGGCTCTGTGGGGGTGGGGCGGTGAGGATGGAAGCAGAGAAGCACTTGCTGGGAGAGCTGATGAAGCCTGTTGATGGATCTGGTGTGTGGAGTGAGCAATGCTTGCAGGTTTTGTCTGGCACCTGGACAGTGGTGGTGACGCAAACGGGAGCAGATTTGGTGGCAGTTGACGAGGGGATTATTCTGTTTTGGAGAGCGGTTAGCATGCCGCGTGACTGCCATCAATGCCAAAAAATGACATGAAAAGGCTTTGTTCATGATGTCCCACAGACGGTGCTTGGATTCTACTAACAAAACTCCTCTAAAACTTACAGCTTTTGTGTAGGACTCTAAACCAAACCCCAAGCAAGAGAACTTATCCACACAGGCCACAAGCTCCATGCAAAAAGGCAGGACTCGGGGAGCCCGGCCTCACCATGCACACGAGGATGCACTGGTGTTGAGTCAATTGATGTTGAATCAATTAACTGATGTTGAATCAATGTCAGGCGATTTGAGCTGTAGTAGTAGGCTCAGTCATAAACTTGGTGTGTGACCTGCTTGCCATCTTTGAGTTCTCACCTCATTTTTAAAATGAGATAACCACTGTCCCTTTCGAGTTTTCAGGATTTCACAAAGATTAATTACATGTGCCCATAAAACAGGCCTTGGAACATAATCTTCAGTGTGATATAATGACACGTTACAATTATAGAAGCGTTAAGGCATGGCTAGGTCAGCCTGCTAAGTGACTCAGTTTAGCAAGTACTAGTTAAAATGTGGCTTCTCAGTTCTCTAGAGAGTGATCAGAAGGGCTGACGTGACATCTGGGTGAGCTTTGGAAAAATAAAAAATAGTGCACAACCTCTCTGAATGCAGGGCATTTGGTCCTTTGCCTTTGATCGTCACTACTTGACAGACATTATCTCTATGTAGCTAAACTGGGGGCGGCCCATGTAAAGTATCAGATGGAAGGAAAAACTTTCCTTCAGTCTCTGACCTTGAAAATTCCTGTAGCAGGTGAAGAGAAAAACTGGATGGCCCTGTAAGTCCCTCCTTCTTCCTGTAGTTCAGCAATAATCCAGCTTGGGAGATCCGAGTTAACTCAAAAAAAGAAGCCACTGGTTCATTCTAACAGCAGTGGCTGAGCTGGCCTCTTTCCTGGTCAGGTAGCTCCGCCCCAGCAGTATGGCAATTATGCCTCCCAGATCATTGGAGTCCTCTCCTTGGATGGCTAGAGGATGGAGCCCCATATACCCCACTGAGCTTTCTTCTTTTGCATTTTCCCCGATAAATCTCACTTCCCACCACCATGGTGTGTGTGCCTGTCCCCCTCAACTCACCAAACTGCTGCCAGCTGAATTGTCTCAAGGAACAGAAATCCCAGCAATGTGAGTACACTAACCTTAATCATTCATAAACACACTGGAAGAAAGTCAGAATCAATGTCAAGTGAAATTCAAAACGCAGGGATGGTAATGATAAAAGCAGCTTTGGTTCTGGGATCCAACATGTGACAACTGAGGTGGGCATGAATGTTTCTATGTAGGGTTCCCCTCTCGAGCATGATTCGATTTCCTGGAAATCATTTCCTCTCAGATTAGACTGTGGTGAAAATACCAAGACATGTGACAAGGACAGTGGCTGCCCAAATGGGCTTCTTAAAGAAAGGTATGATGTAATGAAGGGAATAATTCAAGTCCCAAAATACCACTGAGGTCTCCTGAAAGTCGCAGTTTTAGATACTTTGAGTCTTGTATTACCCAGATAATTGCCTCCTACCCATTCTACACATTACATACGTGAGGAAACAAGGTCTTAGAATAGAGACCATAAATCTTAGGGGACAAGATAAAGAATACGCTGATTTCCACATTTTTGTAAGAGTCTGCCTGGGGAAGTTTTCCCAAATTAATGAGTATGTTCATGGGCAATAAATTAAATGAGACCACCTTGCTGGATTCTTAAAAACGAACCTATAAATCAAAAGGAAGCACGTTTCACACAAGCACAACTCAGAATGTGAAAGTAACACTTAGCTTTTGCTCTCCTACCTGGGCTCTCCTGAGTCATTCTCCTCCTCTTCTTCCTCACTTCCGCTGTACTCATACTCTGTCTCATCTAAAGAGAGACTCACAGAATGTTAGTGCACAAAAAGATGCAGTGGCTTGGTCAATCCCCCCCCACCCCCGCCCCCGACACTTGTTTTATATATGAGTAATCTGAGGCCCAAAGAGCTGTCATTAATGCTGACCCGGGACAGGCTCCAGGCCTCCTGACTTGTGATTTAATAGTTCCCATCAGCTGGATTCAAGTGCATGGAATTAACATTCAAAACTGTCCCAGCTGACTCTAGATACCTGTCCCTAATGGCTAGTGTTCACATGAAAGTCAAGACAAGGAACTGAAAAATAACTTTTCAGTTTGTGTTAATTCCCCATTATGGGACCACCTAAACCAACTTTTATTGGCCCAGTATTAACTTATTAATCATTCTTTTAAGTAGGAGTTTTATTATGACTTACATGGACCCACAAACTGTCTTTAGATATGTTGATAAACACCAGAAAGAAACTTGACAATGTGTGCTATTAAAAATATAGAGTTGGGGTGCCTGGATGACTCAGTCAGTTGAGCATCTGACTCTTGATTTCAGCTCTGGTCATGTTCCCAGGGTTGTGGGACCAAGCCCCTTTCTCCCTCTGTCCCTCTCCTGCTCACACACACGTGTGTGCGCTCTCTCTCTCTCTCTCTCTCTCTCTCTCTCTCTCTCTCTCAAAAAAAGACATAAATGGACCACTGGGACATTCATTCAATTGCCCATTGGGGACATCCATTTAATTCAGTAATATGTTAAGCAAGTTAATATGTAATAATAAATACGATTGAGTCTGCTTTGGAGGAGATCAGAATCTAATGGGCAAGATGGACAAGTAGGTAATCAGATCCTCCATGATTATGAAGAAATTAATCTTTATTGGGTATCTCCCATGCCAGTCACCCTGCTAGATACTTTACCTATGTTCTTTCATTTATTTTGCGTAACAATACTTTAACACACTTTCATGTGAAGACACTATCACAAGAGGTTAAGTGACCGAACCAATGACTTATTAATAAAAGGTCAATCTGGGATTTGAATTTAGAATTCAATCCAGAACTTTTCCAACTTTGAAACTAGTATTCTTTCCAACATATTATATGCTAAAGAGAAGTGCATAAAAAGAGCAATGAGATATCAGAGAAAGAAGCAAAGCCCATCAGTCATAATGAGGGACAGGGGGGGCAGCAAAGCCTTTGAGGAGGAAATGAGCTGCGCGTTGTAATTGTTGGTGGCCCCCTTCCAGGCAGATGGCAGCTGAAAGTGGTGGGAAAAGGACATTCCAAGCAACATAACCACGTGGGTAAGGGTGACAGTATTAAAGGGCATGACATGTTCACAATGAGTTGTTGGTGGCTAGATGTTGGGTGTGAGAAAAGCAGACAGAATGAGTAAGGCCAGCAGGTCTGATATGACTTTCTGATCCTTATATAAAAGTCCTTGCTGAAGACTTTTCTGCGGGGTTTGGGGTATCTTGGAAGAGCTTTTACTTTTAAGCAAGGCAGGGCGTCACATTACTGTTATCTTTTCATAGCTGTGGATTAGTAATTATAACTTTGAAGGTATTTGTGTACCCCTAAAAAGGAACTAAAACTGCAATTTGGTTGGGCTACCACCAGGAGGCAGCACACATGAAAAGAACTAAACCCTTTGCCTTCCATACTCTTCAGCCATTAAAGGGCTAATGAAAAGGAGCCAAAAGCATGATGATGTCAAGTGCATTTTTTTTAAATCACAAGTTAGTTTCAAATATTTAGATATGTATGAAGTTTTCAGGCTACTTATTTTTGAGTATTATGTCACCAAAATGTAAAGGACTTCCATAAAGTGTTTCAATATTCCACACTGAAAGTGTACTTTTCCAAATTTACCTGAAATAAATCAATGGAAGAAGAGTAGGAAGTAAACTGCAGAAATTTTATCTAGAGAAGGAAATTCTAGCAAGGAAAAGAAACACACAATTAATCCAATTATTTCTACTCTCGATGGGAAAACCTGCATTTGTCAGGCCCTTCAACTGTAATACTTCACCAAAATCTGGTCTTATTGTTTTTATATTACTGGCATAAATTAGCATATGTCAACATATCTTAAGGAAAAAATAATATTGGCTTAAAAAAATCATAAATCAATTCTCATAAAATTGTTTGATTGTACCAAAAGCTGGTCTTAGAGCCACTAAGAGAGTATGAAAGTATTACAGGAAGCAAATGAAGTAATTTGATGAAACTGAGCAAATGGAATGAGACCTCATTTGATCAATACTCCTTCTGGGGAGCAGACAAAAATGAGGGCTTCTGACGGCTTTGAGCCTAAACAGAATTAGCTTTCTTAAATTACTATGTAACTGTGGAGCATACCTCCTACCAGGAATCTTACTCTTCTACTCTGCAGAGAAGGAACACATTAAAAATAGTCTTATTTGGGGGCACCTGGCTGGCTCAGTTGGTTAAGTGTCCAACTCCTGATTTTTGCTCAGGTCACGATCCCAGGATTGTGGGATCAAGCCCCTCGTCGGGCTCTATGTTGAGCAAGGAGCCTGCATGAGATTCTCTCTCTCTCCCTCTGTCCCACTGTCCCTCTCCTCCCTTTTCTAAAATAAAAAAAAATAGTCTTATTTTCATAGAAGGGGGTGTTTCGAGTCACATTTTAGAGTTTGTGCCCTCCAAATGTGAAAACAACCCAAGGCACAAGCTTTACCCATTCTACTCACAGGCCAAAGGCAAAGAGGTCATGAGTTCTCAGGAAGTGATTTTGAATAGTACTGAAAAATTGTAGGTCAAAAAAGAACTGTCTATATGAGAATAGCTAATATTTATTAAGTATGACTATATGCTAGACATTATATTAAATATTTCAATGCATTATCTCACTTAATCTTTGTAACAATGCCAGGCAATACTAATTACTATTATATCCCCTCTCCTATTTTAAAGATGAGAAAACTGGGATGAAGTTCACATAACTCTTCAGGGGGTCAGAATTTGTTGGAGAGCTAGAATTTGAACTAGTCTGAGTCTGGAAAAGACAGGCCCATAGAAAAATAAATTCCCCTCTTAGAGAAATTGGCCTTTAATGGTTGCATGTCTGACACACCTCTCTAAAATGTCCCCATTACAATTTTAACTCCCTGGAGTGGGAGACCACTATTAATAAACAGCAGTTGAAAAATCAGTCCTGGAGCTTTTTGACCTTGACTTACCTATTTCTCTCATGCCTGGTTCCTCCAGCTTGGGCTGCCCTCCCAGCCCCTTGGGTTCTGACAAACACCCCATCCCCTTCCACCCACTCACAACTGGAGATGGGCCTCCTTTTTTATTGTTTTGTTTTGCTCGGAATTTTTATTTATTTATTTTTCAGTGCTATAATAATTTTGTATTCAATCAAAATTGGCAATGAAGCTTTATTTCCTATTCAGCACTTCAAGTGAAAATAGTTTGATCCTCAAACATTCAGCAATGTATCTTTGTTTTATTTATTTATTTATTTATTTATTTTTTAAATTTTTTAACGTTTATTTATTTTTGGGACAGAGAGAGACAGAGCATGAACGGGGGAGGGGCAGAGAGAGAGGGAGACACAGAATCGGAAGCAGGCTCCAGGCTCTGAGCCATCAGCCCAGAGCCCGACGCGGGGCTCGAATTCGCGGACCGTGAGATCGTGACCTGAGCTGAAGTTGGACGCTTAACCGACCGAGCCACCCAGGCGCCCCATTGTATCTTTGTTTTAAATCGAAGGATAGTTGACATACAATATTTCATTAGTTTCAGGTGATGGGCCTCCTTTTTGGCTTCGCCTCATAACCTCCTACTCTGGAGTCTAACCTGATCGCACATTTCCCTGACTCCCTGAGGCCAGCAGCCAAGAAGGAAGCCTTCCCTTGAGCCTTCATTGAGGATTTCCCCTCCTGCCTCAGCCCCCTGCTGCTCCTACCTCTACGGTCTTGACTCCTGCAATGCTTACCACCCACCCCACACACCTGCTTGCACCTCGCCACATTACAGATGGTAGCTGCAGAGGCAAAGAAGGGAAATTCAAATAAAAGGAGAGCACACTCTGTCCTGTGGGCCCCACCACCCTCCAATGCTCCACCTGGCTTGGAAGAACAGAGGAGAATGGTGTTGAGGACAGAAAAGAGGAAAATCATGTCGCCAGTTGTGTCCCACCGTCGGTGCCTGGTCTTCCCCTTTACTCTCCATGGCTGCACGCTCAGGGCTCACCTTACCAGCCCTATACTGCCTCCTCACCGTCAGCCCTCCCCTTTTCTCCACTGACCCTCCTGCCTCCACTCGGGGAGGACTCACTCTGTCTGTCCTCTGGATCTTTCCCTTTCCTCCCCATACCTCAACCTTCCCCAACTCCCCATCCAACCAGGCACAAAGCTTGCCCCAGACCACGTGAATTTTCTGCTTAGTCAGGATGCTAGTTAAGGAAGTCCAAGTCTCTATTTGAACAACCAGGATACGGCCCCAGGACCCCAAGTTTGAACTCATGTTCTTTCCATCGATGCCATGAAAAGATAGTGTGGTAGAACAGCCAGAGCCATAAGAGATAAGAGTTTTTCAATCTATAAAATAAAGAAGTACATTAAATGATCCTCCAGCTCAAAATTCAATGTTCCAAATAGCAAGTCTGGCATCTCTGTGACTATAAGAAAATTCATTCTGACTTCTGAGCTAAATTCTAAATGAGCCTCAGAGCACAAAAACTTAAATGCTGAAGAGTGCCAGTATACAAAAATGTCAACCAAATGATTTTTTTTTTTAGGTTGTCTTCTGTAGATTTTTAGCCTTCAAAACATGAATATTCATTTGAACTAAGAAAATCACTTGTCATATTAAACCACTTCATAGTATTACTCAACATGTCTCTTTGTTAGTGCCTGGAAGAGGTAATATTCCTTACAGTTCTATCCTTTCATGAAGATTCCATTTCACAGGCTCAATCCATTGATGCCTACAGGCTATGAGCTCAGAGGCAGGCCTTCACACTAAAGAATAATGCAGGTCCATCTGAAACCCCCATGGTCACCTCCAAATATATCAAGAGCCCATGACTCGCTCCGTCTTTTGTTTCCTTTGCTGAAATACAAATGTGCTTCTAACCTTTTTCTCCTCGCTTTTTCTTTGTTCTGTCAATATGGTCCTTGAGTTGAATGCGGACCTGTCGTTCATTAGGTTGGTCTCGTATAAATGGATGCTTCATCAATTGTTCTGTTGCTGGTCGCTGGCTGTGATTCTTTACCAAGCAGCTCTCAATAAATGACTGGAATTTTTTTGACCTGCCAAACAAAAGAGATGAACCCACAGATAAAAAGACCATCCAAAGAAAAAGCAAAATTCTATTTCTCCAAAATGCTAGAATAAAAAAAAAAGAAGAGAATAGGTTCAATTAGCCAACATAGGAATCAACCAATCACAAAGTACGTCTAGACCTTTATTAGGCACACGGGGTTCAAAGACATCATCACCATCAACACACAGTTCAGGCAATGTATGGGAGTTACGTGCATAAAAGCATTTTTGCACAGTTTGTATGTAATATCACACAAGAGACCAAAAGGAATGAGAGAAGAGAAAGACCTTGGTGAAAAGTGTATCTGGAAGGTCTATTGTAATGAGGGAACAAGAGCTGAGACTTAAAGAATGAATAGGAAACTGGGGCGCCTGGGTGGCTCATTCAGTTGAGCATCTGACTTTGGCTCAGGTTATGATCTCACAGTTAGTGGGTTCGAGTCCCATGTCGGGCTCTGCGCTGACAGCTCAGAGCCTGGAACATGCTTTAGATTCTGTGTCTCCCTCTCTCTCTGTCCCTCCCCCACTCAAGCTCTCTTTCTCTCTTTCTCTCAAAAATAAATAAACATTAAAAAAAAAAAGAATGAAGAGGAAGTCACTTTCAGGAGAGAGTTCAGGGAGGCAAGAAATAGTGAAAAACCAAGGACTGGGCTGAGCACACTATATGTCAGGGGAACTGAGATGAGTTGTCTAAATGATGCAGAAAATGCAAGCTGGGGGGAGGACATAAAATCAAGCTTGTATAGATAAAAAAGGAGTACATTTGTAGAAATGAGAAAGATTCTTATGTGGTAAAGTGAGCTTGGTTAGGCAAATTTTTTTAAATGGTAATTTCAAAATTACTTTTGAACTTTGCTCTCCAATTAATAAGAACAGGATTTATGTGTATGTTTGCTATCAACCCAAGGACTTGCAAACTTTGGAACTAAGTTCATATCCAGAAACGAATTTACCTCCCACTAGACAGGCACTGTTTCCTCAAAGATAAACCCCGTGCCTCACACAGGGGAGGGGACAACTGGTGAAGGATAATATACCAAGGAATAGGGCAGCAAGTCCACAATGTGGGAGAAATTAACAGTGGACTTCAGCTATGATTCATGAGTTGGGCATGTATGTTCTTGCTGCATTCCAAGAAATTGTCCAGCCTCATAAATAATTATTTCACAACTATATAGCATGCCTTTCTGATATGCTACATTGGCATCTTGGCACATGATGGGCAGAGACCTTAGTGGAACTCTGGTCACCCTCTTTGTGGCCCCCACCCTGCTCAGAGCAGGTGGGAATCCATTTTGTGCTCTCCGTCGCCCTCCTGTGGAGTGCTGTGGAATAACAGGAGCGGATCCCAGGAGCAAGCTTTCCTGTCTCCCAGGGGACCTTACACACAGAATTCAGGCTTGAAAGCTGCCTTCACCACACAGAACACAATGGTGAACATGTTATTCAAGATCCAAACACAAGAGGGCACTGGCATATGCACCACTCTGCATTTCTGCCTAGGTCAAAGCAGTTTCTCGTTCCATTGTTTTTGAAGGACTGCATTATTAATATTTTTTTCTCCCTACATTTCTAAGCTAAGTTCATGCTTTTACATTATTTTACATAGAAGCATATGTACCCTGCTATGTTTGGGGTCACCGCAGGATCATTCGGGATCGGCCACCCCGTGGCCTGTGGAAAATGGTGACAACAGCGTGGATACTCTATGTACTTCCTTGTATGTCCCTTCAGCCTGTAGCCCTGCTTCCTCCACACTGTTGTTCTCCAAGACCACTGGTGTGCTGTTGGTATCCTGAGCACACTTACCTGCCCTCACATGTCTGATGAATGAATGAATGCAGGAATGGTTATCACATGTAAGTTCCGGACAAATGCTGTAAAATGGCTACCATCAAATCTGTGCTTGTGAGGCACAGAGAGGGAGGTTTGGAGAGGAGATAGTATTGAATATGCTTTCTTTTTCAGGTCCATGAGACAAATCTGTAGAGGCACAATTGTGGTATCATCTAAGGAGAGACTTTGCAAAAATCAAAACAAAACAAAACAAAACAAAACAAAACAAAACAAAACCATCATGGGATAATGGACTGTCCCAAGGAATAAATAGAAGAGAATGAGATTGACCTGTATAAAGAGATAGACAAATTCCACATGGCGCTTTTCTAGGTAGAAAATCAGTATTAAAAACATGAAAACAAAAACAAATTAAGACGGGGAGCTGTTAAATATTCATGATAAATGCAAATGAAAGCTGTTTTTTTCTGCTTGCAACTAGAAGGAAGTGCTTTTTATAAAGTGCTCAGCTATTAATTAGAGGGTGATAAATAAAGAAATCACACCCAGTTTAAAAATGAGATGCAGACTCGATAAACTGTATGTTCCATTCCCCAGTACTGACACCCAAAAAAATTCGGTGGCATCTCTAGGGTAAGAGAGTGTTCAACGAGTTCCGCGGAAGCAGCTGTGGCTCACAGGCCACTTTCCAGGATCTCTTCCGGTGGGCAGGAACCTTCAGGAGAATAACCTTGAGCCCAAAGATTGGGCCAAGATGTGTAGAACTGCAACCCTGGCAATGTATCTGACGTCTTCTTCAAATGGAACAGTTTGAAGAGAAAATAATGCTTACTTAAAATAAATCTTCAAAGGAAAGATTCATTGTCTCTTATTTAAGTTAGTGTGACCAAAGAATCAATATGCTTAATTACACATTTAATTAAAAGTAAAAACCCTTCCCTATGTTGAATACCACTTGACTGTTTGCTGAGCGGTCTAATGGGTTTAAAGTACATTTATATAACTTTATTGTTTGAATCTCTGCTGCCGGTAATTTAGTTCTGTCTATTAAAAAAAATGCCCGAGATTAGTAATACTAATTTCCCCAGGGGTGGCCTGGAGAGATAAATGTTAATGTTTGGTGCTTACAGTCTGAGGCCCTGGTTCTAATACCAGCATCACCAAACACTTTATCTTCCCAGATTTTTTCTGTTTATATATTCAATTGTGTTAGAGGAATTAAAAACGCCTGAAAGATTATTACATTAATCACTGTAACCAGTCAGGCTGAAGTTTCTGAAAATTGCAGGACTCCCTAAATGCAATTTGAGCTTTAGAATTTGCATTTTCCCAGAACTACCCTTTCTCTCTAATTTGGGCTCCATCGCTTACTAACTGTGAGACTTTGGGCAGATTATTTAACGTCTCTGTGCCTCAGTTGCCCTGGCTGCAAACGGTGGGATCGTTAGAATTGATCTCAAATGACTGTTGTGATGATCCGATGAATTGCTGCATATAAAATACTTAGCACGGTGTCTGACATGTCATAAACGCCGTATGTATGTTTGCTGTTATTGTTACTACTATTACTTTCATTGTGTTTTCAACGTCCTGCCACCTCTGAACATCACCAGGCTTAACCAACAGCAGTATCTCCCCTCAGAGCTGGGGGCAGAAACAGAAGTGGAACTGAATAGGTCAGTGTTCTTAAAGGGAATTAATTTCACATATATTTGGATTAGATATGCTCACAGAGTCAACGAGACCACTCTCTCCAAGGAGACTGTGCAAAAAAGGTTAATTGTAAAAGCCGTGGAACAATTTTTGTTTTGATTTCAATGAAGCCTGAAGTCATATTGTCTACTAGCAAATTCAGTTAATTTGAAGTATTTTCTGATATTTGCTTTCTATTATGATTTTATTTAGAACACACATACACAAATAACTTTGTCAGTTCTTAAAGAACAAAAATGCCTGACAATCCACCAAGAATCAGAGCTGTTGTTTCATAAAATAACAGTAGTGACTGTAAGGGGTTCAGGGCTGTGGCTCCAGCAATGAAAACTCTGGGACTCTGGATAAGCCAGTTAACATCACCAGGCCTCTAGTCTTCATCTGGGGCACAAATGGGCCGGACCAAGGAACCTCATGTCTCTCCCCAGTGATAAGCAGTTATGATTTTCCTAATGATCTCAATGAAACACTTCTTTGCCTGTGTGCAATCTTTGCATTTGAAGAGCAAGGAAAAAGAAAAAGACCAGTTGTCTGTTACAGGAATGAAATCATCCCCATCTTTCTCCAGAAACTCCTGCAGGAACCTGCAGCACTGAGTAGGGCAGGGGAGCTGGCCTGAGCACGGTGGGAAGATAAGGGAGGAGGAAATGTGTTGAAGGAGATGGTTTACCCACGTGGGTGGAATCTGACCACGTACAGAGACGGGAGGAAATGGGAGTCCCAACTTATTACGCGTTTGCTGGTGGTGACATGGAGACAGCGGCCGAGAGATGCCTGGTGTCCTCTAATTCAGCTGAGGTTATAATCCTCCCTGAGATCTAATTATCGAATGGCTGGACTGGAGCCCTGACTGCATGACCTCCTTGCCATGGAGGCCTCTCCTCATCTCGCTGACGTGGGAGGGAAGGGCCGGGTTCTAGCAAGTGGACTGCTCTCCTTTACCCCACAATGGAAGGGGCAAAGAACCCTGCTACTGCCCTTCTTTCCCTAATATTAAGGCACAGGAAAAAAACTGTTCAACTAAGAGACCAGTATCTCATTCTCTATTACTCTAAGCTTGAACTTTAGAGGCCAGATGGTGCAGGTGGGAGAATGGGGGTTACAAACTTAGAAAATTAGAAGACTGTACAGCCTTGCACAAGGCTCATAACCTACCCAAGCCGTAGTGTTACAGCAAGAGAAGGATGACTCAGAGCATCTGCCTGGCAGGGTTGTGGGTAAAATTAAATTTATATAGATCTTAAATTTACACACACACACACACACACATACACACACACACACACACACATTACTGAGTCTACAGCATGCATATATGCCTTATATGTCCTGTTTGTTGTAGATTCAGCAAGTTAGGTGGAAATGACCCTCAACTGAATGCATATAATAAAGAGTTTATGGTCCATCTCTACCACAATGGCACCCCCACACCCACTTTGGTAGTATTTTGATATACACGCTGCGAACGGTGCACTTCATATGATAATTCATTAGGCAGAGAATAAAAGAACATTTTGGAGTTTTGTTTCTTTTGACGGGTGGGGAGAGGGATCCTCTCCCTTGAAATATAAAAGGAAAATAAATAAAGTTTTCATTTCCTCCCAAGCACTAGGGTGTGTTAAAACCCTAACTGATTTGAAATATTTTTTAAATGTTTATTTATTTTTTTGAGAGAGAGAGACAGAGTGCCAGTGGGGGAGGGTCAGAAAGAGAGGGAGACACGGAACCCAAAGTAGGCTCCAAGCTCTGAGATGTCAGCACAGAGCGCGATGTGGGGCTCCAAACTCACAAACTGTGAGATCATGAGCTGAGCCAAAGTTGGACGCTTAACCGACTGAGCCACCCAGGTACCCCATTTTTCTCTTTTAATTCCTAACTTATTTCAAATCACTTTGGACCTGGTCATTCAGGAAAGTACTCTGCAGTGCTCAATATTCTCACTTAAAAACTAGAATTCTGTGCAGAGAGCTGGAAGGCACACTCCACGTCCCGTGGCGGGGGGCTGCATTACCATCTTATAAAGGCCGGGTTCTGAGTGAGAAAGAGCACTTGAGCAGGGCCTTTGTTTCCCCACTCACTCTCAGATAGCCACGTCATTTCCCCCTCCCCTCTCTAACAGTGTGGGTCTCGAGCTCCTGACTGGCTTTCCTTTGGAGTCAGGGAGGGTGTGGAGGGAGGCTGGGCAAGATGGAGGCCTGGCCTCCTCACTGTCCCTGGACTGTCCCTGTTCCCTGCAGCACCATCAGATATAGCTCCTGTTGTCAAAGGTTTGACGCAGAGAAGTCAGCCTGTATTTTCCTCAAAGTCTGTATTTCTCAAACAAGGCCAATACAGAGTTGAACTTTTTGGAGCAGGGGCAAAGAAAATTAAAACTGTAGGGCAGAGGCTGTTTACTCGCTTCTCTAGCGAGCCAGAAAGGTCAGACAAAGGGCAGTGTGAGCTCCGTATAAGAGGAAAACAGGACAAGTATGGTGGCCAAGTGACTCCCACTTCTTAGTCGGGGAGAGGTGGTGATGGGCAGAAAAGACCACCTGGTGTCACACCTTTGCACAAAAGGCCGGAAACCTAAAGGTAAAGCTCAATCGCCAGATTTTTCAAAGTTGGCAATTAATACAAATGTTCCTGAAACACGGTGTGTGGCCACGCTGTGTTGAGCACACATAACTCATGTGTGGATGGCCAGTTTGACTCCTGTGGGTGGAACTCTGGAAACGTCTGTCCAGCAGCAGTTCTGGGAGAGGGAAGGGGAGGAGGGAACAGGCAAGTGAAGTCTGCCCTTTACAGTGTGTGTGTGTTGGGGGGAGGGGGGAGGGAGGCCTGGCACCAAGGACAAGCAGAAAGCGAGCAGAGGGCTTTGTAGTGCTACTGATGCTTCCAGAGATGGAACTGAGCTGACTGCTCTCCCGAGGAAGTCTGTTCCGGGGAGAAGGGAGGAAGCAGGGCTTCCGAGCCCCACTGATCATGTGCCATACAGGTACCCAATGGAAGGCTGTTGCTGGGGAGAGAACGGCTATCACACAGCGACCCTCCAGAGTGAGAACGAGGAACAGGGGTTGCTCTGCCCCTTGTTGCCAATAGCAACTCTGATGCTCTGTTCTTCTTCTGCAACTCGGGGCTGCCGGTCCCTTCTGGCTGTTTTCCTCTCTTCTCTGGGCAGTATGCCTTTCCCTTGTCACATCGGGGTTGCTATGTCATTACTAGGTGGCTGGTATTAATTAAACTGCTCTTTGTATAGCAGAGGAAAGCTGTGAGTGAGTAAGGGAGGAATATGAGGGTCCCCGTCAAGGGTGATCATGAAGTACTATGAAAAGGGACAGAGAGGTCTTGAACCTTCATGTTCTAAGTGCCCAGAACATGCCTCTAGAAAAAGATAGGAGATCACATGTAGCCCAGGGATTGATCCCAGGGCAAGGGTGTATCAAGATCCACCATACATACAGGGGAAAGAAAGGACCAACGGATTCTTGTTATGCAATAATAAGATACAAAGACCCTGATGTAAGTAGGCAAAAAAGTCAAAAGTCTAACATCTGGCCTAACCTGCAGAACTGTGTGTCTCAAACTTGAGTCAATTGTATACTATCAGCACAATTTTTAGCCATATTCCTACACCACCCATACTAGTGTCCACTCGGTATTCTTCTTTAAAATTTTTTTTAACGTTTTATTTATTTTTGAGACAGAGAGAGACAGAGCATGAATGGAGGAAGGGCAGAGGGAGAGGGAGACACAGAATCGGAAGCAGGCTCCAGGCTCTGAGCCATCAGCCCAGAGCCCGACGCGGGGCTCGAACTCACGGACCGCGAGATCGTGACCTGAGCTGAAGTCGGCCGCTTAACCGACTGAGCCACCCAGGCGCCCCTCGGTATTCTTCTTTAAATTAGGCCAATTTTTTAAGTGAATCAGTTTATTAAACGGGAAGGTTGTACCACTACCCAACTTAAGAAGCCAATATCACTTGCCATAAAGAGAAAGCAGCGGTAAAAGCAAAACTTACAAATATTTATGCACAGACCAATAAAATCATCTTTGACACTGCCAAGTATGTGTGTGTACTTACAGAACTGCCATCTTAAGGAATAGAAGAAAAGTCGGCCCTCCGAACCAGCTGACTCTCGGAACTATCCCCCTCTCTGATAAGATGTTTTGTGCAGCCAGGAAGGATACTTCTTGAGGTAATAAATCAAAGGGCTTTCATGTTATTTCTGGGGCTCCACTACTCACTTTAGCTAACAGTTCCTTACCTGGAAGGTGTGGTGATAAAGACTTGTGCAAACAGTAGGTACTTAATAGGTGCCTTAAGAGGAGCGATAGTATATGGAAAAGCACTCACTAAGTCTTGGTTTATGTTAGTCTACTCATGGAGCCGGACCTACGGATTTGAGCTCATCCAACAGAGCATCACAGGAAACCCTTCAATCTGCAAAACACTGAAGACCAAACTCACCACTTCTTAGACTTCAGGCGAGGTGCTGGGTTCCGGGGAATGAGGAAGAGGGCTCTCATGGGGTGCATGTCACAGAGAGCTGCAAGAGACCAAAACAAAGGGCAATTCAGGTTAGGAGGCCAAATACAGGCCAAGCCCACCCTAGCTGTGCAGCTCATGCTACCGAGTGGCTCCCAGTCGCACATGCCCCGTGAGCAGAGTCAGAGGACTACAAAGCTTCTGTCTGTGAAGCACTTAAAAGAGCTGGTGTCTCATAAAATATGCATCTCAACTAGACATTGTTAACATTTCTACTTGTACTTCGTATTTAAGAAAAGTACATTACAGGGCCAAAACCTCTGCTTTGCTATAAATAGCCATCAGAGATTCAAAGTAGACAACATCAAGATAACAACTACAATGGAGATGGTAGGTTAATTTTAGTTTGTAAAAGCCTAAGTCATAAAATGAAAGATGAATGGTCTATTTCTTATATACCAAAGGCCCATACAAACGCAATGCTATGTACATAGATTTTGAGTAAAAAGCACTAGGCCAGAACACCTTTCTGTGTGTATTTCTAAATAACCTGATGGCTTTTCAGGTTTTATGATATGCTTATCGTTTGTTTGTTTGTTTGTTTGTTCATTTGTTTGTTCGCTGGCCCCAGAAAGAACAGAGAGATCAAGGCAAAGAGGGTCTGGTAGAAAAGTCACTAAAATATCTCAACTTGGAAACGTGGCATTATGGTTTATAGAGAAAGGACTCATGCGTCCTTATTTTAATCAAAATATTTCACAGGTCTACTTTTCAAACATCAGGGGGTATCCTTTCCTTTGTGCCCAGAATATGAATATATTTTCTCTAAAAGCTAAAGGATTCTGTGGGTAGAAGTTTATTTTCAGCCCCCTCTACTACTCATCAAGAATGACAATATGGTTTTCAGACTTGCAATATACTATTCTTCTGATTCATAAATGCCTATTAGCATTGTGAATGAAGGGAATTTTGTCATCAAACACTCCAAATCAATCACGCTTACAGATGAATCCTACCAACTCTAGAGTGAGAAATCAGACTATGATAACGTGAAGATAAAAAGTCATATAAACAAAACGACCTGCCATGCACAGACGGGGCCTGTTTTGGTTTGGGTCCTCCGCAAAGCAGACACCAAGGCAGCACTAAGCATGAGAAGGTATTACCAGGGAAAACTCCTGCCTGGAAGGAAGTAGGGACAGAGCCAGGGAAGGCTGGGAGAGTTTTCAGTTTGCTCTGCATGTCTGATCAGAGTGAAAGGAAGAGGCAGACAAAGTAGGTGGAAGTGTGCTGCCTGAGCAAACTAAGCAGTGAAACTAAGGAGTGAGAGTTGCCTACAAAGGCATCCTGTGCCCTCAAGAAAAAGTTCTGTCTTATATCCCTGCCAGGCTGGGTCACTGATGCGGAGGGCTTTGCAGGACAGTGGGTAGAGCAGTGGCAGCGGAGGCCCCTTGGTGAGTTGCACTTCCTGTAGGGAAGCCTGTGGGGCACATGCTCACAGCCAGCACAGGACTGGTGGAGGCACTCTGCAGTACCAACACTGCAGAGCTCAAGGAACAGCAGAGGTTCCCCAGATAGCCAGAGCCCTGGCCACTCTGCCTTGGACCTCAAAATCTAAACGTCAGTATTTTATTAGGAGGGAGAGCAACTGAGTATGCAAGTGTCTGCATAAGCCGTGCACTGGAAATCAGTTCTGACTTTTTGTTAAGTTGGAGTTTCTAGTCTGTGTGAATTGGCCCCAGTTTTGCGTTAGGCGAAGGGCAGTTCAAGAAGAAACTACACACTGAATCGGTAAAATAAACAAGATCCCCGAGTCGTCTCCCTTTTCTTTCTTGTTTCCTCTAAATACGAGATCTTCACACCGCTCTGAGATGAATGGATTCCTGGTTGATTTAAGATGACTTTGCTTTCTAAATATGCCAGCTCGAACCCACGCCGGGCTTGGTGTAGCAGAAGCAAAGCTACTACAGAGCCTGGCAAGGAAGCGTCGCTCAGTCCCTGCAGAGCAGACCAGCAACAGATTTCACCCAGAGGAAGGTACTTACGGGGAGCGCCTTCTGCCATCTCGATAGCGGTGATTCCCAAAGACCACAAGTCACTCTGAAAAAGATAGAAGGCATAGACACATGCATAAATGCAGTCAACAGACAAGAACTTGGTTAAGCCCGGTAATCGCTCCAGAACTGCCTGTAGAAAAGCCATTCAGTCATCTCTTTACGAACCTATTTTGCTCACTAAGCCTAAAAGCAAGAACAGCTTTTTTCACTCTTCATGGGTAGTATCTCTCACAGTATTTCCGATACATGGTGAGTTTCCAGTAAATGTATGAAAAATGAATATAATGTCTCAAAAATTAATTGATCACCAAAATTTATCTGTCGATTGAACCCTATGTAATTGGTGCTGTTTTAATGCCTTCATTGAGGTAGAATTATCATACAATTAACTGCCTATATTTGAAGTCTATCATTTGCAAAGGTTTGACATGTATGCACCTGTGAAACCGTCATCACAATCAACACTGTAGGTATACCCCTCCCCCATGCCAAAGGGTTGCACGTGCTACTCTGGCGTCTCCCCTCCTGCCCTTGCTATCCCCTGACCCAGTTCTGCTTTCTGTCACTATGGATTAGCTGGCATCTTCTGAAGTTTTATATAAATTAAATCATTCCATTTCTTTCACTAACATAATGGATTGAGGTCCAGCCTTGTTGCAGTATATATGAGTAACTTCATTCCTTTTCACTGCCAACTAGTGTTCTATTGTGCGGTTACATTACAATTTGTTTATCCATCCGCTTGTGATGGACAGTGTTTCCAGTCTGAGCTATTGCACATAAAGCTGCTACAGACACTCATGTACAAGTCTTCATCCGGACATATGCTTCTGTTTCTTTTGTGTAAACACCTAGGTGTGCAATGGCTGAATCATATAGTAGGTACATGTTTGTTTAGTCGATTGTTTTAGACCTACCAAAACAGCAATTTCACATGGCTTAACCAAATCAGATGAGGACAAGGAAACTTTTGGGTTGTATCTGCATGTATCTCCAGGGCCTAGATGGGAGCCAGGCAACAGTGGCAGGTGCTTGGTATGTCTGTTGAATGAATGAATGAACAATAGCTTCCATCTTGTAAGTAGACAATATGTAAAATAGAGAGTCTGCACCGTTATATTCTTTCTTATGATGAGACTGACTTTTATGTTCTCATTGGAATTTTCCAGGCTAACGTCTCCGCCCCTGCCTATGCAATCTCCGTCTGTAGCAGTATGCTTCTCCCCCACTCTGCGTCCATGGCTCAGTTATCTCTGAGGAGCATAGGAAGGAGCAAATCAAAAGAAAGGGAAAACCAGGTTAGGAAACCCCAGAAGAGATGCTTGCTGCTTCAGTGTCCTGGTGGATGGGTAAGAAAACACAGTGTGAAATTTGGTTCAGTGGCCTACAATCCTGATGAAGACTTTCATCCTCCTTTTCTTTTCAATATAACCTGCGTTTTGTATGTTATTCCAAATTCTCTCCCGGAACCTCACTCAGATTACCGAGGTCAAAGTTCAGTGTCCATGCTATTCCCATCAAACATATGTCAAGGCCACATGAGAGGAATCACACCTGGAAAAGGACTATGAAATCCATGCTGGGCCATTACCCAGGACTAAACTTCTCAGTATCTAGTGAGTGACACCCAGGTGTGTTCAGTATTTGGACCGAGGCCTGCACATAAAGGCAGAAGGCTTTCTGGGGGGCAGGCCTAGCCTCTTGCCTGAAGTATAATCTGCTTTTAATTATTTATTTATTTGAGAAAGAAAGAAAAAGAGTGTGTGTTTGCATGAGTGGGGGAGGGGCAGAGGGAGAGAGAGAATCCTAAGGGGGCTCCACACCCCAGCACAGAGCCAGCACGGAGCCCCATGTGGAACTCAGTCTCAGGACTGACTGTGCGATTATGACCTGAGCCAAAAATCAAGAGTTGGATGCTTAAGAGACTGAGCCACCCAAGTGCCCCAAGTGTAATCTACTTTAGAGTAGGTGGCTAGGGCCCATGCTAAGCCCATACTAGGACCAGAAAGGGGTTCTTTTAATGCATGAGCCCATCAATCGGTTCACGTGATACAAGTTCTCAGTTCAACTTGGGATAATAACACACCTGCACAATACCACTGTTCGCAGACTGTAGGTCACTTCTCTGCACAGAACACAACTCAAAAAGGCTACTCTTCTCCTTTCACTTTGTTATATTTCAAGATGTATTCTGAGTTGTCATTAGACACGCACACACACACACACACACACACACACACACACACACACATATGTTTGCATAGCCCAGCAAGTGACTGAGTTTTCCCACAGGCTCCTGGCTTTGCGGAGCTAATAAGGAAGGCCCAGCCTGCCATTACAGGCTGTAACCGATAAAGTTGAAAACACGGCTCTCTTGTACCTGGGGGTTTATGGTTGATTAACACAGACAATCATTTGAGAACATGACAAAAACACTGAGTCACTCGCTGTGCAGGAGGCATTCAACAGGAAACACAGCAAGAATAGGCTGGAAATGGTGGTTTGTGCTATTCTGATAGGATTTTAATATCTCCAGGTCTTGCTGGTTCTACCATTTCCCTTACATCCCCAGAAATCAAGTGTTTCTGTAGTGTGAAATGAAGTACAAATATAAAGGTGGTGGCCAGGTACTATGTCTCTAAGTGCCACGGCAGGGTCACATTTAAATGGCCCTCCAGTCTTGGAAGCTTGAGCTTGGAAGTTTGAAAGACAACTGAAAGCCAATGCATCTGAAAGGAAATGATGGGGTTGGGGTGAGAAGGGCTCCAGGCCAGTTCTCAGATGGGAAAGAAACAGCTCAGAAAACCCAGGCACATGTCCGCCTCTGGGTCCTTGCTCTAGCTACTCTGTCTGCCTGCAGCCACTACCCTAATTAAGTGCCTGCCACCACCCTCCTCTCCATTACGTCTTTGTTCAAATGCCATGTTCTCAGTGAGGGCCACTGAATCTCCCCCGGGGCACTGCCAGACCCCATCCCCTTTCCCACTTTTGTCCCCCAGGGAACGAATCACCTTCTAACGTCTACTAATTTACTCATCACTAGTTTATATTGCTTTGTGTTCATTGTTTGCACCCCCTGCCTCCAACACACCCAGACTGGATAAAACATAAGGTCCACAAGGCATTAAGGATCTTTGTTCTGTTAACTGGCATATTCCAAGTACCTAAAGCAGCACCTAATAAATAATTGTTGAATGAATGAGCAAACCAAAGGTGCAAACAAATGAAAGATACGTCCTAAGATTGTCAGACTCCTTGTAGATCATCTCCGACCCAGACAAGGGAAAATGACTTACCCAAGACCCCAGAGCAACTCAGCACCAGGTTTGGGGCAGAGCTGGGTCTTCTGCCCCCTGGGCCACTTTTATTTTTTAACTGTCATCACTACATAAAAACCTGAGTATTCATCTCTAAATAAAATTTATCAGGGGCCCATAAAATAATTGCTCTAAATTCCCACTTTGTCTACAGGGAACTGAAGGTGCTGGTGACTGAATGCAGGTGCTGAGATTCAGTGAGTCACCCCAAAAACCAAGGCTAGGAAACTGGCTTCAACTTCCCAGAGGCAGAGGGAATAGTCTTTTAAGTCTCAGACAGGCCTGGATTCAAATCCAGGTTCCTATCATAACTACATGCAGAGCACTGCTCAGACCTTAGCTTTCTCACTGTACAACACAGGTCACCGTGACCTGCATGCATGCAGGCATCCTGCCTTGCAAAGCGTCTGGCACATAGTAAGCTCAAGAATACGAATTTCCTTCTCTCCTGTTAGGTGAGACTGCCTGTGCTTGCCCAATGCACTCTTGTATTATTTCCCCCTCTTGGGTTGTTGGCTAACCCAACAGGCATTTTCTTTTTTTCTTTTTTTTTTTTTAATTTTTTTTAACGTTTTATTTATTTTTGAGACAGAGAGAGACAGAGCATGAACGGGGGAGGGGCAGAGACAGAGGGAGACACAGAATCGGAAGCAGGCTCCAGGCTCTGAGCTGTCAGCACAGAGCCCGACGCGGGGCTCGAACTCACGGACTGTGAGATCGTGACCTGAGCTGAAGTCGGTCGCCCAACCGACTGAGCCACCCAGGCGCCCCCCAACAGGCATTTTCAGACCCCATTTCCCTTGCTGCCTCCAGTTCGGAGTATAGGAAAGCTAAACCTGCTTATCCAGACTCCCCTGCAGCCAAGGATGGCATGTAAGGATGTGACGTAGTTCTGGCCAATAAGACACAGGCACACAACTTCTGGGAGCTTCTGAAACGTTTTGTTCTTCCTGATACAAGTGACAAATACAGATGATGTCCTGACAACTCTTTTCCACTTCTTAGTGCCTTGAATAAAAACATGGTATCTAGAGTTACAGCATCCATCTTGCAACCATGAGGCAATAAGCCAGCAAATGAATTATGACAGGGCAGAATGGTAGGAGCCTGGGGTTTGAATGAATCAATGAGTCACTACACTAACCCTGGACCGCCTTCCTCTAGACTACTGATGATGTAAGAAACAGAAGTACAGCCAAAAGCGTCTTTAGTGATAATATGTATACAGCGATAAATTGAGGAAACATATTCTGAGAGCAGGAAAACGGAGAGGTCCCAGTTGTTAGGTGAGCCTGGATTTACCCCCACAGGAAGCAGGAAAAGTCAGCAAAGTGAGAGGTTTCTTTTATTCAGTACATAGCACCTCAGATCCCCTCTTAAGTAGCTTTCCCCCAAGTCCCAAAACAACCCCTTCAAACCAGAGGTCACACCATCCCAAGTCCTGTGCAACCTCTGTCACATGACCAGGCCAGAAACTGCCTCTTCTTTAAGGCCTCATTTGATATCATCATAATGATCTTTTTTTTTTCTTTTTTCTTTTTTTTTTCTCTTCTTTTTTTTTCTTTTTTCTTTTTTTTTTCTCTTCTTTTTTTTTCTTTTTTCTTTTCTTTTTGCTGGGGTTCTCTTCTTTTCCAAAAGGAACATTTACATTCCTGACCATCCGTACCCAGAGCTGCTTGTAAGCTACGCTTAACTGCCCATGCTAGACAGCAATAAACGTCCTTGACGGGACTTGTTTTAAGCCTTTGGATACATTAGCAAGTCCCAAAGACACTTCAGAACTTAAATATGGGAGAAAATGTTCCAATTACCACTGGCAAGACAGATCACAGGAGACGAGAAAGGGAAGAGGGAGGAACAAGATGGGGAGAGAGTCAGGGAGAGATAAGTTTCCTTCGTGGCCATGGTGTCACTCATTTTGGCAGGAGCTGGGTAATTCATTATTCTAGAGGCGCTGCTCAGCCTGGCCTGTGGCATGATTAATAGCCCAGTCCTGTGTGCTTTACAGACAGAACAGAGACAAATTCTAGAGCCTCTGAGAAGGCAAGCACACAACTTCTGGCTGCTGGAGGGCCCGCTGGCATGCAGACAACTTGGACACAGCATAAGAGCATCTCTTTTGGGGCTGGGTTGCCCAACACATGAAGAAAAGAGCACTTGCTGATGGCTGACCCCTTCGTGGCACAGTAAAGAGCCCCGTGTGCTTGAAGAGGCAGAAAGAGTTCATGCAGTACAGACAGACAGACCTAGATTTGACTCAGCTCTGACACAACTAGCTTGGTGACCTGGGGCAAGCCACATAATTCCTCTGAGCCCAGTTCCTCACCTATAACGTGAAGAGAACACCTACCTTGCAGGGTTAATACCAGAACTCAATAAGGTGGTATAGGTACAGTGCTCAGCACGTTGACGTGCAAATACTGGGTATTTAACAAACTCTGGTATGGTTGTCATTGACCGGCAGTTCAAGCAGCACACCTGCATCAGGTAAGGTGGCAATGAGCTCTGGTACTTAAGGTACTCAAAGGAGTCACTGGGATGATGTAAGCTTACGGGAAGAAACGGGAAAGGGCGTGTTCTTCCTCCTTCAGCCCTGTGGTCTCTCTTCATGGGCAGAGCCTACTAAGAAGCCAGATGGAGTGCTAGCCCCATTATCCCAAAGCTCAGGGTAGCAAGGTAGTCTAGACTTGACAAGCAATAGCTCAATGACGGGCACGGCCAGTAGAGTGGACTCTACCAAGATTCACAGAGAAAAAAACAGTCTTCTGTTTTGTGAGTTATTGTTATTGTCTTTGTGGAAATGTTCAAGCTGGAAAAAGGAAATTGTATTTATTGTGTGCGGTCTCTAAGGGAAGCACTTTAATCCAGAGGCAGAAGTTATGGATAAGCGGATTCTGACTCAAAATAGGCAGACAATTAAAGATGTGTCATACAAATATGAGGTTTGAATCTTAGGATACTGCTGGTTTTTTTAGGTTTAAAAAAAAAAAAGGCCCCAAATGGCAGTCCCTTCATATGACACACAAACACAAATATTAACTATCATATGTTGAGTAGCTACCAAGGGTTAGGCATGGAATTAACCCCTTTGTATATGGTAGCTCAGTTTATTCTAATACAAGTTTGTCATATACAATTTACTATTTCCATTTCATCGAGGTTCGGGAAGGTTTCAATAACCTCTCTGAGGTAATGGAGCAAATAGGAGGCAAAGTGTACATTTTAAACCACTCCTGTCTAACTTTGAAAGCTTGACTCTGAATTCACTATGTCATATGCTTAGTTTCTACATTAAATATAAACAGCCAAGTGGTGGGTCACTCAGGGTCACCGAGGGTGCTGAAGCATGGGTTGTGACTAATAATTCCATTTCACACATAAAACAAACTGAAAGCAGAAATCTCCAGTCCCTTGTTCATCTACATGTGTTATCTGTTGGAAGGGAAAATGTTAGAACAGCTTTATCACCTTCGGCTGGGGACCGGCCTGCAGGCCAGGGGAGGTGCTACTGTGCCTCACTGAGGAATGTCATACAGGTGGATGTGAACACAGAGCCACAAGGGATCTGGTTCAATAGCGATTTCAGCCTCTTACTGGTGATAATAACATGGTGTCTGTATCATCCTTTCCTCCTTCCAAATAAGGGTGGCGCCTTTGAATCTCAGTAGACAGAGGCCAGGCCTTGTTTGAGAATACAAATCTCATGCTGCAGTCTGAATATCGCTCTCTCACATCACACTCTGCGTGGATCTTGGTGACTCCCAACGAGTCAGATTTCTCCTTCCATCCTGCCTGAATAAAGCCAAGTATCTGTGACACAGGAGAATGAGTATTTGCCCTACAGCCAGAGCACAACACTCACCTAAACCCTGGAGGAGACATCTATGCCTGCAAATGATCCACAGCACCTGTGTGCAAAGTCTCATAAGCAGAGTTGAGGTGAATGACACAGAACATTAGTGCAGGTGGGGCCAGAGGATGGGGGGGTGGGGGTTGAGGGGCTATGACATGTCACTGGACTTCTCTTACTTACTAATTTAATATGAATGCAAGGCCAACTTATGGGGTGGAGTGAGCAGGACAGCAAAATATATAAAATAAAAATTTTAAGCTCTCCACCCCCATATCATCCATCCATGGGGCAGGGGTGAGTAAGACTGTATCATGTGCACTATGCTGTAAGCTGCTCTTTGTGTCTGACACTCTGTCTTGGGATCTGTCCACTTCAGCACGCATGCTACCCCATTGCTTAAATGACTGCATGGTTTTCCACTGGACAGATGCTCTTGTCTTTATCCCACCAGTTCCCTATTGCTGAGAATTTGGCTGCAGAAAGCTTTCATTAACGAGTAATTCTGTTAAAGCAATAGATACATAGGACTATGAAATACTTGACAACCCCCATCCAACTGAAATGAAATTCAAATTTTAAAAATAAGAATTTAAACAGCTTAGGAAGTTTGAACCGTTTTATTAATTTTAAATCTTTTGAATGCTTATTATTAAATGAGAAAGCTTCCATTATTGCCCTACATACTTATCAGAGAAATGAAACCTTTCCTTTTGCTTGAAGTGTTTTGACAGAATTTCTGAAAACAAGAAAGAAAGGGCCTCTAGGGGGAAAGTGAACACACCAGGCATATGAGATTCTGGTACTCCTCCTTCGAATAGGGGTTATTTTCAATCAGTTACTTACTGTGCCTGGTAGATATCAGACAAAACTAGATTGCAAAGAAAACCATGAGCTCTTCAGACTACTTTTCTACAGAGGCCTTTATTTTCTTGAGTTGCTGTAGTTTTAGAAAAATTTACAGCAGTCTTTAAACATATCTTAGACAGATAGTAGATGGTAATCTATAATAAAACAATAAAACAAAACTATTCTCTTACATTTTGTTTTCATTTCATTTCATTTTTTTTAAAGCTCATTTATTTATTTATTTTTATGTTGAGAGAGAGAGAGAGAGAGAGAGCGAGCACGAGCAGGGGAGGGGCAGAGAGAGAAGCAGAGAGAGGATCCCAAGCAGGCTGTGCTGCCAGCACAGAGCCTGATGTGGGGCTCGAACTCACTAACTGTGAGATCATGACCTGAGCTGAAACCAAGAGTCGGATGCTTAACCGACAGAGCCACTCAGGTGCCCCAGTTTTGTCTTTATTTTAAAGGAAGGCCCCTGTGACATCTAATAAAGCCTAGTGGCTTTCAAGTCATCTTTGGTTCCAAACATACCCCTAGGTGGAAAGTATCGATAGCATTTTAGAGCCCAAAGTGTCGACATAAGTTTCTGAGGTTGGAATATACAGCTGGGTCAAACGGACTACCAGATGCACAGTACTGAACGCCTAAACCTTGATGGGGTTGCAAACTAACTTTATGTGTCGAAAACTGCATGTACAGACCCAGCTTAGTTAATTCTTTACAGGTGGTGGGTATTTAATAAATATGTGCTGAGTGAATGAAGAAATGGTTTTGAAAGGCAACATATTGTCACGTTGTCTCCTGGTGACAGACTACATACCTAAGAATGGTGAAGAGAAAAAAAGGATACAATCTGGTGCCAAGAAAGAAGGAGAAAGATTATATTTACAGAATCACTGCTTCTCTAGTCCACTGTAAAAGTGTGAAATGGTTGAAATAAATCTTCAAAGAACGCTCAAGCCTTCCTTTTTGCCCAGTCTTCCTAACTTAACCCTTTAGTCATGATCCTTCTTGTACCTCTGACAATGACCGGGGAGGCTCATGTTCTTGCCGTGGCTTCTTCCTCCTTTTGTACCACCTGCATTATAACAGTCCTGATGAATTAATTCTCACTAAGGTCTAAATGACTAATATAGCGAACCTGTTCCTCATCAGGATTCCTTATTTTTTAATAAAAGACACAGAAATTAGTCTTAACTTTATTAATGTTTCAGGATACATTAATACTTTAATAGTCACATGGACTTTCCAGTATCTCTGAAATCACCTTCTGCAGCATGATCCCCCTGTGGTTCCTCATACACCAGGCTGTGTCCACACCTAGTATTATGCATTGGGCTCAAAAGTCTTTTGCTGATTCCAAACTATATTCCTTAGCCTTACCCTGAGGAAAGAGGACCAGAATATCGGTTTAATTCTAAGCTTTGGCTTTGCCAGAAGGAAGTCCTCTTCTACATTATTGAAAACAGTGAAGTCACAGGGATCTATTTTATGTCACAGAAAATAAATGCCACATACAGAACAACTACCCAAAATACTTAAAAGGCTAAGCCAAGGGTAAAAGTTTGAAACACCCTGATTCTCTATGGTATGTTATAAAGTAGTTTAAACTATCTGTGGCCCAGAAGTAGTCTAGTTAGCACTTGTTAAGTATAACTACTGTTTGAAGAATTGCTTATAGAAAATTATGATACACATATCTGGCCTGGGACATATATTTTGTAGTGGCTCCTCTGAAGGGATTTGCAAATTAAATTATTTAAATGTGCTTATCATTAGCAGTTTAAATAAATGACATTTATTTTGGCAAGAGATTAATTTTTAACTTGGCAGCTGTTTTCAGACAGATTGTTGTCAGGTTATTACAGTGCCTAACTTTGAAAGAAGGAAGAAATGTACAGGAGATTATTTTGGTTTTAGACTTTCAGCTTGCATTTCTCCAAAGAGGCAAATAATTTCGTCCATGCCCTACGATACTGGGTCCCAAAGACATTGCAATGTTGGCATCTTTGTGACCTGATTTCAATAATAACCCCACATGTGGAGAACTAAAAATGTTCTTTAAAAGAGGAATTCTTCAAATATACTCTTCAGAAGCTGTTTTGTTGGTAAATTGGAGATTTATATAAGAGCACATCATAGAGGAGCAGGGTAATATATTGGTAATATACTGAAAAGAGATTTGCAAGATGGGGGCTCAAGCCCCAACTCTGAGAAGCCCACTAACTTGGGGGTATACTTGCCAAGACCTCTGGCCTCAGTTTCCCATCTTCAAGAGAAGGGTATTTGGAGCTGACTACTAAAGTCCTTGCGTGAAAAGTCCGTGCACCTGTGAAACCAGCCTCAGTAGTGTCAGGTTTTGCCCAAGGTTGTCCTGTGGTCTACACAAAGGCCACAGGGTATCTCTTCATCTATTTCCCCGTCTGAAAACTCACAGTTCCTACATTCCATTTGCCTCCAATTTTAATATTTCAACTTTCAGCCACAATTCATGACAATAATGTCACCTGACATTGCAGCTGTCAATGGGATAGTAACCCCAAATTATGTTTTATTACTGGCTAGCATAATGGAAAAGAGGGAGGCTTCTTGAAGAAGGGCACAACTACCACCATCTAGTTAAACACTGCTTTGAATTCATGAGCAAATTGCCAGTTTATGATACAAGGTAACAAGCCACCAATCGAATTTCAATGGAACACTACAACAGGCTACAGAAATACCATAAGGTAGCTACCAACACCCCACTTCATTCTCTCTCATTGAAAAGAAACCTCAAAAATTAAATTTTGAGCAATGGAGAAACGAGGAAGTCTATTTTTAATCGGAAAAGACCCAAGACAACACATTGGCCTCTTTTAGCATAAAAAGCTCTCAGCATATATATCCTTCGCCAAAAGTTTAAACATTAATCAAAATAGAAATCTATTGTTTTTTCAAAGTTTTAATTTAAGTTCCAGTTGGTTAACATGCAGAATATTATTAGTTTCAGGTGTACAATCTATTGATTCAACGCTTCCAGAAGAAATCTATTTTCTAATAAGAAACCAGACTAAGTTCAAGAGAATATAGAAAATGGTTTCAACATTTTTTACAAATAAGCAACCAGATATAATGGGTCAATTCATGAAAAAGATTCTCACTTGAATGTCTTACCATTTTAAATTCAAATAATGCTTTTCAGTTCTCCCTTTGGATTACATAAATCGTAAACCCAGGATTATATAAATTCTAAACCCAAAGGCACATGAGAATTCTCCCACTGCAAGATTCAGGGCAGGATGTGAGACATAGTTTTGAAACAATGAAGAAGTCATACCTTGAAATCATATGTGGCATCTGGGTTTTCATCACAGGCAATAACTTCTGGTGCCATCCAATAAGGGGTCCCAATGAAGGTATTTCTCCTGCCCACTGTTCGATCAAGCTGGGCACTGACTCCAAAGTCCACTATTTAAGAGAAGACAGATGCATGAAGTCAATGTCCTTATATGGTGATAAAATGAATGTGCATTTTTTTTTTTTACTGTGGCAAAATAAACCCAACATAGAATTCACAATTTTAATCATTTTTAAGCGTACAGTTCTGTGTCATTAAATACATTCACATTGTTGTGCAACCATCCCCACCATCTGCTTCCAGAACTTTTCTGTCTTCCCAAACTGAAACTCTGTACTCATTAAACAATAACTCCTCATTCTCTCCTCCCTGCTCCCCACCCCTGCCCCTGGCAAGCACCATTCTACTTTCTGCCTCTGTAAATCTGGACTACTGTTGGTACCTCATATAAGTGGAGTCATACAGTATTTGTCTTTTTGTGACTGGCTTATGTCAATAAGCATAATGTCATCAAGGTTAATCCGCATGTGTCAGAATTTCCTAACTTTTTAAGGCTCAATAATATCCCATCGTATGCAGGTGCCACACTGTGTTTATCCATTCATCTGCTGATGGGCAACTTGGGTTGCTTCTTCCTTTTAGCAATTGTGAATGTTTATTTTTAAACTCTGTGTATAAATGGATAAAGTATACCAATGAGGAAAGCACAAAATGCTGTATTTGGTTAAGCCAAGGGTCTGTAGGGACCAAAAACAGGTGTTGAATAAAAAGCAAGCTTGTTTGCCATAAAAGAGAATACTTAGAGGATACAAAGGAAGTGGTTATGAGCCAAGTTTCTAGAGTCAGACTGCCTAAGTTTGCATCCCATTTCTGCCACTTACTAGTGATGTCACCTAGTGCTAGCAGATCAACCTCTTTAGGCTTCAGTTTCCAAATTTATAAAATGAGGGTGATGGTATTTACATAGAGTTGCTATGATGGCAAAGTGAGAGAAACTATGGAAGAGTGTTGTGTACAGGGCCTGACATAATATTCTCTCAACAAGTGACTGTTGATTAATGATGAGTGAATATTCTGAGGATACATTATCTAGCCAGTATACACAAACATATGTACATGCACGCACGTGTGTACACACACACACACGCGCGCGCACACACACACACACACACACACACACACCCTGCCTACGAAATGTATGCTTTTGTTTTAAGTGGGAATTACTCACAAGATGAAACTTTGGCCCCAAATGCTAACTAAGAAAAAATGGAAATTATGTATTTTAACAAAGAGGCAAGAACAAATGTTTAGGATATAAACACAGGAGATATTTCAATCTCTTTGAAAATAAACAATCATATGGGCAATACCTCCTTTCTAGATGACAAATTGCATATCCTAGAGATAGCTGTCAATCCATGCCCTTACTCATAGACGCCAAGCAGGCAAATGCATGTGGAGATTCTCTACCTTCTCTTCCCACCAGATTGTTGGAAAGAAGCACCAAGGAGAAGGGTTGCCTCACAGATAACTCTGGCAAGTGGAAGTAGGATATCCAGCATGCATACAAAGGAGAATACTGAACACCCATTTTGTGCACGTGCCCTAGGTAATAATGAAGTCGATGAAAATATAATGTAAAACATATGGGAATATAGCAGGAATTCATTATTCTAAATGTGTCTAACAGGATATTTTTCAGTAAACAAATGGGTCATCACTTTCTGTTATAGCAGCAACAAAGTCAACAAAATGGTAAGATACAGGAAACCATTTCAAGGTCAGTCACTTCTAATCTAAAGGGTTTTGCTTAAAAAAAACCTCATTTTGGGGGGCACCTGGGTGGCTCAGTCAGTTAAGTGTCTGACTTAGGCTTAGGTCAAGATCTCACAGTTTGTGGGTTCGAGCTCTGCCTCGGGCTCTGTGCTGACATGTCAGACCCTGGAGCCTGCTTTGGATTCTGTGTCTCCCTCTCTCTCTGCCCCTCCCCCACTCACTGTCTCATTCTCTCTCTCAAAAATGAATAAACATTAAAACATTTTTTTAAAAATCTGAATTTTTTTCTACGTATTGATTAAGCAAATGGTTCTGTCTGCTATATTGTATACCAATTCACTCAAGCACTTTTAGAAAATGTTTTGAAACAAAGAAACATTTTCCTCTTCGTTCTGTAGTACACTGACCTCCAAATTCACAGTGAGTGACAAATTTATATTCATTAAAAACAAAACAAAATGGAAAAACAATCAGCTGTTGAAATAATCGTATCAGTTCCCTCAATTCCTAGGCTCACTGGATCCTGTTCTTACCTAGTTTAACTTCTGCGTTCTCAGTCAGCAAGACATTCTGCCCTTTAATATCTCGATGAATCACTTTATGCTGGTGCAGATGACTCAGCCCCTGGAGTAACAGAGAGTTGAAAAGGGTTAACAGGACAGAAGCCAAGATGCAAATAAACTAGCTGGGTTGTCAGTGATCCAAAAAAGATGTGAACTCACCCAGAGAGACTTTTGTTATCAGACTCACATCTTTCATATGTGTACAGTGCTGTTCTAAACTAGGCAACTGATCAATATAAACTAAAATACAGAAGCAGTCTTTGCAACGCCTGGTGCTATATTAATGAACTGCTTGCATATCAGCATTGATCTCAGGTAGCATGGACCCAAGCGGACAATGATGTGGCTCTGGCATGCACGAGTTTCGGCTGATGGTACTGAGAAAAGTGAGGGCTGACTGCATGTGCTGGTTTGTAACAGAGTCTAGAGTCTCTTACAGAAAACTAACCTGATTTAACTAAGTACTCCAGTTTGTTTTTTAAATCAATATCTGAATTCAAAAGTTAAAAGTTACATTATAGTGTATAATTTTAACTAAGCACAATGAAATATTTCTCAGTCCAGACAAGAAATTTCCCATTGCCTTTAGCCAAAGTGCCTCACATTAAAAAAAGAAAACAGCAATTTCCCTTTCCTTTGTTTGGCATTCATAGCTGTCATCTTTAGTGCTTTATGATATTTATGACTTTGTGTTCATTATATGAAATAATTATGTGGTGGCATCCAAACCTGATTGTGTTCCCCTTCTCCATGAGTTACTCTCACTTTGGCTTCTCTGTGGTCTGAGTTCTAAAAATCTACAGACTTGCTCTAAGTCAGACAAAGCATAACCTAAAATAATCTCAAATTGGTGTCTTAAAGCAAATTATGTTATGCTAACACTTGCTCATCCAAGGTATTTATACTCAGGTATTGCCATTTTATTATTTATACTTTTCTGTCTTTTTAATTTTCCTGCATAATGACAAAACCCTGGTATGAAAAATGAAGTTGACATAAAAAAATTCTAAATATCTGAATTCCCTTGTTGAAAAGACTCATCAGAAGAATATGGATGTTCAAAAAGATCAATGTGTATGTTCAGGAATATCAGTAAACATAAACCATGAGAGTTTGAAGCACTGGCTTGGGCGCTAAAAAATTACCTTTCTTATCAGTCAGGTTAGCTCAAGGTGGACATCAAGCAGATTAAAATGTTTTATAGCATCTTAACATCCCATGAATTCTTTTAAATTTTTTTTTTCAACGTTTTTTATTTTTATTTTTGGGACAGAGAGAGACATAGCATGAACGGGGGAGGGGCGGAGAGAGAGGGAGACACAGAATGGGAAACAGGCTCCAGGCTCCGAGCCATCAGCCCAGAGCCCGACGCGGGGCTCGAACTCACGGACCGCGAGATCGTGACCTGGCTGAAGTCGGACGCTTAACCGACTGAGCCACCCAGGCGCCCCAACATCCCATGAATTCTTAAAAGAGGGACTGAAGATCCCTTGGCCTCCTTCACTACCAGAGCTTTTGGAAGCAGGCACCAGAGCACACAAGTGAGCCAAATGCCATATTTTATGACATCGTATGATGCATGGAGGGTTATCTCTGAAACTTCTTGTGATTGAGTGTCTCTTCCAATGAGTCACCTTATCCCAAATGCCAGTACCTTTTGGGAGAACGTATTGGAAGAAAGAAGAAAACAGTTTTCACACATTCTACCCGAGCATTGAGGGAGAATCATCAGGTGATGATCCTGCTGTTTTCAGAACCCTGGAGAGCACATGGTGGATCCCCAGGGTTCCCCAGCAGCACAGAAAGGTATATTGCAGAACCAGCCCTGAAGACCCAACAGATTCTTGGCACTACTGGGTGGTCTCGAAGACTAAATAACCTTTCGTGCTTTCTCTAAATGAGTAAAATTGTAAGTCAGAAATTCAAATGAAGTTGACAAAAAGGCACCTTGATCTTTGAAAATAAATGTCAGATTTGAAGGACAGCAGCAGCCATACCTCCTTGTATCCCACTCAAATTTTGTTTTGTGTCCTTTTGCCCACCCCAAGCCATGGAGAGCTTATCCTATGTTTGCTCTTAAGAGCTTTATTTTTTGTGTTTTTCACCTTTATGTCTCTAATCCAGGTGGAATTAATTTTTAAGCAGGATATAAAGTAGGTATCAAGTTACATATTTCCACACGACTATTCAATTAACCAAGCACTATTTACTGATAAGGGCACCCTTCCCCCATGCACCGCAGCACTTCCTTTGTCATAAATCAGGGGTCCATATGAAGTGCATCTGTTTCTGAATATTTATCCTGTTCCTTTGGCCATCTGTGTATTTGTGTGACGATACCTCATTCTGTCTTATCTACTCAGTAGCTTCATAATAAGTCTTGATAACTGGCACCATAACTCGTTCAGCTTTGTTCTTCTTCTTCAAGATTGCCTTGGCTATTCTTGGCACTTTGCATTTCCATTTAATGTTTTAAAATTCAGCTTGTCAAGGGGTGCCTGGGTGGCTCAGTCAGTTGACCGTCTGACTCTTAATTTCGGCCCAGGTCATGATCTCATGATTCGTGGTTTCGAGCCCCACGTTGGCCTCTGCACTGACAGCTCAGACCTTATTTGGGATTTTCTCTCTCTCTCTGCACCTTCCCTGCTTGCACTCTCTCTCTCTCTCTCTCTCTCTCAAAATAAATAAGTAATTGTTTAAAAAATAAAGCTCATAAATATCCACAGATACACCTAGAGAAATTTTGATAGGGAGTTCAATGAAACCACGGATCAAACCGGTAAGAAATAACATCTTTACAATATTCAATATTCTTATCTGTGAAATGGTATATACCTCCATTTATTAAAGTCTTCTTTAATTTCTCTCACTAATATTTTGTAGTTTACAGTGTATAAGTCATTCACATCTTTCTATAAATTTATTTCTAAGTATATGCTATCACAAATGTTATTTTTATGAGTCCATTTTCTTTCTTTCTTTCTTCCTTTCTCCCTCTCTTTCTTTCTTTCTTTCTTTCTTTCTTTCTTTCTTTCTTTCTTTCTTTCTTTCTTTCTTTCTTTCTTTCTTTCTCCTAATGTGGTTTCAATTTCTTAATGTCTTCTATCCACCCACCCATCCATCCATTCACAGCACATAATCTGTCTCTCAAAAGTGTATCTTGGGCACATCATGAAAATAGTTTTAACTTTTATTCCCTTAGATTAAGAAGGCAGAGCTTATAAATAAATTATGATTGTGAAGCAGATCTAGTAATAATGCTCAGTAAATGTACAATAGACTCCATTTTACTAGCAAGAGATAAATAAACTAGTCTGACTGAACCCTGACCGATTACCTTCTTCTGAATTGAGCTCAGTACATATGATATTATTGTCCAGATTGCCTGACTGAGATTAGTGGGCAAAACTGGACAAATATACATAGTCTTATCCAGATATTTTGATTGATTTAAGTGACAACATCTCAAAGAATTTTTTTTTCATTTAAAATCAGTTAGACGAGGTTATAAATGCTGGAATGGTTAAGGTCATGCAATTCATAAACTATTTTCATAAATGGAAAATTCAAGTAATCGAAAAAGCTCTAAAAAATTCATTTCCTAAGTGAAACCTTTATCTCTATGATCTAAAATCATATTTCTAATTGAAAACACCATTGGAAATGGTTAAGGAAAGTCAACCAATGTTAACCCCCCAAATGAGAGTTCACATGGCCTGATCAGAATGACTCTCCCTTCTATTGGAGCAGACCACAAAACCACCACCACTGCCATCATTGTTAGAATAAAGCTTTAGAAAGCTCTACAATACTTTTGTGAATGTCAGTGGAAGGTTGGTACAAAGTTCAACACCTCCCAAGATACTCCATGTTGTCACTTACTCGTAAGATCTCCCTGCAGATGTACGCGATCCACTCTTCCTTCAACGTGTTACCTTTTGTGTTCTTGATCAGGTCAGTGACAGAGCCAGCACCACAAAACTCCATCACCAACTGGCAAAGGAAGCAAACATACCATAATTATAATTATACTTCACAGCTTCCACTGGGTTAAGACAGCATAAGTCATTCCAGTTGGCTGCTTTAGAATGCCATTCCTGTAAGGAACAAGTGATCGTAAGACAATATATAAAACATAAACCTATATCTTAATTTCTTTCCAAAATGATGGAAAAGAAAGATTATTTTTAATTTTCCAATCTGAAAATTATAGTTGGAAATTGAGGAAAATCTCCATATTCTAAGTATTTTTAAAAACGAGGGCAGATGTATTTGAGAATATCTCTGCAGTTTTATCCAGCAATTGATCTCATCTCCCCTACAAAAGCGGATCATTCTCCTGTCTGAAAGAGCTATGGTTTTCTAGGCAGTCCAACATTAGGACAATAAAGTGTAGGCTGTTTATGCTATTGGTTTGTAAGTGGCTCTGTAAGCTGTCAGAGTGCGGACTATCTGTTTTTAATTAACTTCAGCAAATGTTCCCGGGAGGTTAGACACATCAAATAAATTCAATAAACAATAAGCCTTAATTTAGCACCTTTCATCCAAAAAGCTTCAAGTTCTCTATAAATATAAATTCATTACAGCACTCAGCAACTTTATCGAATAGGCAGAAAATAATCCTCTCCCTTATTTAATAGAGAAATAAAGACTAGAAGAGGGAAAACAATCCATCTGATTTTACACTCATTTTCTAGGTTGAGGAAACATATCCATTTCCATATTTTCTCCCTTTTCTTAAAACTAAAAGAGGTCTTCTACAAATGTCATCTTATTAAGTACTTATATATATTTTTGTAATTATATGAAAAGAATTCAGAATAACTAGCAATCAATCTCTGACTAGACACTAGAAACAGAACTAAAATGGATCCATAAGAAATCACATTGATGGTTTTGGCTTTGTCCAAATGTCCATTCCCAACATCAACACCATGGTTGCCTAATAGAAACTCAGTAAAACTCTGAAATGAGTTTCATGAATGAGTTTCCAGTGCGTCTTCTGACTTGTCTTATGATTCCACAAATGGCAGGAAATGCTACCATCTTCTCCAGACTGCCAAGGGAAGTAAAGAGACCTATTAGAAGTTTCTGTAAGGAAATTTGAGAAGTGCCACAGTAGCTCACACTGCAACCTAAAAAGAGTTGCAGAGTTGTCATATATGATAGCCAGGAAGCTATAGGAGACCACAAGATCATGTTAGAAAGAACTCAAGAATCAACTTGAAGAGGTTCTCACTGGCCAACTATGGGATGATTTGAGCATCAATAAAAGTAACACCTGCAACGGTTTGAAACACATTAAATGTGCCTAACTAAATGCATTAATAAACAACCCTCAAAAAGAATATATATAACTGGCTCTGTCTTATTTTGAGACTGGTAAATAAAGGGAAAGAATCAAGAGTTTATACTGCCAATCTTAGACAAGTTTTACCACTGGATAATTAAGTACTTAAGAGGTAAATTTTCTTTTCATAAACAGCAGGCATTCCATGCAATAAATGAAGAGGACACAAGAGAATTAGAATATTACTATTTCATAGCCCCTAAATAAAAAATTTAAGCACTGATTATCAATGGCTGCTAACACTAAAATCAATCAATCAATCAATCAATCAATAAATAAATAAGAAGTAACCAGACAGGATTTGCCTCTTGATTAGAATAACAACATCACCTAAGAAGTAGCCTTGCCAAAAACAAACAACAGCAAACAAACAAAAAACCGAGAATCTGATCAAGTGTTTAGTTCCAACTGCCAAATTACAAAAAATTCAGAGTACTGAGGAACATGTTACCTCATGGGGACACAATCAAGAAAACCTAGAATAGAAAACTCCATTGGGCAAATGACCCATTTGCTTTAACAAGGAAATTGCAAGAAGGTAAAAAGGAGATGGAGGGGATATCTATAGACTTAAAACCATTAAAAAAGATATACCAACAATGTGCAAAGGATGCAACTTATCTAAATATGATTTTTTTTAAAAAGCTGTTAAAATTGTTGAGGCAATTAAAGCTTTGCATACAGACTAGATATTTGATGATACTAAGGAAATATGAGGTTTTTTTAAAAGTGTGATAATGGTACTGTTGTTATGTAAAAAATTCTTATCTTTTAGTGAAACATACTGAAATATTATGGATAAAATGATATGATGGTCTTTTCTATAAATGCTGCTGGGACAACTGAATATCCACATGTAAAAGAATGATGTTGAACCCTGACCTCATACTATACAAAAATTATCTCAAAATGGATCAAAGACCTAAATATAAGAACTAAAACTATAAAACTCTGAGGAGAGAATACAGGGGTAAATTTCCATGACCTTGGACTTGGCAATGGTTTCTAGCTATGACAATAAAAGCACAAACAACAAAAGCAAACACAGATAAATTGGATTACATTAAAATTAAAAACTTCTATGCATCAAAGGATATAAACAAGAGAGTGAAAAGAAAACTCCCAGAATGGAAAAAATATTTGTAAATCATATATCTAATAAGAGTCTAGTATCCAGAATATATAAAGAACAGATCAACAACAAAAAAATAAACAACATAATTTAAAAATGGGCAAAACACTTGAATAGACATTTCTTCAAAGAAGATATACAAATAACCTGCAATCACATGCCAAGATGTTTATCATCAACAGTCATTAGGAAGTTGTAAATCAAAACAATAAGATACCACTTTATACCCACTAGGATGGTTATAATTTTTTTAATAAGTCAGAAAATAACAAATGTTGGCAAGGATGTGAGAAATTGGAGCCCTCATATACAGCTGGAGGGAATGTAAAATGTTGCAGTCACAAACAGTTTAATGGTTTCACACACATTAAGTTAACATAGAATTGCCATATGACCTAGTAATTCCAATTCTAGGTATATACTCAAAAGAATTGAAAACCAAGTATTCAAACAAAAACTTGCATCAGAATGTCCAAAGCAGCACTATTCACAATAGACAAAAGGTGGAAGTAACGAAAATGTCCACCATTGGATGAATAAACAAAATGTGGTATATCCTATAATAAAGTATTATTTTGCTATGAAAAGGAAAGAAGTACTGATGCCTGATACAACATGGCTGAATCTTGAAAAGATTATACTGGGGCGCCGGGGTGGCACAGTCGGTTAAGCGTCCGACTTCAGCCAGGTCAGGATCTCGCGGTCCGTGAGTTCGAGCCCCGCGTCAGGCTCTGGGCTGATGGCTCGGAGCCTGGAGCCTGTTTCCGATTCTGTGTCTCCCTCTCTCTGCCCCTCCCCCGTTCATGCTCTGTCTCTCTCTGTCCCAAAAATAAATAAAAAACGTTGAAAAAAAAAAAATTTAAAAAAAAAGAATGTCCAAAGCAGCACTATTCACAATAGACAAAAGGTGGAAGTAACGAAAATGTCCACCATTGGATGAATAAACAAAATGTGGTATATCCTATAATAAAGTATTATTTTGCTATGAAAAGGAAAGAAGTACTGATGCCTGATACAACATGGCTGAATCTTGAAAAGATTATACTGGGGCGCCTGGGTGGCGCAGTCGGTTAAGCGTCCGACTTCAGCCAGGTCAGGATCTCGCGGTCCGTGAGTTCGAGCCCCGCGTCAGGCTCTGGGCTGATGGCTCGGAGTCTGGAGCCTGTTTCCGATTCTGTGTCTCCCTCTCTCTGCCCCTCCCCCGTTCATGCTCTGTTTCTCTCTGTCCCAAAAATAAATAAAAAACGTTGAAAAAAAAAAATTAAAAAAAAAAAAAAAAAAGAAAAGATTATACTAACTGAGAGAAGGACCAAAAAGGCTCTATATTGTATAAACCCACTTATATGAAATATCCAGAATAGGCAAATCCCTAGAAACAAAAAGATTAGTGGTTGCCAATGGTTTCCTTTTGGAGTCATGACAAAGTTCTGGAACTAGATAGTGGTAATGGTTGGACAATACTATGTACTTAATGCCACTAAATTATATATTTTAAAATGGTTAAAATGTTAAATTTTATGTTATATATTTTTATCAGAACTTAGAAAAAGAGATATAATGAAAAGATATGTTTCAAAATAATAGAAGGGAAGAAGTGGGTAAGCATATGGATGGGCAGGATTGGTCAATGATTGATGGTTTGGGGACTAGTGTTGCGCATACGAGTGTCCATTACATTGTTCTCTTTACTATTGTGTATTTGGGGGATTCTCTGCAATACAAAGTTAAAGAAAAATCCCATTGTGTAGCAAACCATGGTTCAATGGTGGCAGGATAGACTGAAGAAACATCCTTGGGTTGAAATATTTTCTCAAGTGAGCTGAATATGTTTGTGCTCCTTTCTCTTCTCAAATCTCATTTTGACAAACACAGTGACCAGACCTCCTATGAATCCTTCCATTGCTCCCATATCAGCAGGAGAAAATGTCCCACCGCTGAGCTCTATTAGGCCACGAAATTATAGTTCCCAAGGAAAGCAGTGGAAGCCCAGTGACTCTAGTCTTTTAAAATTAGATTGGACAAAATACTTTCAAATATTCAGTAGGAAACAATCCTGCTCTAGCCAGGCACTAATGTCAGTGATTTCTATAATTTGCTTCGCTATTCAGCTCTAGCTGAAGGCTGCTGAATTCTTTTCATCTCACTATGGAATGAAATGATTGTTAAATTATGTAATGGGATTTAAAAAAAAAAAGAGAAAGAAAGGAAGAAACCAGCATTTGCTAGCAACTGGTTCCTGCAGCCACACAATGACACTGATAATTACTGCCACCACGCAGCAGGGACCCTCCCTCATCACAAGGAACCTCATCACATTAATAAACAGAAACAGGGCTCAACATGCCAAGCCCAGCAGCAATAAGTCAATAACTTCACATCTCACAAGAAAGAAATAATGGATCATTAATATTTTCCCCCAAAGAAAGTTCTTGAAGAGTTGACACTGGGGCAACAATACTTGCTAACATTAACTGAGAATTTGCCACGTGCCGGGTGCTGGGTTTGGTGATTTGCAGCTACTGATTCATTAATACGCCATTTCCTCAATTCCCTTTTCCTTATTCACTTAGAAATGAAGCTTAGTAATGGTCTGCAGCCTTATCCATGGACTATCTACTCATTAAGTAAGCAGAGAGTGTTGAAAGAATGGTGCTCTCTCAAGTACTAGTTATGTGACCCTGGGCATGTATGTTCTCTAACCACCCTGGGCTCAGCACCCCACCACCATCACTATAAAATGCAACATAAAACAATAAACTAAACTAAACTAAACTAAACTAAAATAAAATAAAATAGAATAAAACAAAACAAAACAAACTAAACTAAACTAAACTAAAATAAAATAAAGCAAAATGTTTGGTGTGAACACTAAATGTGTTTATGAGTGTAAAGGTCCTAGCAGTCCCAAATCTTAAACTATACTTATTACTTTTTATCTGTTGGTCTGTCTGCATTTTTAAAACCGAGCAACCAGGAAGAGTTTCCAGCTTGGAAGATGGTATCAATAGCTTCCCAAGATCCACTTCAAATGGCTGACAGAGCATGGGGCACATGCATTTCTATAACCTCTATTAGCAAAAGAGCACAAAGAACACATGGCTTTTTTTAAAGCTTGTATCACATGGCAAGAAAAAAACAGTGGTGCGTTCCAGGATGTCGGATCTTTTTATTTGAGGCTGAAGAGGTAGAGGGAAAGGTTTAGAAGGAATGGTACATTTGAAATGCTCTTTCCACACCACCGAAATAACTGGGTCAGAAAATAGAATACACCTGTGTGTCACTTGGGAAAAGAGAAGAGAAGCTGGGTTGAAGGTGAGAACAGAACTAAGCTCAGGCAGGAAGGGGCCTGGACCTGGAACCGTGTCACTGACTAGATATTTAAGAAACAATATGGTGAAGTGAGACCCAATTAAGAGGGAAGGGGTTGGGGTGCCTGGGTGGCTCAGTTAGTTAAGCCTCTGACTTTGGCTCAGGTCATGATCTCACAGTTAATGAGTTCATGCCCTGCATCAGGCTCTGTGCTGACAGCTCGGAGCCTGGAATCTGCTTCAGATTTTCTCTCTCTCTCTTTCTCTCTCTCTCTCTCTCTTTCTCTCTGCCCATCCCCTGCTCTCACTCTGTCTCTGTCACTCTCTCTCAAAAATAAATAAAACATTAAAAAAATAATAATAATAAAAGGGGGAAAGTGTTGCCTGGATTATTTGGACACGTAGTTATTGTTACCGACACTAAAAAGGTTAACTTTTAAAAACAAAGAGTTTGTTTTTAATGTTTACTTATTTTTGAGAGAGAGAGAGCGAGAGTGGGGGAGGGGAAGAGAGAGGAAGACACTGAATCCAAGGCAGGTTCCAGGCTCTGAGCTGTTGGCACAGAGCCCAACACAGGGCTGGAACCCATGAGCCATGAGATCATGACCTAAGCCGATGTCAGATGTTCAACTGAGTCACCCGGGTGCCCTTTAAAAAAGAACAACAAAAAAACACAAAGTTCTAACATATGTCACAACTTACATGGTTGTTTGTCATGTATTTTTGTCAGTTGTCTTATATTTCTGTTTTCTCTTAGAGGCTGTGGGGGGAGGAGGCACTTATTATGCCCTCCTCTGCCTTCCCCTCTCCAGGACAATATTTAAGCAAAAGGTCTTAGGTCTCAGCTGAGCCCAGAAGGAATTTCAGAAGCACTGCCTGAGCCAGCCCTGAGCTCACCTCAATCAGGAGGGGCCTTCAATATGGAGTCACCTGCTGTGGTCACTTCTTTAAAAAAATTTTTTTAATGTTTTATTTTATTTTTGAGAGACAGAGAGAGACAGGGCATGAGCAGGGGAGGAGCAGAGAGAGAGGGAGACACAGAATCCGAAGCAGGCTCCAGGCTCTGAGCTGTCAGCACAGAGCCCGATGCGGGGCTCGAACCCATGAACGCGAGATCATGACCTGAGCTGAAGTTGGACGCCTAACCAACTGAGCCACCCAGGCGCCCCTGTGGTCACTTCTAACCTGCACTTTCCAATCCTAATCACCTCTGAAATACTTTTAAAAGGTTTATCCTCAGAACCAACTTAAGAAGCTTAGGATGATTTCTGGGGTCCCTACAGTATTCACTGGTCTGCTAGTTAACTGGTTTTAAGATCCTATAGAAGAAACAATGCTTTATGATATTTTAGAATTGCAGGCACTAGCCCCAAACACCTCAACTTGTTCCCCTCACATATCACTAGTCAGTCACTCACAAGAATAACTATTAACAGATCCTTCTCTTTTATAGTAAAAGGAGGAGAAAGAGGCAGGGAGAGGAAGACGAGGGAGCAGGATGCTTAAGGTCTGTCTAAAATGAGAGAAGTTCTGGAGCACCAGGGTGGCTCAGCCAGTTAAGTGACTGACTCTTGATTTTGGCTCAGGTCAGGATCTCATAGTTCATGAGTTCAAGACCCGCATCAGGCTCTGCTTGGGATTCTGCCTCTCTCTCTCTCTCTCAAAAGAAATAAACTTAAAAAAAAAAAAAAAATTGAAATGAGAGAAGTTTGTACTGAGCAACTGAAGGGGCATTCTAAGAAATGGGTAGGAAAGATAAACTCCCAAGAATTCACAGCTCTGCAGAGGATAAGTATCTTGACCTTGAAGGTCCAGAAACATCAGAAAGGCACAGGATATTTTTATCATGTGTGGCTGGGAATAGCCACAGATCTCATCTGCATGATTTATGAAGGTGTAAACAAAACCAGTACTTTGTTTATAGAATGCTGTCTCACTTGTCAGAGGTAGTTTAAAGTCCCACAATATAAAATACACGTGTATGTAAGTACAGAAATTGGCAGGTCTACATATGAACGTGCTTACCATTTAAGCCAACTTACGTAAAAGTAAAGTAAAACTGGTGGGAATTTCAAATTTGGAAATGCATTCATTTTTAAACTAGCATGTATTTGAAAAGAAAAATTCCTTCTACATTATATTTTTAGACTTCAGAACAAGTGCTTGAACTACAAATTCTAAGTTTTGCAAAGACAAAAAATTGAGTCCCAAGGACGTGAAGTCTCTCAAACTTTGTCAATGTAGTTTCTGGATAATGAACGACTTTATATCTTGAGAACGACAATGCGAGTTTGAATATATGGAGCCAACTGGTACTTTTAGCGACAAGAAGCCTGTGGAAAGGATAGGCCCACTACAAGGGCTCAATGGTTACCATGTCTAGGGAGAGAGAGCCTCAGAGTTGGCATAGAAGCATTCAGGGAATAAACAAAGTTAGTTGCATCTTGTATTTGGTTTCTGGTGCTCAAGTTTCTCAGTATGTATGCAAGCTCAGCTGGGGAATTTTTCCTGTTAGGAGTAAACCATTACGTGTCCATTCTGCTCACAGAAACTAACCTTATTAAGGCTGTTAAGAAATGCTCAATGCTGCTGGTCAGAATGTTACAGCCAAATAGAAGAATTTGGGGAAGGGATGGGAAAGCAAGCTTTCAGACAAGTAAAAACAGGAAAAGAAGAGAAAATACTAGCCTCAGAAGATTTATGATTAAGCAGCTTGATAGTTGAGGATTTTGAGAAGCATTTAGGTTAATGAGACACAGACTTTGGTTCAGAATTTATCTAGAAAAGGAACCAGAAGGTTTGTTTAGACCAGTGGCAGAATAACTCTGGGGACACATAAGTTTTCCTTCTGCTCAGGTGAAAAGAAGTTTAAGCACATTTCAAATGAAATTCATTGGGATAAAAGAAGAAATCATTTGTACATTCTTGTCACAGAATCACCCATCGGTTCATAAAAATGGCTCTTTTAAAGCTGATCTCAGGCCCTGTTGCAAAGTATCAAATTAGGTATGACTTTAACTCTGTGTTTGTAACTAAGTAACATATCTCTATAGGTCCTGCAATAGGACAGCTCTGAGACTGGAAGCCTGTTTACAATCATTCCTCCTAATATTTCAGGCACTCCTTCTAGAATTACCAAAGTTAGCCTTTCAAAAATTTCTACTCACAAATAATAAGATTCAATTACTTCTCCAGACAAATGACCTAGGCTCTATATATATGAAGAAAGGAGTTCTTTAGTTATACAAGTGACAAATACTGATTAAAACAATCAAAAAAAAAATTAAAAAAGGAAAGAAAAGAAAAATAAAGCCTCATTTCTGATGCATAGAACTCAAAAAGGAGAAATATTAATTATTCAAAGGACTCAGCTACAGGTGGCTGAATTTTTAATAATGCTATCTGCAGCATTTCATATTTATACTTTACAACAACCAAAAATGTCAATGGGCATGATCTTTTTGCCAGGCAAGATGCTACAGCAAATGTAAACTCTAGCAGACCTAGGTCTAGAGGCTGTGGCCAACATCACTGCAGATTCTAGAAAGGATCTCTCATTGGTTCATCTCAATATCTTATTTACAGATGATCTTATGCAGGAGCTAGGCAACTAACATCAATATGTGAAGTTTAGCATGTATGGAAGTCACCTGGGAGTGGTGGAATTTCTGGTACAAATTGGAGCAGGCGTGTGCTCCCCAAACAGTTATAACACACTGCTGCTATTGGGGGTTTCAGGCCCAGCATTTTCAAATCATCCTGGTTTTCAAAACTTTTTAAGGAATCCAGACTTTTGCAAGAAATTGATTTTTTCTAATGTTGCCATAACTAAAACACCGCCATCTTATGTGACTAAAACTAAATACATTCACCCAGACAGTACTTAGCCTCTGGGCTGCCAGTTTGAAAACCCAGGCCTATTACTCTAAAGTTACCATTTTTATATGGAAGAAACCAGATGTCAGAGATGCTGCCTCTGCCAATACCAGAACCCAGGTCTCTGGATTCCAGATCAGGTTTCAGCCAACGGTGGCAATGTTTGTCCCCTCAATGCATATATAGTTTTTGAACTCTTAGCTCTGCAAGGCTATACTGTTGCAATCTAATGAATGGCTTACTGAGACATTTCAGTACAGTAATCTGCTGTCTTACTTGACCACCTTACATTTTGGAAACTAATCGGATATTATTGCTTTTGGGGTGCCTGGGTGGCTCAGTCAGTTAAGAGTCTGTCTTCAGCTCCACCGTTGGGGAATTCCAGCCCCGAGTTTGAGCCCTGAGCGTGCTGACAGTACAGAGCCTGCTAGGATCCTCTGTCTCCCTTTCTCTCTGCTCCTCCCTTTCTCTCTCTCTCTCTCTCTCTCTCTCTCTCTCTCTCTCTCTCCCTCTACTCAAAAATAAATATTATTTAAAAAAAAAAGAAATTTATCATTGTTTATAAGATATTCTAGTCCTGGGATTGTGGTAGTATGAGAAGACAGCAAAATATGTATGATTTTGCCTTCTAAGGTTAGAGTATTAGTACCCCTAATAGATGGTACTTGTCCCTCAGTCCCAGTGCCCGAATGGTGTGCAGCAAAATGGAGAGCTTCTCATCACTGAGATGGGGTGGAATGAGACGGCCGTGCTGTGTGACAGAGCTTGCTTGTTTCCAAGAGATCAGAATCTTTATTGAAAGAGCTCCCTTTTTTGATTTCCGGTTCAGGCCCTGAGCGGTTGATAAAGGAGAATTACTTAGCCATTATCAGAAGTAGCTGTATTTCCTCAAAGAGCTGGTACTAAACAAGAGTTTATCTCTACAACAAGACTGATAGAATTCGCACAGATTATAATTCAATCAGACACCTAAAACAGCACATGTGTTGGCTGGTAGGATATGTGCAAAACCTCTAGCCACAACAAAAGAAATAACTGGGGAATATTTCCTGTAGTCTGGATACTGGGAATGCATGTTAGAAAGTGCTGCTTTTGGGAAGCTTGGGTGGCTCAGTCAGTTCAGCATCTGACTCTTGATTTCGGCTCACGTCATGATCTCATGGTTGATGAGTTTGAGCCCTAAATTGGGCTCTGTGCTGACAGCATGAAGCCTGCTTGGGATTCTCACTTGCTGCCCCTCCCCACTCACACTTGTGCTCTCTCTCTCTCTCTCTTTCTCTTAAAAAAGTGCTGCTTTGGTTGCTACAGGTTACGTCTCTATATAATTCACAATAACATTTTTATATAAATGTAATCCTAACAGAATGCCATTAGTCCAAAGAGTCAACTATCTGTGATCTTTGCAATTGTTTGCTAAAACATTCCCAAAAGTCTTAAGGTACTCCTCAAGGCATATTTCTTAGACTTCCACATCAGTCTTATTAGTAGCTAACTGGTCCTGCTACCCTCTTTGAAAATTGGGGAACTGAGGAATGGAGGTTAAAGATGAAGTCAAAATAAACCCAAAGCGTCAATCCTATTTGGAACACCAACTTTTGATATCAGAATTATTTTTTACAACTTAAAAGAATGTAAAGCTCAAGGGCTTGATTCTAGCATACGAGAGCTTGGGGTTAGCTAGCACACTGGCTTTATCACTCACCAGCTGTAAGACCTGGGGTAAATTTCTTAACTTCTCTGAGCCAAATTTCCTTATCGGTAAAGTGGGGATAATGATAGATCTAAAGTATAGAGTAGTTGTAAAGATCTAATAAAATAATATGATAATGCAAAAAAAACAACAACAAAAAACCCAAAACCATAAAATTTGGCATATGAGAAGCAAGCAATAAATATTATCTGCCACTGTTATTATTAACACAGAATGGCTCAAATTTAGTGAGTCAGAGCCCTTGGAATAATGATACACAATCACATTCTATAACCAAGGTCCCACCAACATTGTACTCTGGTATTAATTTCCCATTATGTTTCTATTCTGCCTTTACTTTTCCAAGTTCCCCCTGAGTTTGTTACCAAATAGAAAGAGCACAACTAGAAAAAGAAGATGGCCTCATCCTCGTAAGCATTTCATGGCTTGGTATTTTTTTCCCCAGTAACACAGAAGCTAATGGACGATTACTAGTGGGGATGGTCCCTGCTAGGCTCTCTGTCTTCCAAGCAGAATGTGGGTCCTACTTAATTGCAGGTGGTCAAATGGAATGTGAAGGCCTGGCCCTCCCTTGGTGCCTGGGTTTGGGAGAGACCACTATTTGCAGATCTCCCTTTGCCAACCTCAGGAAGGGGATTCGCTTGCTAAAACAGTCTCCTAATTGGCCTCCCTGATTCTACTCTGGCCTCCATCTGGTCTAGTCTCAACCCAGAAATGGGAGAGACCCCTTAACTACGTGGCTCATATTCCATCCCTCCTCTACTTTCAAAACCCTCCAGTGCCCCCCCCCCCCCAACCTCACTCAGAGTAAAAGCTGATATCTTTCCAATGGTCGGTAAGGCCTTGCATGATGTGGCTCCAGGTCTCATCTCCCAGGTTTCTGATCACACTGCTCCCATTGTTATTCTTGGAAACCACCAGGCTTGGAACACACCTCCTTGAGTCCTCTACAATGGGACTTCCTCTGGATGCAACCCCATCAACCTTTCCCTGCTCTACTAGGTTCTTGTCAGCTTCCAGTACTCTCTACACTTTTCTTACTAACTATATTTATTTTCTATGGTCTGTAGCAGGAGTGTAAGCTACACGTAAGTAGGGGCTTTCTTTAGTTTTGTTCATGGATATATCCTAAGTGTCTACAAGAGTCCCTTTTGTCTAGCAAGTGCTTGATATATATTTGTAGGATGAACAAATGAATGGTGACTGAATAAATGAATATATACACTTGCAGACTCTTGATTCCCAGCAACCACAGCTGTCTTCGTGGGAGGAGCAGCTGGCCAGGGTGAGAACTGGCAGGCAGCAACTGATTCCCAAGAATACGAAATCTCCTGTTCACGCCATGCAGATGCAAACGGGCTTCCTGCTTTCTTCCAGTGCCTATTGGAAAATGGACTGCAGGTCTGCTTATTTAAAAACAATAACAACAAACTTCCAGTGCCTTTCACAGAACTTCAGGCCAAGCTAAATTGTCACATTTCAGGATGCCTGCATTCTGACTCTGCATTCATCCATTAATGAGCTTTGAGGCCCTGGGAAAGTCAATTAACTTCCTGGGGATCCAGCAAAATAAAAGACGACTAATTTTGTTTCCAACTTAAAAAACTGCAGCATTAGGAAATGGGTAAAAATAAGTGAATCCCTGCTTGACCACTCCTCTCTTTCTTCCAACCAATTTCTAAATAAACATCCAGATTTTAACAATTCACTCTCACAAGAAAACCAACTCTCCTATCTGGCCCATCTGACAGAAGAAGTGATAAATAGTTGGGTGTGACTGACTCAGCTTGTACTATTGCAAGTGATTCCTGAAGGTGGTGGTTCCAAAGCTACATTAATGCTTTCGTTTAATTTGGAACCAGGGCCCTGACCAAACAAAAAAACTCTCTGCAGACAGCATTAAAACAGCTATCATTCTCCACTTGTTATCTGCTGAAGCTTATGGCAATATGGGGTCATTGCTAAAAAGCTAGATTCTTGATGACGTAGAAGTCCTTTAGGAACACAGAGATATTCCTACTTGAATCATCTTATCACTTCCTGTCGAACTTTTAGTCCACAAATAAAATGAACTCTCAAAGTACCTGCAGCCATCTGCTTTGTACCGACATTATTAGCAACCAGGTCTGTAGAAATAATAATCATTTTCATTTACAGTCCAATTATTCTATCAGCTTCGTATGCTCAGCACCTTCCTGGCACTGAGGCCACAGAGATGCAAACACAGTCCTTGCCTCAGATTGTTGACTGTCTTTGAGGAGCAAAGACAGCCCAATGGGGAGCAATTAAAAAAAGAAGAAACAGAAGTGGCTCTGATGTTCAACGTAAGAGAAAGTTTAGAAGAAAAAAGAAGCAGACATAAGAAAGAAAAAAATGCTTTAAAAGTTAAATTAGTGAAATTACTACCCAGATACAAATATCTTCGACACCATTGGTATCCTAGACATCCCCATCATTTAAATAGACAATAGATACATTTTTTCTTTTATTTCCTTTTTCTTCCTTTTTTATTTGCCAAAAATGAAAATGTATTTTATCTAATCATAGTATTTTTAAAAGGCTTTAAAAAAATCCCATTATATAAGTTAATGTTTTTGCACTATAAATATAAATCTACATCATTTTAACTGGCTGATGTGTCCTTTCACACTGTCCTTTAATGGATTTACTTAAGCAATTCCCCATTGGTTACCTTCTACATACATCTTTATACAGTTACCCAAATATTTATTTAGGACACATTCCTGTATATCTATCTATCTGTGTGTGTGTGTGTGTGTGTGTGTGTGTGTGTGTGCGCGCGTGTGTGTGAATGTTTATCTGTATGTATCCCAAATGCCCTTGAGTAAAGATAGAGTACCAGCCTCCAATCTTCATTTCCATAAGCAGGGGGTATGAGTGTCCATTTTGGGCATATCATTTAAAAAAAATCTCTGCCAATCTCTAAGTTTAAAAAATGGTATCTAATTCTTGTTCTGTTTTGCATTTATATTGTTGGTATGATTATATTTTAAGAACATCTTTACAGGTAATTGATAATTCTTACTTTGCTAATTGCTGCCTCATTCTTAACTCAATCCTTCTTTTAGTTCCATATTATTTCTATTATGCCATATTATTTCTATTATTATTTCTAAAAACTCTTCCTCTCTAAAGGCTTCTAAATTCTTTCTCATCATATATAAAATATTTTTCCTAAATTAGTTACTTGCATTTTTACCTTGTTTTTTATGTTTTTTTGTAATGAGAATCTTAAAAAAAAAATGTATACAGGCAAGTCCATCAAAATTCTGTTATGTGGTTATGCCCTTGCATATATGGCCTCGTTTATCTTTTTTAGTATTATAGTTATAGCTTTTTTCTCTTACTATTTTTACATTTTTAATTTTCACATTTATATCTACTATACATTTAAGAGGCTACAATTAAAATATTACTATAACTTTTTCAGAAATCACATAAAAATATATAAAATCAATGTGATCATACAAAGTGGGTTTATTTACCCCAAAATACCTTTTTTATTTTAAATTTAAAGATGGGCTTATGGGGGAAAAATATACAGTAGCTCTTTTCACTTCCAAAGATTATAGTATTCAGTTATCAAAATACATGAAAATCTTGTTATTTTTCTGAACTAACATTATAATATTCTTTTTGTCACTAATTCTGTCCACTGTGTATGTTTTATCTTCTCAACTGGACTACAGACAGATGTCTTTGCATTAAGAGAGTAAACTGAGATTCTTTGATTAGCTGTCCATGAAATAGTAGTTGCTAGATTCACACAATTTAGTATATAATTTGGCATATAGTAAATTCTGTCTAATTAAAGAATTTTGTGTGTCAGACACATAGTAAGAGCTCTAGAAAATGAGTAAGATGGTAAGTGGTTAAAAGGGTATTTTTAGAGTAATTAATCCAAACAGCAACATATGGAATGAACAGAGATTCAAGAAAGAGAGAGAGAGGTAGGTCAAGTAGAAGTCTACTGCAAAATCTAGGCTTCCACTGAACGGGCCCACATGAAGTTAGCAAAGGAAGATTAAACCAAGACAGTGTTATAAGCCAGCCTGAGAGATAAGAATGAATAAAAGTTTCATGGACAGAAACCACGAAGGTGAGAGGAAGAGCAATCTAAGCAGGGCAGGGATAGGAATAGTGGTTTTGGTAACAGATATACTGAATTTACCTTCCTTCAGTGGGACAGCTGTCTCACAAACTGTCAAAGATACAGGACTGGGGCACATAGCTAACTAGAAAGGAAAGCAACCATGAGAGTACTTATATGGTATCAGATACTGTTTTAGGTATTTCATTCACAGAACTGGAATTTAAATTTCAGTCATCCACACATTAGCCAGAGATGAGGAAAAGACCCATAGAACTTGGTTAGATTATTGTTCCACCATTCCTAGCTACATAGACCTTGGGGCAATTAACTTACCCTCTTTGTAAACCTAAGTTCTGTCATCTAAGAAATGAAGCAAACTCTGGAAAACAGTATGGCGTTTCCTCAAAAAATTAAAAATAGAACTACACTATGACTCAGCAATTGCACTATTAGGTATTTATCTAAGGGATACAGGTGTGCTGTTTCAAAGGGGCACATGCACCCCAATGTTTATAGCAGCACTAATGACAATAGCCAAAGTATGGAAAGAGCCCAAATGTCCATCGATGGACGAATGGATAAAGAAGACGTGGTATATATATATACAATGGAGTATTACTTGCCAATCAAAATGAATGAAATCTTGCCACTTGCAGCAAGATGGAATGGAACTAGAGGGTATTAGACTAAGTGAAATTAGTCAGAGAAAGACAAATATCATATGACTTCACTCATATGAGCACTTTAAGACACAGAACAGATGAACATAAGAGAAGGGAAACAAAAATAATATAAAAACAGGGAGGGGGACAAAACATAAGAGACTCTTAAATAAAGAGAACTGAGGGTTGCTGGAGGGTTTTTGGGTGGGGGATGGGCTAAATGGGTAAGGGGCATTAAGGAATCTACTCCTGAAATCATTGTTGCACTACATGCTAACTAACTTGGATATAAATTAAAATATGAATTAATTAATTAATTAGAAAAAAAGAAATGAGACTAAAAAAAATGAGACCATAATAATGTCCCTCTCAAAGAGCTGGAATAAATGACATAATACATAAAAAGCAAACAGTGTGATGCCTAACTCAATAAATGTGGTCACTAGTGGAAAAACCAGAGAACTTAACAACTGGCTTTAGGGATGGCCCACATTAAGGGGTAGAAGATAAAGATACTTAAACAATGGAAGGGTATTTAGGGAAATGGGAAAGAACCTTGAAAACACAATGTTATGGAAATTATGGGGCCAAGAGTTTCAAAGGAGTTACTTAATCCAATTTAGTCATGAGGACAGAGAAATGAACCATTCAGCCCTGGTTGTTCTTCCTGTAAGTAAAGTAAATTTGGGTAGCACTACATACCCAAAGTTGGTCATCCATGCCTGGTGGGTTCTTTTTGATAAAAGCACCATAGTATGTAGCAATATTCCGGTGATGAGAATACTTCTTCAACATGTTAATTTCTTGTTTGATTTCTTCCTCTTCATCCTGTATTAGAATAATAAATATTATGTCATGAACAGCCATTGTGCTTAGTAGGATTCTGTTTTTCGTCACCATCTATATCAACTACACAATAAATTCTTTCTTAAGTTTTATTCTGTGGTGGTAAACAAGCATACTGACTACAAAGAAAAAAATCACAGGACATCAAATTGGCAATCCTAGAGGCTCTTCTGTTTGTACAGCAAACAGGCATAGTATGCAACCAGCTAGAAAGAAAAAGCTCATCCTTTCACCTGGAAAAGATCAAGGTAGACAGACTATTGAAATAAAATTCACTCTCGGCTTCTGCGAACTATGTCCACTGACTACCTATCACTGATCATATCTGATCAGTAGGAAAGATTGGGGAAAGAAAAAAAAAATACAAGCTCTGACATTTAAAATTTGTTAGGTTCATTTTCTTTGAAGCCTACTTTTATTGAAGTAACTGACTGAAGATGATGAAAGTCAGCTGGGTAAGTTCCCTAGATCTGAAGAAGTTCACAAAACAGGGGAACTCATCTCACCTTCTGGAAACTAAACATAAAAAGAAAGGGGGAACGTGGCAGTGCCATGGATGTGAAAAGAGGTAACTCTCCTATAGACTAAGTTTCCTGATGTTCGGGTTTCATTCATTCTGAGTTTCACTTTGGAGTCCATCAACTTGGCCACTTTTGGAGGCCCTGGCACTATCGGTGGGGGGTGCATGTGCTCTCCCATAATTTTATTTTGATATGTACACATCAGTTGGATTTATTTCTGAGATTGGTGAGACAAAATTCCATCCCAGGAGAGTTATGTGAGATGTGCATTAGTAACAATTACCTCTGAGGGTAGGTTGTAACATCACCTTTACCTAAAGGCCGCCTTTCTGTCCCCTTGCAGCTTGGGCTGCTTGGCCTCACTTCAGTCTCTACATTGTCGGGCCCTTCTGCGGTTTTCCATGTGATGTCTTCTTTCCTGTCCTCCTCTGGACACAGCTTTTACTCGTTATTCCTAATCGAGCTTAAAGGGCCCTCCTCAGGATGTCTTCCCTATTTCTCTCAGGCCATGCCAAGTCGCCCCTGCTGTATCTTATCCACCTCCTACACTTCACACAGGCATCATATTTGTTGGTACTGGTGTGGAGATGTGTCATAATTGCTCTTCTACTCGACGGTCTTCATGGATGGTAAGCTCTCCTCTGCCTTCAGGTCTCAGTTCCAGAGTCCCTTCGCCAGCAAAGGTTTCTGATCTGTCTGACTTGGTTCTAGCCTCATGGATCATCACATGTGTCTTCCTTTGTAGCACCTACCAGAATTGCAATCTACACTTATCTGTCCTATCATTTGATTAAGGCCTCTCTTTCCTATCAGCCTGTACCAACTGTGAACACAGGAATGGTGCCTGCTTTTGCTCTCTGTAGCATGCCCAGCACCAGGCAAAGTGCTGGTGAACAAATACAAATAAAAGAGAGGACACCTGCAAGGACCCTGCTACTACAGTGGCATCAGGGGTACTTGAGAGGAAACGGTGAGGGTGAGATGAGAACGGTGAAGTGCTGACATTTCTTCATCATGAGAAAATAAGTTTTAGTGAAAAACAATGGAGATTTCCAAACCCAGGAGAGTGAAGCCTCTTACATGTCACAAGTCTTAACAAAATCAAAGACTAACTGATCTCAAAATAGAACATACGATTGAGGTGCTGACCTAAGGAGAAGCGTGTGGCCCCAACATTGAGGAGGGGGGTCCAGGAGTGAGGGGCTGGGACAGTGGCTGAGGGAAGGGATGGCATCCGATGACCAATGGATTCTTCCCTCCAGCTATGGGAGACTACCTACACATTCACTGTAGCCTGAGGACATACTGACCTTCACAGACCTTCTACTTGTTGAAGGGCCCCTGTAGCATGCCTCAAATGTCTTACTATGGTGCAGATTAAGCTATTTTAAACTTACCATGTGGGCCGAATAATTGTGGATGAATGCAGGATGTGAGCATATGTACTTTAGGGAAGCCCAAACAGAAGGAGGAAAACAAACCTGAGGGTTTCTGTGAGCAGCCTGGTATCCACAGCTGCTTCCATTAAAGAGGCAACTACCTGGGGCAGTGAAACACCAATCACTTTCCAATGGCAGCCTGCCAATCTCACCTTTGGTCATTCTTAGAGACAAGTTGGTTGTATAAGCATTGCTGCCGGCCTCCTAGGTTCTCAACAGGATGGAGGGTGATGTGGGATAATCCAAGAGGGGAGAAGTATCCTTTTTAAAAATGTTTGTTTATTTATTTATTTTTGAGAGAGAGAGACAGAGCGCAGAAGGGGAGGCACCGAGAGAGAGAGAGAGAGAGAGAGACAGAGAGAGAGAGAGAGAATCCGAAGCAGGCTCCAGGCTCTAAGCTGTCAGCACAGAGCCTGACGCGGGGCTTGAACCCATGAACCGTGAGATTGTGACCTGAGCTGAAGTTGGATGCTCAACCGACTGAGCCACCCAGATGCCTCAGGGGAAAAGTATCTTAAAAAGTTTACCATACTATTAAGAAAACAGTTAAATAATAGTGTGATTCAATATATAACTAAATCCAAAATAAATAATACTGGAGATCGGAATGAAGGCAGCAAGTTCTCCATCACTTTGCGAAGGTAAACTGAGGCAATATGAAAATGAAGAAAGCATATGCATGGAGTCAGAAAAATGAGGGTCGGCAGATGGGGTGCATGTTCACTTTGGGCTCCACTCTTTTCTGGCTACATCGCCTTAGGGAAGCAATCTCGCTTTTATTTTTATTTGTATTTTTTGAGTTTTATTTATTTAAGTTATCTCTACACCCAACGTGGGGCTCGAACTCACAAACCTGAGATCAACAGTGGCATGCTCTTCCAACTGAGCCAGCCAGGCATCCCTAACCTAACTTTCAGCACTTAAGTTTTCTCATCTAGAATTACATACAGATTTATAATAGTATTGTATTATATGCCCAGTCTTTTGTGATATTTGAACGAAGTATGTTTGAGTTATAAATGCAAAATAAACATTGTTATTAATCTTGTCAACCAAAAAAATAAATACATAACAAGGGTGGAAGGGCAAGAATGGAAGTATCTTGAATTTTAGTTTAAACTGCACTATTTCCAAACACAGTTATGGAACCACTGTGGGTCATGGTTATGGAGCTCTAGCATAGAACCTTGATTTGGAGGTTATGTGACCTTGTAGGTGGGCATGCATTTTATCAGGCCTTCAGGGCTACGGTTTATCCTGATTTCTAGTCTAGGGCAACGGTGGCAGCAAGTTAGGCAGTGGAACTGAAAAGCACACACGTACTAGTAACTATGAGAACTTATTCAACCATTCCATAAGCAGTCTACCCTCTCACAACACAGCTCATTGAAAAGGATGAGGTTACGATGGTTTCAAAAAGACAAAGATAACAACAGAGGCTAGAATTAGATTTCAAAGCTGTAAGAAAAGGATGTCTTCTGTTTTGTAAATGGGTTATTCTTATGTCTGAAGAATTAAGCAAAAGGATCAAGCTCACTGGGAAACAAATGAAAAAAAAAAAGTAATGGTACTAAATTGTTACAAATTTTACAAGGGAATAATTTTTAAAAGCCAAGTCCAGGATACTGGGAAGAACTATTACTTCAGTACTGATACTGCAAAATCTAGTCCAAGCTGATTCATTATGTACCCTTAGGCATTGCATAGATACTCTCTGGATATCAGCCATTTTCACCTGTGATTGAAAATAAGAATATCTATTTAAGCTGCCTCTCAGGGCTTGGAAAAAACTAAGTGCTTATTTAAGCATAGCTTTATTGTCAAAAGAAAGAAGATTGCTTTTTTCACAAGATCATGGGAATCTATTTATTGCTTAGTATTTGTGGCAGACTTGGACTGGGAGGGAGACAGAGAGGGAGTAGAAAGGCCATGATATTCTGCAGCCTCCTTCATGAAGAAAGGGAGTCCATTAGTTCTTCTTTTTGTCTCTGGGCTCTGCCATGTGACCTGCTCTGGCCAATGGAACATTAGTAAATGTGCCCTAGCAGAGGCTGGAAAAGTACCTGTGCACTGGGGCATGCTCTCTCTTATTGCTGGCAGACAACTCTTCCATGTGAGAAGAAAGTGGTTTTCACATGCAAGGAAATGGATGCGTCCAGGAGATGTTTTTAAGCCATTGACTGCCTCTAATGATGATATCATATAACAATATGATACCAGGGTTATAAAACATAGCCAAAGCCAACCTCCACTATGTCCCAGAAACTGTGTGTGTTATCTTATTTCATACTCAAAACAGCTCTATTAAGTAGATGATTTAACGATCCCATTTTACAAGTGAGGAAAATGAATTTCACAGAGGTTAAGTAACCCCCAAGTTCATTCGTATTTTAAATGTCAGAGCTAAGATTCAAAGCAAGATTCCTCTGACTCCAAAGCCAGTGCTCTTAATTCTCTACTGAAAACTCCAGTTACGCATGGTGATAAAACAAAAGCTGCTAATCATGAAAGAAGTGTCTGGGAACATTTCAAGCCAGGGATGAAGAGAAACGCGCCTTTGGTCCTCCAATTAAAGAAGCTTGTTAGCACACAATAGTATTTGCTTATGAATGATATCAAGGGATAAAAGAGGGATTTTAAGTTGCATATTTAATACATGGGGAATATACTTTAAGCACCTACATTATGCTAGGATTTAAAAATGGAATTAATAAGGCATTTAATATTAGTGTGCTCTATAACAAAGAGTTTGACCAACATTTAGCTCTCAATCCATGGAACAAGAGTAAAACTGCATAACTTATAATAATCCAAGGGACGGGTCAGTTTCAATTCAGAAGTATGAGATGTATAGACTCAGAAGTGCCACTACACCCCAGGCATATGGGCATCAGGTAGAACCACTTCTGCTCCTGCTCAACCAGTCCTGCTTTCCATAGCACTTGTTGGCATTAGGCAGTTGTTTATGTTAATTTTCCTATCATTCTCAACTCAACTGTTGGCAGAATATGACACGAAGTTGAAGATAATTTATTGTTAAAGAATCAGAGACTATTAGAATTTAAAGGGGTTGTTGACATTTTCCAGAATGTACGTTTTAAAATAATTTGTAATAGTGAAATCCTTTCCTCCAATAGAAATTTGATTCAGGATGCCAACAAATATAGCATCAACAAAAAACTAGACTTTTAAAATCAGTAACATTTATTTTTGTGAGTGTAACTATGTGATATCTAGTTATAAAATTAATCAATGACAACAAAGAAGCTGTTTTAGTGAATACGCTAGATGTTTGAAAGAAATATAAAGTCCCATATCAGCTTCAGTATCTCATTAGTTTTCAGTTTTGTTTTGTTTCCAAGGCATAGAAAAAACAAGATAAGTAATTGCAAATTTCTCTTTTTAAAGAGAAAACTCTGAAATTTCAGTGGAAATTCTTCTTCCTGAATGAAATTGTGCACACGAACGGAGTAACTTAGCAGTACAAATTAAGAGGCTGCCATTTTCCAGTGTGTTTGTTGGTATATAACATACAGTTTGAGGTTTGTTTTATCGCAGTTTATTAAACATGAATATATAATAAAAATTAGATAATATTTAAGCTTGTACGGATCTCGTAAGATTATCTCAAGGTGGGGTTATGCACCTGTAAACTGTATTTTTATACATTGAAGGAAACAAACCCAGAATGGTCCAATGACCTTAGCCTTGAGAGAACTGGGACTTTGCCTTGACATTCTGTAGGCAGTGCCTGGATTTGCTGTATATGTTAGTCTTAAGCTAATGAATTCATTCAATAAACATTTAACTGCCTACTGTACCCCAGGCACAATGCTAAATGCTAATAATATAATAATACAACAATGGGCACCATGGATTCAAGCTCTGCCACAATGAAACTTAACTATAGGCTAGTGGGGAACACTGATGGAAATCAAAGAATGACACAGATGCATGAACAGTTACAAACAGGAGAGGTATGGATAGCTAATCTAATTGGAGGCATCAGGGGAGACAGCACCAAGAATTTCAAGTTTGGGCTGAATTCTGAAGGCCTTGTCGGGGGTACCCAGTTGGGAAGAAAGAAAAAAAGTGTGACATGGTGTGACTATGGAGGGAACCAATTTTCATGCAGAAAAATAGTGACTGCCAAAGCCCTATAGATGGAAGGGGTATGGCATGTTGTCTTCTATAGGAATTGTTGGTACCATGGAGAGAAAAAGGAAAGATGTCGGCAAGAGACACTGTGATAATAATATGCACTGAACATAGTGTTCTACATATGGTTCTCAAAAACTTTCTTTATAAATAACTATGCTTACTTCTCATACAAACTTTATAAGAGAGGGGGTGTGATCCACAAGGCAAGGTTAAGCAACATGCTCAGGGTAAGGGAGCCCTGAAATGTCAAAACTAGAATATACCCAGATGAAAGTGCCAATCTACAGTGCTCTTTTTTCCCATGAGGCTAACCTGCTCTCTTGCTGGGAAATTTCTCTTGTTGGGAAATGCTGTCCCTTAGAGATCCAGCTAGTACAGCCTGATGTGCATTTTTCTCATACCCAAGCTTCCACTGATGATGACTCCTTATAAAACCATGAATTAAAAATAAAATAAAATAAATAAAGACCCTTGATCAAGTTAACACAGAAGTAAATGAGTTTTACTCCTGGTAGTGTTGTCACTAACTTGCCTCAAGTCTTACATAAATGAGGTGACTTATATCCTCAGGGACCCTACACCTATAATTCAGGTAACAGCTCACAGGAATTGGAATGAGTCTTATCTGATGGTATAAACAGTATAATTGATAATGCCTCCCCTTTGTGTTTTGGTTACTAGGAAAAAATAATTTTCTAGTTTTCTGTGGCTTATCATTTGGATTTGTTTTTCTTTTATCTGGTTTTCTACTCTTTATATTTTCTCTGGTCTCTTGTTTTCACATATATATTATCATTTTGTATAGCATCTACTATGCCCCAGGTTCTAGTTTAGCAAGCCCTGCAGGAGGTACAGAGATGAAAACTGCACAGTTTCCATTCCTGGCTCATTAAAGTCGGTAGGGTAGGCTTTAAATGAGAGAGGACTTTCCATAAAGGGAACACAAGGGGTGAGCTTCAAGTTACTGGGAAGAGAGCCAACATATTGATGGGTGAGTCAAGTCACAAAAGAAAAAAAGCGCCCAATAAGAGAGAACCTGATAAAGTCCAAAGGTGGACATACATATGAAATGGAAATGTGCTGGCAGCACAGAGGAGGGGGTGAACGTACAGAAGGAGACCCCACAGTCTGCTACCGAAAAGCCTGGTTGCAAACCTGGATTTGAATAGCACGCTCAATGATCCAGGTACTCCTCATACCTCTGTGTGCCAACATCCTCCCCTACACGTATCTCAACTTCACTAGGGGCATAAGAGAATTAACTATAATTTTGACCAAATGCTTAGAGGTACACAAATGAAAGGCACTACTGAATACAGACCATAATGATGTACAAATATTTTTAAAAATGAGTGAGCCTCATTGTTCACCCTCATTAGTTTGGGGGCATAGACAGTAGTTTCCAGGGCCATTCTTTGCTCTTAAGGAATCTGTCTGACATGCGTGCATACATATATGACAAGTCTATACACCCAGTGTGCGTGCACGTGTGCAGAGACCTGGACAGACATAAGCCACCAAAAGGGGGATAGTCTGTAGGCAAGACAGGGGGTGATGCTGAAATGTGCAGGCAGTGGGCAACTCAGCTTGTTCATTTTTAGAGCTCTAGAAGCTTTCTAAGGTCCAAATGCTGTATACCATACAGAACTGATGCACTAAATATAGCCTCCAAGGTAAAAGGTATTATGGACACAAAAATAACATGTTTATCTTTTCTTTGTTAAAAGTTCTCATCATGTGCTTTATCAGACGATCTGTCTGCAAAAGATGCCTACCTGAAAAGCCCCAAAGGAGAAGTCCCAAAGAGGTGTCCAGAGGGGTCTCTGAAGCAGAAGAGTGTGGGCTGGGGATTCCTAGGCTTTGTTGAACCCACCTGAGAGTGAGACTCCGAGAGCTGAGAATGCCCTTCTCCCAGCCCTAGTAACACAAAACCGAGATCTATTCATCCTCGGATCTCACTTACCTGTCACTTTATCAGGAAACATACTAGCCACCCGGATAGATTCGTTTCCTCTTAAATTCTCTCTTAATACCCTCTGTACAGTCCTTAGAAGCTAATCAAAACTGTGATTAAGTAATTGTTCGGCTATTTTTCATGTCTTTTATACATGTTGGAACATAAGATTCCAGAAGACAGAGCCTGTGTCTGTTCTACTCACTGCTATCAGTCCAGAACATAGCACACCCTTTCATTCTTAAATGAATGAATAATTATGGTTTCAGTCTTCGGCTTCTAGAATCTAGCTATATACATTCTCTCCTAGATCCTGCTCTATAGTAGGTCATTTGGTACATGCTTGGGGTGAGACATTGTTCAGGGTAAGACTAATAACTCTGTAATTGAGGTGATGAAGACAGGGCTGATTCAAACCATTTACACACATCAACAAGAGACTAACCCAGGGATGGTGCACAGTTCACAGCATAGGCTGCCATCTCCACACTATCATCTACTAATGACAGAAGTTCAATGCATGCTCTAAACTCTTCTTTCCATTCCTATCGACTGCCCCATTCAGGAACTCACTGTATCTTACCAGAACTAATAATTAAGATCATTTATTGAGGACCTGTTATGTGCCAAGCACCAGATATCATATCATTTTAGCCTCAGTATAAATTTGTGATGTCTGTATTTCCAGCCAACACATAAGAAAAATGAGACTCATGGGGTGCCTGGGTGGCTCGGTTAAGTGTCCAACTCTTGATTTTGGCTCAGGTCATGATCTCATGGTTTGTGAGTTCAAGCCTCACATCAGGTTCTATGCCGAGAGCACAGAGCCTGCTTGGGATTCTCTCTCTCCTTCCATCTCTGCCCCTTCCCCCCCCCCCCCCAAGTTCATTGTCAGTAAGGAGGTAGTAGGTGATCTCAGCTCTACCTGAGTCTGCAGGCCATGCTCCACGGATACTCCCTCATCTTTCATTCCTAAAACAGGGCTGTGGGGAGAGTGGACACACCCTAACTGGCTGACTTTGAATTCCAACTCTGCCATTTATTTACTATCTGTGGGGCTTGGACAAGTTACTTAGGCTCTTGGTGCTTTTAATTACTCATTTGTAAAATGAACACAGTAGCAGCATCCTCTAATGGGAGTTGTTTCGAGGATTAAACAGACTAATATATGTTGTACTAAGTAAAACAGTGCTTGGCATATGATAAGTACCCAGCCATTTTTATTTTGACCATGGATGTTGTTGTTATTACTATTATTAATAATGTTATGTCCTGTGCTACCAATCGCTCCCCTGAACAGTCTCTCTTTGGGAGAGAGGAACGAAACGTGCCTGTAGCAGTATGTGCCCGGACTCTTCAAAATAATCTGGATGAAAAGATTTTTTTTTTTTTTTGGTCCAGTTTCAGCCAACATTAACTATGGGCAAAGCCCTCTACCAGAGGCTCCAGGGAGACCACTTCCTTACCCTTCAAAGAAGGATGGAGGCTGGTCATAAGCTTCAGCCACAGGAATTCAGTAAGCAGGACTGAAATAGGAACTCAGTCAAACAGGGTTTAAAATGGATCCTCCTAGTAGACAATCCCATCATATTAATTTACTGTTCAACTTCTGGCTCCCACATTGGCTCTTGCACTGGTTTGGGGGAAAGGACCAGGACGTATAGCATCCCATCCCTGGTTTTAAAAAAAAGTTTATATTTCTTTTATATATTGGATTTTTGCCTAAGAGGATGTGATCAAAATGTTCTATTGGGAAAACAGAAAGTTTGAAAACTATGTAAAATCCTGTCATGTTATTTACTTCCTTCATGACCTGGCCCTACCTTGTCCACAAGGATCTTGTATCACTCTCTCCTCAGCCTTTTTGAAACTAAATCATGTAATAGTTTCCAGAATATACTTCAATGCTATTTCAGCCTCCATGCCTTGGCACAGGCTGTCTCCTTGGCCAGGAATATCTGTCTGATTGTCCTTCCTGGGCTTAATTACTCTACCTCACTGTCAAGATCAAACTTTATAAGTAGCTTGGTTCATGAATTTTATAACTTTATTATAAAATGGATTCGTTTCACTTATAAATATTTGGGGCGAGGTTGTATAATTGTGAGTTCCCCTGCAGGCAAAGGGGCACTTTTTCATCTTTGAATTTCCAGTGCCCATCAGAAACTCAGTTTTCGGTAAATGTTTATTGAATATATTAATGGGAAAAAAACACACAGTAAATTAAACACTAAATGCCCTTCTTTGTTAATTGGAGACCTATAGCAATGTGGCTGAGATGATGGATTTCAAAGATACAGTTAAATCGTGCAGGCTGAAATAGTCACCCCACCATGTACACATTACATTGAGCCAGACACTTAATAAGTCCAGTCTTCTCATCTCTGTAATGGTGCTGCTAATGGAAGTTGTTTTGCAGGTTACTGAAAGGATTAAATAATCAGAATATAGAAGGTGCTTGAGAGAGTCTGGCTCGTAATAATCACTCCCGCAGTGTTAGTTACCATTATTATTATTTCTGGCTGCAACATAACAAAGGCACTTAGAGAGGCACTTGAGAACCAAATCAGTTTTAAGCACATCCACTGCAATGGTATTTGATAGCACAGTGCTGCAATTCTCCCGGTTTTACCTACTCAGCATCCTTCCCATCCTTTCCTCAAATATCTCGCGTGTTTTTCTTTCGTGAATCGTCCTTTCATGAATCATCCAGCCCTTAGTCCCTGTAGCTTCCAGGGCCAGGCACCCAATCCAGATATGGAAGAAGGAAACAAGGGTTGGCTCAGGAATGGGGACGTGAGCCAAGCTGCACCACTGATATTCAGACTGGCACTCTGCTGGGACTAACAATAACGAAGTAATTAGAACATGAGCCTGGACCTGTTGGTGGGAGGAAAGCAGAGCACAAAGAGAGAGAGAGCCAACATTCCTAATCACACTATGTGACTTCCAATAATTTCCATTTTCAGCTTCATTTCGTTTGAGGGGGGCTTTGGTACTACACCCCACAGTGTCCTGAGCAATAGGATCAGAACCAGTCATTGTAAAGGTGAAAGCCTATGGCATTAGGTTATTATCTCCTTAAGTCCTGTGTGGGCTTCAAGGTATCATTGTAAAGGGACTGGTTTACACCAGGAATTTTTCTCCAAATGAAAATGAGAATCATTTACAGGGTGATCAAAGAACCACAGTCTCTTCACATATGGTGGCCAGAAAGCAGCAAATCTAAAAGCCTAGAGAAGTGCCCCTCTGACTTTCACGAATCTGGAGTTCCTTGAGGAGCTTGTAGAAAAGGCAGGTTCTGAGGGTCCCCTAGGACCCTTTCTCATGAAGACCACCAGAGGGCTGACAGTTCACTGAAGCTAGTGGTCCACTTTGAGAAATGTTGTTTAGATATTGTAGGCAAATCTAGAGTACACAAACCCAGCTGGGAAGGAATCCCCAGAAAGCTGCGAAATGAAGAAATTCTCATAATTATTTCAGGAACTAAAACAACTTCAAAGACTGAGTCTGAGTCGAAGTACTAATTCTGAAGCAAATATTGGCAATTTTGGAAGTGTCTCGGCATTAAAACCAGAAGAGCAGAAGCATTATATCCAGTTCTCTTTGTGGCTATTTTCTATTAAAAAAAAAAAAAAAGAAAGTGGTGTAGAATAAAAACAATAATTTAAAAATTGATTTCAAGCTTATGGTTTTATCAATTTCATTACAATAAACTATAGTAACTTTGCAGTAGATCACTGCAGACAATTAACAAAGACGACCTTTGAGAATTCATCTCCATTTTTAACAGAGCAGCTATAATGAGCGCAATTATAATAATTGGTAAGAAGTGTTTGCAGCATTCCATAATACACAAAAGACAACATGGCAATATGAAATAGATTGTTTTCTGAGGATACCACACAAATTCCACAAAGGAAATCACACACTGACTGTAGTGTGTAAGGGGGTGATACAAAAGTCATTTGATGCTGTATCAGACACCGAGGGAAATAAGAAAACTATCTCCTGATGTGCTATCCATATTTATCTTTGATAAAGCGCCAATGGTTACAAAATAGTCAATGATGTGCCTGAATCAGGGAAACTACTCAGCCTTTTCAACCAGGGTTCCCTTAGAAAATTAAGCCTAAATAACATAAAGCATACATTGTATGCAACGGATCGACTCCCTATGTGCTGGCAACAGCCTTAGCTCTGTATCATCCTCCAGAGAATTGAGAAAAGAGACTCCCAAGTTATTTTCTGTTGAGCTTCGCTATCTTGTGGAACCCAGTTTAAAAGGGCTAACTGACACTCCTTAAACTGAGAATACATACGCTGGGATAAAAAGCTGTGTTGATTCCAAAGCAAGGTGGTCTAACAATAGTCAGTGGTTCTTCAAGCAACTTGCAGTCTCAAAAATAGAACCAGAAACTAGAAAAGTAATATCCAGTGCTCTCAAGTCATATTTTGTGCATCAACATACAGCCTTGTGCGCTGAGATTAATGATGTCAATGGAAATCAACTGTCGGTTCCACAGAGCCACACAACAGAACTTTGCAGCATGAATGTCTTGGACCCCACCCACAACCAGCAATTGTTAAACTGCCAAGTGCATCACATTATGTGAAGATCCTATTCAATCCAGGGAAAATACAGTAGTATGACTTCAGCAGAATTGCAAAACAAATTGACTTGTTTTGTGGTAAAAACTTTGCAAAGGGTTTACAAACTTATAATGGGTTTCTGTGTAGATACTGATAGTACCTGATCTTGACTTTTGTGTCAGATTTGCTAACTGACCACACCAGTATCCATTCTCCCTTCCTGCCTGACTAACAGAACCCAGATTTTTTTTTTTTTAATTTTTTTTTTCAACGTTTTTTGATTTATTTTTGGGACAGAGAGAGACAGAGCATGAACGGGGGAGGGGCAGAGAGAGAGGGAGACACAGAATCGGAAACAGGCTCCAGGCTCCGAGCCATCAGCCCAGAGCCCGACGCGGGGCTCGAACTCACGGACCGCGAGATCGTGACCTGGCTGAAGTCGGACGCTTAACCGACTGCGCCACCCAGGCGCCCCCAGAACCCAGATTTTTAACTGCACATATTGGGAGAATAAAAAACTACATTTCCCAGTTTCCCTTGCAGCTAGGTACACCCAATGAAAGCAGAAGTTAACTAGAAATGTTGTATACAAGTAGACAAGATTTTAGTGGAAGGAGCTCTTTTCTGTACCCTTCTGCTCCCACCCACTCACTCTTCTTTTCTTGCCGCCAAAGAATGTGATCAATTGAAATCTGACAACCACCTTGAACCATGGAAGTGACCTTTAGGGTGGAAGACACTTGGTCACACTGTTGCCATATATCCCTGGGCTATAGATTCCAGACTCCTTTAACATGAGAGAGCAAGACACTTGCATTGTGCTCCAGCCTTTGTTATTTTGAGTTTTCTGTTTCAAGTGGCAGAATCTAAACCTAATACATATAGTCTACATGCAGTTTCTTATTCAGTAAAGGCCAGGTGAACTAATAAACTAATAGGGATTAAGTATCTGAACTGGTTTGCAACCTCTGAAATTTGAATAATGTATTTGAAAAAATAAAATAAATAAATGAAAGGACAAATAAAAGGGAGTAGTACTTTATCAAAGTGCCAATAAACATGGGAACGATTTTTTGCCACTGAAAGATATCTATAATTTAAAGATGAATTCAGATCATTAATAAGGAAAGGAAGGCAGTTCGAAGTGTGGTATAAATGAACATTAGTGAAATCAGTATTACGGTAGACAGTGTATCATATAATGTATACTTATCAAAGGTAACAAACTAGGCCAGAAAAGATATATATAGATTGAAGTCTGTCTGACAAACAGATATATTGTGTGCCTTTTTAAAATTTGTATGTTGGTTCTTGGTATCTTCATGTGGTTCATTCATTCTGTGTCTATTTACATCAAATAAACCACTTCTGGGCCAAATGGAAGACTTTGGTCTTTTAGCTTTTATGTACAACAAGCAGACATCTTAGAAAAATCCCCAGAACAATAGAAAATTATTAACATATTTTTGATGTCCGGTGTGTGTTTTCAAGTCTGATTTTTGCTCTGTACTCTCAAAAAGGCATTAAAATATTTTAAATAGCCGCAGCAAAAAGATTGAAAGCATAAGATTGTATTTAAAATAAAGTCTATTCCTTTTGATCATCCAGGCAGAAATTTTGTTTCAGTGTTGCTCCATAATAACAAGAATTTTTGGTTATTTGGTCAATAATTTCGAGGAGGGAAATGTTTGTGTTAAATATCCTACTAGGATTTTAGAGCTACCCAAACTCTTATCTACTCCAGCGTTAGGTGGACCTTTGGGAAAACTGTTAAGACCCATCTCTTCTGTGTAATCTCTGTATTATTCTTTTAAAACCTTCAAATCCGTGTTCTGTCTTCATATGCAAATATCCTTGGTTGTGTTTATGTAAATTTTTGAAACACATTATTCGCTCTACATAAGGCAGTGTGTAGGTTTCTAATTTAATTAGAATGGTTTATCCCTGGTCTTCTCAGTCAGATGTTGAATACTCTTACTGCTCTATGTTAAGCTCAGTGGGGAAATATCTTAGATGTTTAAGAAGATTCTATTTCTGAAAAATGATTTTTTCACTAATTTCTCTATCATAACTATATAGCTACTGCGATGGCAAAATAAAGATACATTACCCCTGTGACATCCATAACCTTAATGGCTGCAAGCTGGCCCGTTTTAACATGACGACCCTGTAAAGAAAAAAAAGTAATAATAGAAGACTTTAGTTCTGATAAGCAATGTCTACAGTCAGTTCCAACTATAGAGAACAATTATCTAGATCACTGTTATAGAACACCGATAGGGAAGACAGACAGGCAGAGATGGACAGACAGATACACACACACACACACACACACACACACACACAGAAATCTTAAATGCTTTAAGGATCAATTTCTATTTAGCATTTACTTTGTAAAACATCTCCATCATTTTGGTTTTTTGGGTTTGTTTTCATAATGGTTGTCAAGTTAACCAAAAAAAGGCAATATTCAATAACTTGTTTTTATCTTCTCTCCAAGGTAAGGGCTAGTGTGAGAGGAAGGGGAGCTAGGTCTGGGTGTGGAGACACAAGTATCTCCTCTGTCAGAAAATACTCAGTAGGTGAAGAAACTTTAGTTTCCTTGATTATGAAAATATCTTGTATTAATAGTCTCAACTGGATATGACTCTGCTATTACTTGAGACTGTAAGTTTATCTCTATCTTAAAAGTGAGGCTAGAATAAAACAGATAGCAATAAATCTAAATTTGTGATCAAAGGGACAGCATTGAACAGAAGCAACTATTTCCCCGAAAACGGGCAACTTGGGTCTTTGGAACCACAATGAAGTGTCAACCACACAGAATCAGAAGAGAATAGGGTGTGGTGAGGGGCCAACACCAGAACAGAAGATTTCTCTTCACTTGCTCCTTGAGAAACGTGAAGTCTACCTCCCACTCTCACACAGTAGCAGGGATGACCAATACGTCTAACTTCTAAATGCATTTCATATATGTCTTCTAAAATACATTTCAACTATGACTGCTCCCCGGGAGTGTGATGCTGCTTCCAAGATCAGTTGGATTCAAATCCCAGCTGCATAGCCTTAGGCGAGTCTCTTAACCGTCTTGGCTTCAGTTTCTTCATCTGAAAAATGGAGATAACGGTACCTGACTCCTGGGATGGCCGTGAAAATTAAATGTGATTATGTATATAAAGTGTTTGACAATGCCTGGCACAGATCAGCTGTCAGCAGATGCTGCCTATGATTGTTTGTGACCCTGTCCTGTGCTTCATGTTAAATGTCGTCTTTCCTTCTAGGCCACGTGACTCATGAAGGCCTGGGTCATGTCTCATCGTTGTGTTTCCAGTACCTGGAATGGTGGGTGCTCACCCCACAGATGAAGTGGTGTGTTTATGGATGAAAACAGCAGGTGATGGGCGCTTGGAGTTGGGAAGAGGGGAGAGGCTTAGTGCTGTCTGCCCCTTTGTGTCTCATCTTTCTCAGCTTTTTGCATCTATTTTCTCTGACTCTAGTAGCACTTCCTTCACCTTCCAGCCTCCCATCCTGCTCCCTTTCCTCCTTGGTCAGGAAAGAGCTAAAAGAAGGAGGCATCAAGTTGGTAACTCAATATGGACACGGCACAGCCCCTCCTACTTATTTCGACCTTCAAGACAGTAAGGGAGGAGCCGGGAGTGTCACCTCTCAGAGCCCTGAACTGAAGCTCCAGAGGCCTGAGTCCTGTCCAGGTTCTGCTCATGACCAGTAGGTTCATCCGAGACAAGTGATGTAACCCATCTGAGCCCTGGTTCCTTCCCCTGCAAAATGTGGGGGAAAAGGGCTCAGTGGCTGAAAGTGAGGGGAGCAAGTATTATTGTTACCACCACCCCTTTCCACTGCAAAGAGCATTTGGAAATAGTTTTGGCAATGACTGAGTGAGTAGTGTAGTGCTACTGCAATTCAGTGTCCAGAGATCAGGAATATTAACTTCAGGCAGAGAGTTAATCTCACACAAGGGAGAAGTAGCAACAGCGCCCTCTGTTGATAAACACTAAACGGCCTCTGGAATTGTCCAGGTCCCAGTAAGAGTCTATGGTGCTGTAATGTTGACCACAGCAAAGGAATCAACAGCTTTTCTTTGGGAATACAGTTGAACCCTGAACAGTGTGAGGGTCGGGACACTGACCCCTGTGGAGTCAAAAATCCATGCATAACTTTTGACTTCTCAAAAACTTAACAAATAATAATCTACTATTCACCAAAAGCCTTACCAATAACATAGATCGGTTGGTTAACATATATCTTGGGGCACTTCTGTGGCTCAGTCGGTGGCTTTTGATTTCTGCTCAGGTCTTGATCTCACAGTTCATGAGTTTGAGCCCTGCGCTGGGCTCTGCGCTGACGGTGTGGAGCCTGCTTGGAATTCTTTCTCTCTTTCTCTCTCTCTTTCTCTCTGCCTCTCCCCTGCTTGCACTCTTGCACTCTTTCTCTCTCTCTCAAAAATAAATAAACATTAAAAAATATATGTCCTATAGTGATATATATTATGGACTGTATTCTTACAATAAAGTAAGCTAGAGAAAAGAAAATGTTACTAAGAAAATCATAAAGAAGAGAAAATACATTTACAATATATACTGTAAGAAATCTGCATGTAAGTGGACCAATGCAGTTCAAGCTCGTGCTGTTCAGGGGTCAACTGTATAAAGTCTTTAAAGTAAGGGCCATAAATCATACCTTAAACAATGGCTGTTTCTCTACTAAAGCACTAAAGAGGGTAGAGAAACTGAAGGCAAATATAGAGGGTCTGAATGGTATCCTAGAGCTGATTCACCTTGAAATTATTATTATTATTATTTTTTTTTTGAGAGAGAGAAACAGAGTGAGTGGGGAGGGGCAGAGACAGAGTGAGAGAGAGAATCCCAAGCAGACTCCACATTATCAGCACGGAGCCCGATGCAGGGCTTGAACCCACGAATTGTGAGATCATGACTTCAGCCAAAACCAAAAGCCAGACACTTAACTGACTGAGCCACCCAAGCGTCCCCACCTTGAAATTCTTTTAATGGCTCCATACAGCCAGATAAGGGCAAAACCACCTGCATATAGCTTGCAGGGCCTTCTACGAACTGGGCCTCTATCTGCCATACCACCTTGGTAGGCTCCCATCTGCTCTTATTCCGTGGTCCTTGAGACTAAACTATTTGTGTTCTCTAAATGTACTATATTGTTTCTTGCCTCTCTGATGATGTGTTTCCTTGGCCTAAGACACCCTCACCTCCTGAATCCCTAGTAAACTTATTCACTCTTGTCAGATTCAACTTAAGTACCACCTTCTCTGAAACCTCACTGTCAATCACTCACCTCTGTGCTACCAATGAACATGTTCATGTTTCTGTTATTGCACTGGGCCCAAAGAACCTGTCCCTCTGTTTTTCCTTCCTACTCTCCCTTCCTTCTTCTCTGGCTTCATTTATAGGAGACCCCTGCCTAGGACCACTCCCCCCAATCTTATATAGAATCCTCCTGGTTCAAGAAGAGGCTTGACCAGCAAACTCTGGTTTGCTCTGACAGCCACCTCTTTCTCTTCCTCTGTGGGAGCCTGAAGCACCTCTGTCAATACGCAGTTTGAGAAACAGTGCACTTGATGTTTAACTCCTTAAGAAACAGGGGATCCTCTTGGAATTAATAATTTGTAACAAAGACGCGTCAACACCTAGTTCTTTCCACCAGCAGCTTGGGAGCCAAGCAGGTCTAGCTCTTGGTCCGGGCCCAAGGTCAGGGAGCAGACATAATACAAGCAATCCATTTCATATTTCAAACACAAGGCACTGGGCAGTTCTTGGTCTGAAATAAATAAATATCTGCTACTTTTTTGAATGTAGAGTATGTTGTTGTTTGGTATTTGTTTTTATTTTAGTAACTGCTCTAATGTCATTAAAGGCAACACTGAGAAAAAAAAAATTAACCTACTTCTCTCCCATTTTAAATTTCACTTCTAAGCTGAAGAATAGTTCTCGATGGCTCTGACAGATGACTGAATAATACACCCCGGGATGGCAGTTTGGGCTTAAATGAGATCCTGGAGATGGAACAATTAGCAGCCTCAGCTCAGTCCCGGGCAAAGGCATCCCCCGCACTCTGGAATAGGAAGGCTGCTGAGCTGTCAACCTTTGATAGAGGAGGGCCACAAAGGAGGCCCCCTGGCACGAGGTGCCTTTTACATCACTGGAGAATGTCAACCTCAATTAGGATCCAGATTAAGGCTGACTTTGAGGGAATAGCCAGGAGTCAGCTGACCTAAAGATCACTAGAAACTTGAGGTGCCGTCATTGTTAGGACAGTGTTTGAAGAGGCACGTAAAGTGTTCATAAAGTCACAAATGAATTGAGTAGGAAGAGACCCTAAGGTGCCTAATCCACTGCCCTTTTTGAGATGAGGCCAATATCTTACAATTAATGAGGACCTAATGCCAGGGCACTTTCTCCTCTTTCCCACTTCTGCCATCCACCTCTTGAATTAAAAATTATTATCACTAAAATTAAAAAAATTATTTTAAACAAATCTTCTTTTCATATTTTACTTAACTGGAGTTAAACATTGAACCATTCATCTCTATTTCAGGTAGGGTTTAAAAGAAAAAAAATTTTTATTTGAGTGCAAGGCAACATGACAGGAGAATTTTATTTTATTTTTTACTTTATTAAAAAAATAATTTTTTTAATGTTGATTTATTTTTGAGAGACAGAGAGAGAGAGTGCGAGTGGGGGACAGGCAGAGAGGGAGGGAGACACAGAATCTGAAGCAGGCTCCAGGCTCCACGCTGTATGACAGGAGAATTTTAAAGTGAAAATTTAACATTACCCCTAATTTTAATTTATTTTCACTTATGAAAGAAACAAAAAATCTAAACATAGACTCCATCTATATTTGGATCTAAAATACATATTCAACCAAAGACAAAATAATTTTTATTCTGAAAAAAAAACCTGAAAGGGAGACAAATGGTTAAAATTTTTTTCTCCACAAAAATTAGAAAAAAAAATATCTTATTTAACTGTAGTTGCTGAGTCATTTTTAATAAAAGAATGAAGTGGTTTTTTTTTCCCTGAAATAACCAACAATAACAAAAATAACAGACTAATTCTAGAAAGGCATAATTGGTATTCGAGTAGGATCCAAGCCTATTGCCAATCATGTCCTCAAGTATAATAAGCCTGTACCCAAGAAAGGAGGAAGAATGGGCCTCATATCCAGGAAAGCAAAGGGTGTGGGGTCACTCAGAACTGGTGAGTGTGGTCCCGCCCCATCCTCAGACACACATACAAACACACTCTCTCCCCTTCTTCCTTTCTTTTTCCTCACACTTGAGGTTAAAAAAAACCCTATCTGCTGGTTCTTGTTCTTTGCAAAATAACTCAACACTGCAGTGAAATCTAAATCACTCAAGGATTATAGTACTCTACCCCTTTACCTCCTTCCTAAAATGAATGCAAAAGAAAAACAATGGTTTTGTCTGAAATAGCCATGTAAGCCTTGGCTCTGTTATTGCTGTTATTTTTTTAAGGAACAGCAAGATGGCTTTAGAGCTGGTAGCCTGAGGCTAGCCTGGAAGAAAGAGTACTTTCATTTCTAGGTCACTGAAATACATCTGTTTCCAGCAGAGCACATGAGCAAACTGGGTTTGTGGAAAATGCAGACACTCTACCTACTCTTTCCTTCCCTGCTGTCCAAGGGCTCCCTTACAGGTAGAATGTTTTTAGCTCCTTGTGTTTAGCTTAGATTAGATCTCCCCTTTATCGAGGAAGACTTCACTTTCCTAATTGCAATTTCCTGATCATAGCCAATGCTATGATTTTCAAAATGTGCATCATAAGAACCATGAAAATTGGAGCACCTGGCTGGCTCAGTCACTAAAGCATGTGACTGCTGATCTCAGTGTCGTCAGTTCAAGCCCCATGTTGGGCACAGAGCTAACTTAAAAATAAACAAAACCCCACAAAGAACCATGAAAATAAATCAAATCAAATGGAAAAAAATCAGTGTAGAACATGTAGTAATGGCAGCCGTTGTTTCATGGATCAAATGTCATGGTTACATCTATCTATCATCTATCATTGATGCTATACTGCACCACCCAGACTTTTCCTTCAAGACCAAAACATCTGATAGCTCTCAGCCAGTTCGATCTCTGGAAAGTGCCCTCAGCTACAAAAGCACTGCCAAAGTCATGCTCCCTCCTGAAGACAGACAAATCAATGATTGGTTGACACAGGAGTATAAAAGTCCCAGCCCTCTTGCCTTAAAGTGGGACAATTCTGAAGGACCATCTCAGCTCCTGACGCCTCTAGCGATGGCTGTGGTCTTTGTAAGACTGCACTGCAGTTCTTTCTTCTGCACAATTCTATTTTCTTCATAGGTATAGACCCTAAGACCACTCCTCAGTAAAACTCCTGCATGTAAATCTCCATCTCAGAGTCTGTTTCCAGAGGAACTCTACCTAAGACACCTGGTGACAGCAATGGCTTGAGGAAACAGGTTCTTAGAGTAGCTGCAAGGAGACCCCCATCAGTGGCTCTCGGATAGCCCCTGGCACGCTACAGCAGTGTCACTGTCGGGATGTTCGCTAGTAGGGAAGTGGAGTAGAGTAGGATACAGGTGCAAGAGAATTCACTAGTGATTCCAATATTTCAGACTTTTGAGAGGTCAAAAGAAACAGTAATTAAAAAAGAATGGAATCAGATGGCTTCTGCTTTTGCTGACAGCCATTGATGTACTAGAGAAAAACAAAGAAAAGCCAAGGGCAATTAACCATCAACTGAAGGCAATCTGTGAAAATCATCAGGGAGTTGAGGTTTAAATCCTGAGGCCTGTGCACTGTCTTCAAATAAGATGGGGACATCTCTGCTGTAGGCTCAGAGGGGTCAGGGAAATAGAAGATTTCAAGCTCTCAAGCACATCAGATTGGATGTCTCCTTTTCAAGTTTCAGAGTCTCATTCCTTCCCAATTAGACTCAAGTTGGGGATTCAACCTTTTCTTCTACCCTGATAATTCATTCCTGGGACTGGTCCTAAGCTTTTTCTATCCTCAGGCTGCAGAAGAGAAGAAGTTTTTTTTATTTTTAATGCCACCCAAAATTTTGGTAAAGGGACAACGGCATAGTCAAGCCTGAGAAAGTCATAGTAAGCATGCCTCAGACTTCTCAGGAACGAGGATCAGGTCACCCGAACAGGTCAGCCACATAGACAGCAAAAGTACTAACCAAGGAGAGGAGAAGTGAAATGGATAGTAGAGGAGGGAAATGATGAGCATAAGCTGCAACCATTAGATAAGATGTAGTTGGGGGCTTCTTATAACTTTGTTAAAGAGAAGAGACCAGCTAGAATACTAGAGGAGCTGTTTCCAAATGTATACAAAATAGGCAGGTCCAAGCGTCACAAGGGATTGACTATAACGGATGTTGTGGTGTGCCACACAAATCCCTTCTTCAGTACCTAGGTGTTCTGCTTCTTCAGGAGCTGCCCTTAGCCAAAGAGAACAGCTAGACCCAAGGTCATACTCCCTGACTAGAGGGAGTAAGCATTCGATGACTATTAATGAAGGTAGCAAGCGTTCAGTGACTGGTAGATGTGGGAATATAAAAGCCTGCATCACTTATGTGAAGGTGGAACAACTCTGAAGGGCCATCCCAACTCCAAATCTCCTTTTTGGGATTTTTGGGATTGCCTAGGGCCTTGTAAGTGCATTCAACTTCTTCCTCTGCTCAAAACTATCTTTACTCTCCCACAGGTGTTAATTCTGAGAACACTCCCCAAAATACTTCCTATAATCTCTGTCCTCAAAATTTGTTTCCCAGGGAACTCCATCAAAGGCTCCTTTCTTTCTTTCTTTCTTTCTTTCTTTCTTTCTTTCTTTCTTTCTTTCTTTCTTTCTTTCTTTCTTTCTTTCTTTCTTCCTTCTTCCATTCTTCCTTTACTCTTTCTCCCTTTCTTCCTATCCTTTCCTTTGTTTCCTTTCCTTCTCTCTCTCTCTCTCCCCTTCCTCCCTTTCTTCCTTTACCTTTTCCTCTTTCTTTCTTCCTTATTTGATATTAATGTATAATATTTCTTACCAGATCTGAGGTGAAAGTTTTTTTGTTTTTTTTTTTTTTGGTTTTTTGTTTGTTTGTTTTGTTTTTTTCATTTTTTACAAAAACTCTGACCTAAAGGATGAACAAAATGAACTAAGTTGAGTGTTAGGAAATATATCCAGATAATGGGAATATGTCCAAAGGTCCTGTTATGCTATGGTTACTAGAGTATTTCAGTAACTAAAAATAGGCCAGTATGGCTGGAGTGGAGAGAAAGTGTCTGGCAAGTCCAAGAAAGGGCTCACAGGCTACTTTGAGGAATTCTGCCTTTATCATAAGACCAATGGACAGCCAGTGAAGGGTCTGAAACAAGGGTGTAAAGTCACCAAGTTTGCATTTTGAGAAGATTGCTCTAGGGGCAGGACAGAGAATAGAGGAAATAGAAAGGATGATGGAAATATAGCATTTATAACGTTAGTTACTAATTAATTCAGTTGAGAGAGGATGGCAACTTGGACTGGGATGGAAGTAAGGGAGTGGGTGAAAAGTGGATGGAATCAAGAGATATTCAGAAGATCGAATCATCAAGGCCAGGGAATGGCTTGGATACATATTTACCCTGCACCTCCTGCACCTCCTACAGTGCTTGGCACAGCAGGGACTCAGAGCAAATAGGTGCTTACTAGTGAGACAAGTAGTGAGATCTGAGGGTTGTAGTCAGGTTCATGGTCAGCACCATCCATATGTCCATATCAGTTTCTTCCACTTCTCGCCATTTCTTTCCTTTTTTTTTTTTTTTAATGTTTATTTATTTTTGAGAGAGAGAGAGAAAGAGGGAGAGGCAAGATGCAAGTCGGGGAGGAGCAGAGGGAGAGAGACACACAGAATCTGAAACAGGCTCCAGGCTCTGAGCTGTTAGCACAGAGATCGACGCAGGGCTCAGACTCACAAACCATGAGATCATGACCTGAGCCAAAGTCAGATGCTTAACCGACTGAGCCACCTGGCGCCCCGTTCCCCCATTTCTATCCAGGCACAAAGTGTACAAGCAGATGGGGTGAGACCGTGAGCAAGAATCTCAATCATCTCACTCATAAATAAGACATGAGAAGACAAATTTAGTAGATGAAATTCCTTTAAACTTGATAGAGAGGCTAATCAACGTGCCCTCTGCACAGATCACAGAGACTAGGAATTGGCTTTAACTTTCCCCCTGAGCTATAATGATGAGAGTGAAGGTGTACTCTTGATTTGCCAGTCCCAGTTAAGATTAAAGCATAGTTAAGAGACCTATCTGGACATCTTCAAGAATGCTACCTTTCTTTGGTACACCATGGCTTGAGTCAAAGAAGTAGACAAAACAACTTCATGAAAAGACTCCAAAGATCCTTCTAATCAAGGAACATGAACTGTCACAGGATATATTTGGACCAGTGTCTGCTCCTAGGGTTTCCCCAGGTTAAATAAGGACTTTATTTTTCCTTGGCCCGTATGTGCCATTCATCAGTAGCATAAAAAAAATCCTGCTCTCCTTATCTGTCGAACTGAGATCCAGCCATCACTTCATCCAGACTTGTGGCAAAGACGAAGCAAGGCACTGACACAGGACAGTTCCCAAGCAACAGCTCCCCATCTCAACACCAGTCACTGTGAATTCCTCTGTTTGGCACCTCTGCGAGACAGAAAATGGATTGTTTTCAAGACTGTTCAGGGCTGGGCCAACTGAGAATGAGGCTTGCTCACAGACACAGGGTGGGGAAGAAAAGACTCTCATTTTTCTTTGTTGGAACCTAGTAGTCTTGTCTTCAGGGCTGACAGTTTGGCTCAGTTTATAAATCAAAATGGATGATTAAAAGGAAAAAAAATCAAATATTCACAATTTTTAGCAGACAATAGTTAATGTATGCAGATTCCATGGCAGGGAGCCTAATGCCTGTACCCAGGAAAGGCACGCACAGCTGAAGTGACAGCAGTGACGAGGCAGACAGGCTGCAGGGTGAGGAGAGCTCAAAAAAGTAGCAGAACCAGTCTCTTGGCCATGGCCTTAAGCCAGGAACACACTTCCCAGTAACCTCTTCTCTCAATCCAAAAAAAGGAGCACAAAACCAAAGACCTTATGGGCTCTCATCTAGTTTACGCCACAGAAGTACCACAATCATTGATGGCTTGTGTACATGAATTTCTGGGAGGATTTTTGAAGCTCCTAGATGCAGGGTTTGAAAGATGGGGAAAGAATATGTATATATAGCCAACTCCTAAGCCTCCCCAATGTTCTACTCCTCCCTGCCCAGCACAAAAGCCCTCCCTATTCCCTGAATCAGGGTGGCCCCTGCGTATACAGATGGCATTTGAAAGCTCTGGTTCCTGGACACCAGTCCAGGATGAAGTGTATACTCAACTTCAGGAAAAGGAGGAAAATAAGGACTCTGTGGCATTTTTTTTTTTCCAGAAAGCCAGAGATATTCAATTTAAGTAGTTTCCATTAAGATACTTGATGGAAAAAAATGTCCTTAATGAAATATTCTTAAAGATTACTCTTTAAAGAGTAAAAGTAAACTTTATGTTGATTTTCAATGGTTATTTTGTTTTTTACTGGGATTTTTCTATTGGGTGACATTTTAGTACTCTGAAATCTGAGAGTCTGAGCACGGTGTTTTAAAATACATGGGTGCAGCACAATAGAGAGGTAAGTAATCTCCTTAAGATACAAAGATGGGCTGTTCTTGACACAGGTTATAAGAGTTCATGCCAACAGTGGACAGCTCCTAATAGCTTAGAGTAGACAGTGTGAAGGATACTGGAGTCAACTCCTGTCTCCTCTGAGCTCACTTAGTCCCCAAAGCCTTTGGACATTCAGTCTGCCAGGCACATGGCTGCTATACTTCTAGAGCCAAAAGCTCCTCAAAGGCAAGGACTTGGCCTGATGTGTCCTCAGTCCTGTCGTTGTCTAGGACAGCATCTGACAAAGAGTAGGTGTTAAATCACACCTGGAAACGTGAAATTTCTAGGCCTAGTGGACCTTGTAAGCTGCCTCAAATCACAGTGAACAGAGAGACTCCAGTGATCCATCATGGCTTAACCTGGGAGAAGTATGACAGAATTTGAGGCAATGTCTACGTCAGAGTGGCAGATAGCTTTTGTCTCAAGCAATAAGAAACTGTAAGAATGGCTCCCAGTATGGTAACTGGAGGAAGAGGCCACTTGCTCAAGAAGGTTTTGTTTTTGTTCCCTTTTCCAAGTGCTAACCAACCCTCTGGGTCACTGGAATGAGCCCTGGAGGTGTGAGCAGGTATTAGAGTTCTGCATTCCACCATCTCACAATTTACCTCACCTAGGAAGGGGTCAGGGAGAGAAAGATATGACAAGAGAGAAGCAAGGCCCAGACACTGCCCTGCTCAAGTTCCTCTATCTCTGCGTTCCCTTTTCCTTCAGAGAATACTAACTGAGGCAGAACAGATTCACCTCTTCTTGGAGAAAAGTAGCTCATTTTGTCAGATTTTTGAATCAACAGTTCCCTCTTCAGAGACTACTTTAGGAGGTGACCCTGTCTTCCCCTCAGTACCTCTGGCAGACCCTTTTGCTCACTCCATCCCACTTCCCAGCTGCAGATTAAGAAGATCTACTATGTTCTCTCCCCAGGCCTGCATCAGTTTGTCAATCACAGCCCAACAGCAGCCCTGTCTTTTTGGAGATTTACAACCATGTGGTCAGGAGTGGGTGGGTTGGCTTTGCATCACGAGGCACCATAGGCAACTAGGCAGAGATAAATAATAATGATGATGATAAAAAAGACAGTGCTACATTTCATTTCACCTAATTTATGGCTTCAATAGGAAGCCAGTCTACCCACAGTGCCGTCTGGGTTACTTAATAACAGAGTGTCTATGGCAGCAGCAAGAACAGGTCTGGAATTGGAGGTATGGGGGAAGGAAAGAACGGCACCGGTGTGGTGAGAAAAAAGCAAAGGGAAAGGACCACTGTGTCCCCAGCTATCATTCTCGGGCAGCAGGGACACAAATAGGGACTCACTTGACTATCAGGGCTGTTGATGAATAAACTCTCTCCCACAGTGTCCTCAAACCCCCAGAAGTTTTAATTAAAACATAAGAAATGTCAGCTGGAGAAGCACTGGAATATAATTAGGGCCCACCAAATCTAAAGTAATGCGGGGAGAGAAGACTAGTAATGAAAGGGAAGCTTTCATGTTCTTACTGAATCCCTGCTCTGTTGCCGACACAAAAATCAATTTCAATAGGCTTTAGTTGTATCTGAGCAGGAACGCAGGCGACAGATGAAATTTAGTGAGCAATTTACTGAAGTTATAATGATTCTCATGGGGGGAAAAAAAAGTCTACAATGAGCGCTTCCAAACAAATACCTCCTCTGTAAGGACTCTGTAAGAATGTGTGTGCCTAGATAGATGGTATGGGTATGGGTGTGGGTATGAATGTGGATATAGGTATAGGTATAGGTAAAAGTATGGGTGTGGGTGTGGGTGTGGGTGTGGGTATAAGTATTGGCATAAAACGGTCATATGTGTTTTATCCTAAAAAAATGTCGTTAAAGTCTCTACCTCACTCCATTTAAGGGGTGGTTTTGACTCAGCCCCCAAAAGACATTTGGGGTGTCTGGGGACGGTTTTTTTTGATTGTCAAGACTGGTATTACTGATACCTCATGGGTAGAAGCCAGAGATGCTACCAGACATTCTACAATGCACAGTACATTCCCCTCCCCCAACAAAGAATTTGGGGCCCAAAATGTCAATGGAGCCAAGACTGAAAATCCCTGCTTTAAAAGAATTTAACATTTAATAGGTGCTCAATGAATGCTGAGTTCTATGTAAAGTCACATTTCTTGGGGCGACTGGGTGGCTCAGTCGGTTAACCATCTGACTTCAGCTCAGGCCATGATCTCTCAGTTCATGAATTCGAGCCCGGCATTGGGCTGTCTGCTGCTAACACAGAGCCCACTTGAGATCCTCTGCCTCCCTCTCTCCCTGTCCCTCCCTTGTTCATGCTCTCTCTCTCAAAAAGAAATAAATATTAAAAAAAAAAAAAAAAAAAAAGTCATGGGCGCCTGGGTGGCGCAGTCGGTTAAGCATCCGACTTCAGCCAGGTCACGATCTCGCGGTCTGTGAGTTCGAGCCCCGCGTCAGGCTCTGGGCTGAAGGCTCGGAGCCTGGAGCCTGTTTCCGATTCTGCCTCTCTCTCTCTCTCTCTGCCCCTCCCCCATTCATGCTCTGTCTCTCTCTGTCCCAAAAATAAATAAAAAACGTTGAAAAAAAAAAAAAGTCATATGCTCCACCAGGTCACAAAAATCAAAAGGTAAGTTCTTGTTCTAAGGGATCTCCCGTAGGGCCAGGGAGGGAGATGGACGTGGTATTGTTCTTTCTTTGCTTAGCAGCATTTACAAATGAGGGGCGTATTTCTCAAGTTCCAATACCCATGATCTTCTGGAACACAGGTAACACCCAGTGGCCCATAAGACCACTTTCCATTTGGCTTTTGTATGTGTAAGAAGCCAATTCCAAGATCTTCACTGTTTCCCAATTAAGGAGCATTTCCTAAATTAAAACAAACAAACCAAACTATTAAAGTAGTATTGGGGCTAGGTAGAATTTGATTTGTGATAATTGCACACAGAATTTTGTTAATTTTGTTATAATTTTGCTAATTACATTAATTTTTGAAAGAATAGCCTTTTTTGCATTTCTCAACGATGCTTTATAGTGTATATGTGTGCGTTCTTTCCCTCTTTTCAAATGTTTAGTTATAGGTTTTAATTACTGGCAGCTCAATTCAGGAAATACATTGCTCTGTCTGATTAAAATATAAATCATGATGAAACTTTAAGCTTAAAATATAAGGGTCAGTTATAAAAGAACAAAGGTGTTTGCTTTTATCCAACGTAAGTTCTTCAAATGAAGGGATATAGGAATCTTGCTGTTGCCATTGATGTTTCCAAGAAATAAGGAAAGCAGAATTTGCTTTCTGTAGAAAGAACAAGATGAGCAACAATATGCTTTATCAGTGACAACCATTCGTCGCCTCTTAGGCACCTGAGGATTCAAGAACTCAAGTTTTTTGGAGGCGGTCAAGGAATAATATCCATACATGGATCTCCCACACAGTGGCTGAGAGGAGTGATTACAGCATAGTAATGGCTCCACCTGCAACAGCGCAAGACCCGGATCTCTGCAAAGGCTGAAAATCTCTCTCCCCACCAAGGAAGTCTCCGGTGTCAGCACAGACTGCATTAGCGATTGTGCTTTCCAAGCGAAGGCCTGCAAATCCTTCTTTGGGTAGGAGGGCGAGAGGACAAAAAGGACGTTTGAAAACGGAATGCCATTTTATAAATGCAGGCAGCTCCTACATATTCATAATCTTTCAACGTGGTGGCCAGCGAGGACGACATCCATCCCTGGTAACAGGGAGTAAGAACTCATGTGCCTCTTAGAAAACTATACCCTCATTCAGCAATAATATTCAGAACACTTAAGTCTGAAATCTTGGGGAGGTGGGTGAAATATGATAACACCGTGAGAAAGAACTTAGGCTCTTTTAAGTGAAAATGACATACCCTGAGCTCTGAGCAGGCTGGAACAGGCAGGTAGCTGACTAGCTTATAAACACAATGATTTCCAGCTAAATTTAGCTGCAATCTGATCTTGACCTGTCAGGTAGTTTCCTCCTGACGAGGGCGAGGTTATCCTGACTCCAGTGAAATTCTTCTCTCCCACCACATTTTGATGCCTCCTGCTTAGATCAACTGATGAGGGATGGTGAGAAGGGCGAGGAGAGCATCTTGCTGACTTCCCTGACAATGTTCTCTTCTTAAGCAGGGATTTCCCCTGGCCTAAGAGACAGCGAGCGGAGGGGATCCCCATAGGTCCTACGGAGGAGTGTGGAAATCAAGAGATAAAGGCTTAGGAGGAGGGTGAGGTGCCCTTGTATGAGGTACTGGGTCTAGAGCTACTTTTGGTCAATAGTTTCCTTATCTGTAAAGCGGGTATAAATTAATAAGGATTAAATTAATATATATAAACACACTCGATATAGGGGCTGAGTAAATGATGACGATGTTGCATGTTTTTAGAGTGACTACAAGGTTCGATGTCTGACCTTGTCTCCTGTTGTCCTCCCCACCCCGGCTTACTTAGCATGCTCCAGGCAGAGAGCCTTTCTCCCTTTCCTCCGACATGCCTGCACACTCTCTCTGCTTTGTTTGTTCAACTGCTTCCTTCACATCCTGACTGAAAAGTCACCTTCTCTAGGAATCCTATCTAAAACTTCAACTCCGCCGTAACTCTTACTAGCCTCCTCCCCTCCTGCTTTACCACTATCTAATGGATTACATGTTTTCTTTAGTTATCATATGTATTGGACATCTCTCTCCAGAATGGAGGCGTCTTGGGGGCAGGCCCTTCTCTTTGTGTTGTTCACTATTGCATCCTTAGTGGCAGATTGGTGCCTATACAGAGTAAACACTCAATGGGTATGTACTGTCTGAACGAATTACCAACCTCTTTGTGGAAGCACTTTTCCAAGTCCCTCTGTTCTCTCTTTTAAAGAGCACAGCCTCTCTTATTTGAAAGTGTAACAACTCTTATCGAGCAAGTACTGTCATCAAATGAGGAAACTGCAGCTCAGAGAAGCAAGGTTTTGCAGGGCATAGTTTCCTTTCAGACTGGCCTTGCATCTAAGTAAACCAAGCAAGAACGGACCATCTCCATCTTTTTCCGTGCTATTTAAAATTCTCCCTAAAGCCGAAAGGGTGAAGAACAGAGCTATAATTCAAATGCCTGACAGTCTGAGTATATTTTATCTGGGAAGATTTGTGGAACTCTATATAGCTGTTTTATTTAGATATTATCAACATGGATTGAAAAGTTGCATAATATTGAATACCGAAATGCTGCTGCTAGCAGCAACCAACAGATCAACCTTACAGGTAGCAACTGATGAAGAGGCCGTGCTTTTTGAACCAAAGAGAACATCTGATAACCTTCCCTTGACACAAATATGAAAAGATGGAGCTAGCAACTTTGCCTAAACCTTTTAGACCACCATCAGCTAAGTTCATCTGCACAAAAGAATGAGGGATTGCCTTTCCTTCCTCCTCTTCCTCATTTCCAGGTGTGGAATAGGTATAGGGACATACACATCACACAACAAGTCTAATTTAAATCTCATTGCCCAGACCTGATTTCTATCCCCTGGGGCCTTAGAGGTACTTGCTTACTATCCAGAAGATCCGTATCAGTCTGCATTTCCTTGGCATTTAGCTTAGCAATCTTGTGCTTGCAACATTAATGGTTTATTTCTTTGGTGGCTTCTGTCTTCAGAAGTGGTGGTAAGGAAATCAAAATGGTGTTCATTCAAGCAAAAAGCTGAACTAAGAGTTTTTAATTATTGAAATATACCATATATCTCAGTAACTCCTAACCAGAAAATTTGTCTTAGATTTAATAAACCATTAAATGACTATAATTTAAAGACTGTAATTCAATGCCAATAATAATCAGTATAGCAATTTATTAGTCATTGATGGACATTCAACAGTTTATAGATCTGAATATTAAAAAATACATAAGAATTGTACATATTCTTGAACTCTACCTTTAAAAATACACTACCTTTCTATTTTTACAGTTTTTTTAATGTTTTTAAAAGTCCTTTTGAGAGGAATACATTTTAGAAAACAAATTCAGAAGTCATGAAAAATCTTTGGGAGATAGTAAATGCAGTGTCCCTGAAGGAGGAAAAAAGCCCATATATATTCTATTCAGAATTTGATATGTTCTCAATTTTTCAACATGGCTCTAGGCAAATCTCTTTAATTTTTCATGTATTTTCTAAAGAAAGAAAATAGAAATACTTGCTATGCCTGTTTTTCCTTACAGGAAAAAAATGTAAACAGAAGCAAGCACATAGAGTGAGTGCTTATGACTCACCTTATCAAGTCAACACTTCATTGGTATTGTTCATGATACCTCGCAATGGGGTTGTCTGACCTTGACAGTTTCTGTTCAGGGGCTCACAATATATCATAAATACAATCAGTACCGTATTCCACTATTAAACAAAATAATGTCAATAAAAAACTTTACAAAAGGGCATCATTTCTATAAACTGAAATAGATTTCAGTGCACATTGGAATGTGGTCAGGTTATTACAAAGAAAGGTCTTATGAAGAAAATATACCTATTCACATAAAATGAGTAGAACAATTATGACAATAATAATAATAAAAAAAAACTTCTTATCCTACTCACAAGCCACATAGTTATACAACTCCAAGAAACACCATTCTTATTCTTTTCTGTATGAATGGAGTTTCCTGGAGTTGACCAGGACGGCAGCCCTGTTGATTAAAATGTAAATTCATAAGCTACTTACTGAGCATCTACTGTATATAAAACACTCTGTCCATCTCAGAGGAGCCTGAATCATCATCATCATCATCATCATCATCATCAAAATTATTAAAATTTCTTACACTAGTTTAATTTCATTTTAATAGATTTTACTCCTAAAAGAAGATTTATAGGCATAGAAGGTTTTTTTTTCACAAGTTTGCTCCATTTTTAGAAGCTTCCTCAAAATTAACCCATGACCAACATAAAGTTATGGCATGACATTTTTAGAAAGACACCATTAAAAGCAAAATATATGCTGGCCTCATAAGTCACAATTATTACCTTGAAGAAAAATAGCAAGAAAGAAATCTACCTTATCTCATTGAGAAAGAATCATTTTTATTAGATCCAGAATATTCTTCCCTAATTTACTTTGCAAGTTCCTCCAAAACAACCCTAATGCAGAAAAACAAAACAAAACAAAACTGAAGAGGACTGAGATTCTAGAGAGGCTGTTTTCTAAGGCCATGATACAATTTTCATTTTGTGCTTTCTATTATACTATTCTCAGCACATACTCTTTTACTTACTGGGGGTGAGGGGCTTTTCTCAAAGAATTTAATAAATGGTAGCAAAAAAAGGGACTTCCTACACTCCAATTTGTATTTGCCAGCACAAGATCACTCTCTAGTCTGGTCACATACTATCTCTGTCACAGCTTTAGGTGAATACACTATTAAAAAAAATATCACTTTCAACCTGAAGTTTAAAATACCAGCTTCAGGGGGCTCCTGGGTGGCTCAGTCAGTTAAGTGTCCGACTTGGGCTCAGGTCATGATCTTGTGAGTTCATGGGTTCGGGCCCCGCATCAGGCTCTGTGCTGATAGCTCAGAGCCTGGAGCCTGCTTTGGATTCTGTTTCCCTCGCTCTCTGCCCCTCCCCTACTCACGCTCTGTCTCTCTCTCTCGAAGTAAATAAACATTAAAAAAATTTTTTTTTTAAATACCAGCTTTTGTGTTACAAAGGTCATATGTAAATAAACATTATGATTGTATTTTATTAATTAAAACACCCATATCTGATATTCAATTACTAGAAAAATTAATTCAATAGGATAACAACAACTGTCTGGTTCTCTATAGATTATAGGAGCATGTTTAAATTTCAACAAGAGACCTCAAATTACTATGAGATTTTGAAAAAAGAGGAAGTTGCTTAAACCAATTTGTATAAGCTTCCTAACTATTTTGTTTTTAAATACACCAATATTTATAAACAGTTTCTTTCTGGATTGCCAATAATATTCTCACAACCTTTTAGGAAATACACAGTTAAAGCAAAAGATTAGGGAAAGGAAGTTGGAATAAAAGGACATAGTAATTCAGGTCTGTTGAACTTCTACTTCCATTGTGTCTAAATGAGCCAGCTCTGTGGGGATTTGGGTCCTATAAAACAGACCTTTTTACTCTTCAACACTGCACTCAGGTAAAGAAGTAATTACTACAAACTCCCAACAACCTAAATCAATGTTAGGGAAGTTAGAGGATCCTATGAGAGTGACCTGAATGATTTGGTAAACAAAATTATTGGGGAAAGGTATCAACATGTTTATGATATCACAGCCTAAGGATCAGGCTAGGAAAAAAATACAATGACAGACATTAAATATATGAGTATTGCTCAACCAGTTTACCACCATTCTGTACCAAAAATAAGAGAAACGATGGGGTGCCTGGGTGACTCAGTCAGTTGAGTGTCTGACTTGATTTCGGCTCAGGTCATGATCTCACAGTTCATGAGATCAAGCCCTGCATTGGGCTCTGCACTGGCAGCATGGAGCCTGCTTGGAATTCTCTCTCTCCTTCTTTCTCTGTCCCTCCCCTGCTTGCACTCTCTCTTTCTCAGAATAAATAAATAGACGTTAAAAAAAGAGTAAGAGAGGGGTGGCCTGGGTGGCTCAGCCGGTTGAGAGGTCATGGTCACTAGTTCCGGTCATGATCTCAAGGTTCTTGAGTTCGAGCCCCATGTTGGGCTCACTGCTGTCAGTGCAGAGCCACTTCAGATCCTCTGGCCCCTTCTCTCTCTGCCCCTCCCCTGCTTGTGCACTCTCTTTCAAAAATTTTTTTTCAAAACATTGAAAAAAAAAGAATAGAAGAAACAATAGATTTAAACCATAATTTAAACATTTCTAATTTTCTTTTTTTTTTAATTTTTTTAATGTTTATTTTTAAGAGAGAGAAAGAGAGAGAGAGAGGGAGAGAGACAGAGTAGGATTAGGAGAGGGGCAGTGAGAGAGGAAGACACAGAATCTGAAACAGGCTCCAGGCTCTGAACTGTCAGCACAGAGCCCAATGCGGGGCTCAAACTCACCAACCACGAAATCATGACCTGAGCCGAAGTTGGATGTTTAACTGACTGAGCTACCAAGGTGCCCCAAAATGTCTAATTTTCTTACAGATTTATGAAAGTGATCATCGGGTCAGAGTTACCTAGGAAGGTTGGGACTTCTTCTTAAGATATTTTCTCAAAAATTAAATTAGATCTTCATGATTTTGGTATGATGACAGTATTGTAGTACTCCATAATGGAAGAGGGAAAGACTAGATTAGGTTTTAAAAATCTGTGAGGTAATTTTTAGAGTTTATACATTTATCTCCTATAGATCATCTCATTTGATTCTGATAATTTTCCTTTAAATGCCTACTCTGGGGCGCCTGGGTGGCTCAGTCAGTTAAGCATCTGACTTTGGCTCAGGTCATGATCTCAAGGTTCTTGAGTTTAAGCCCCGCATGGGGCTTGCTGCTGTCAGCACAGAGCCTGCTTCGGAACCTCTGTCTCCCTCTCTCTCTGCCCCTCCCCTACTCACACATTCTCTCTCAAAATAAATAAACGTTAAAAAAATAAATGCCTACTCTAACACAAATATGAATACAATGCTATATCTTGCCCACATGGGACTTTTAGTCATACCTTTGCTTCATTGCACATTTGTAATGCTGTGAATATTTTAATATAAGTAAATGAACACCAAGTCCTGCTGGAAATAGGGGGGAAAAAGAACTGGAGGTGGGGAGTAGAAAAAGAGCAGCAGTCAGTATTTGTGTAGGGTAGCTTTGAAAACATAAAGGAAGCAGAAGCAAGGAAAGGCAAAGAAAACCAAGCAGAGGGCAAAGAGCAGTGTGATGAATGAGAGGGTGCGAGCATGAGCACGGGAGAGCATGTTGCCAACAAGGTTAATGAAGCCAGGTCAGACTATTCTGCCATTTTCTGGAAATCAGGGACAGAGCTAACCCTGTGCTCTGGGGAAGGGAGTTCTGCCCTGAGCTGAACCTGCTTAGATAAACATCATTCCCCAAACCCTTCCCAAGTCAAATAAAAAGGTACATCTTTGAGATAAAAGTGGAAACTAAGATGACTCAAAAACTATGAGTAATAAATTAGACCCGCTGAACAGTCGTCGGGTAGAGAATCAGTCAAAAAAAAGTGTCTTCATATTCATACTTCAAAACAAGACAGATTCTAATCACGTTAGTAAAAATAGAAATAACAAGCAGTATGTAGCAATCATAGCTGGTAAGTGAAAATTGTTATTATTATTATCATTTTAATATTTTTGAGAGAAAGAGAAAGAGAGAAAGGGGGAGGGGCAGAGAGCGAGGGGGACAGAAGCTCTGAAGTGGACGCTCTGAGAGCACTGACAGCAGGGAGCCCAATGTGGGGCTCGAACTCACAAACCATGAGATCATGACCTGAGCCAAAGTCAGACGCTCAACCGACTAAGCCACCCAGGCGCCCCCACAATTATTATTAATAGTAAATACCTTCTGTGTGCTTACTATGTCAGGCACTGTTTTAAGTGTTTTACATATTTTAATTCATCATAACAAACTATGAAGTAGGTATTATTATTATCCTCATTTTATAGAGAAGGAATCTAAGGCCAAAGAAATTACACGACGTGTCCAAAACATCCACTATTTAAGATATGTAGCATCTTAACTACTACTTAAATTACTTAAAATACATAACAGTGGCATTCATTTCTCTGACTGCACTTTCCTTCATTTTAGTGAACAAAAAATATTTCTCAAGGCTCTTGGGAGTTCACTTGCAGCCTCAGTCTTTCTAGCACTGGTTTCTCTCTCAAGATCTTGGATTCCCAGGTGTGATTGTTCAAATTGAGTTCTCAGAACTCTCAGCTTGAGAAACTAAAACCATGATGGACACATTCCCAAACATTACACAACACTGGAGCTAGAGCAGACAACTCAGACTGGGCTGACCAGGAATGGAAGCGAATGTAAGACTTGAATTCAGTCCTAAATTATCCAAGGGACTAGATCAGGAGAAAGAGGAAGATGGACATTTAAGGCACTGAGCATAAAGGCATTAATAGGCCAACTTATTAGGAAGGTCCAGAATCTGTGTATGGCTATGACATCACACATATATGGAAAAAAAATTAAGAAATAAGCTTGGAAAAGTAGACAGGGTCCCCAGTCAAGTAGAGCTTCCCATGTCATGCTAAGGAGTTGAGATTAAAGGATTTAGGCTGGAGTCACAGGATCAGATTGGATTCTAAAAAGGATACCCTGTTACCATCTTCCCCACTCCTTCCCCACCTCTCCACCCACTACCACCTAATCCCAGATGTGAGATTAGAGTTCATCAATCTTCTACCAAGATTTGTAGACTATCAAACCAGACAGAATCTAAAACAGAGTCTGTGGCAGAGAGAAGAGATCCAAGGAATACATAAGATGTAGAATCAACAGGACTTTTACATGAGGTTTTGGAGAATTCAAAGGAAAGAACTCTAGGAAGAAGCTGGCATTTCTGGGTGGATTTATTGACACAGAAGACTCAAGGGGAAACATGAAGAGGGAACTTTTCCCCTCTTCAGTTTGAGACACACAAGGTTTCCAGGGGCCTAATGGACACGTAGACAGATGTGTGCACTAGGCATCCCAGCTGTGGGGTAAAGTTTCAGGGGGTCGAGTTGGTTTCATGGAGACAGAAGGACTCACAAAGGACACTCAGAAAAAACAACCAGAGGGGGTAAAAAGAGAAAGTTGTAACGCCACTGGAAATCAAAGAAGGAGAAATTTCCAGAAAGGAAGTTGTGATGAGTTTCAAAAAGGAGGGTATGGTCAGAACCAAATGCTATAGGAGACCAAGTGAAATAAGGACCGAGAAGGGCAATTATGAGGCCTCTGGAGATAGAAGCAGGGATTATGAAGCAGAGATAGAAGCCAGATTGTACAGAGGGAAGGAAAAATGGAAAGTAATCAAGTGAAGACAAAGAAGGTAGAAAAAAGTGGCTCAGATGGAAACTAACAACGGAGATCTCATTAAGAATGTAGGTGGGCATGGATGAGTTGCAAGGGGGAGAGAGAGTCATTGTGTGATACCTGTGCAATGGCTCCACTCTCTCTAAGAGGCAGGCAAGAAGGTCATCTGCAGAGAGTAATGAAGGCAGGGAAGTGGAGGGAAGAAAGATGAAGTTTTGGAGTAACTTTTCCAGGGAAAAGGAGAAGGAACTGAGCAGGTATATATTGTGAGATTATTGAGTAGAACTGAGTGTCTCACTTGGGTTAGGGTTTGCTCTTTTCTCTTAGTTGAGTTGTACAACCCAAATGCAGAAAAAGAAAGCAAATGGTTGGATTGACCTTTGGGAGGGGGTCTGCAAGATGGATATTCTCGAAGAAGAAAGGGCAAAGGAGATAACACCTATTGGATTAAAGTGATTAAATTAAGGAATCCTGAGGCCTGAGGCTAGATGGACAAGCTTTTCAAGTTTTATAGGGACTGAGAGGTTGCAAGAAGAGATCTGAGGGCTTATTCAACATCAAAGAGCAGCTGTGCAGGGTGGGAGGGAGTATACCCTAGGAGAGTCAAAGTCTGTGTTCTGAGATCTACGATTTTCAAAGCAGAACAGAGGTGGGTCCTGATAAGTCCAAGGTGTGAGTCACAAGAGTGGGGTGGCATTACAATTAATAGAACCACAGTTATAGTATCAATGTTATCCCATTTTAGTAATGAGCCAAAGATTAGGAGACTTATTCAAAGTCACAGCTGGTTAATAGCAAGAGCAAGGTTTTAATCCAGACCTTCGCTGCCAAATCCTGTGATCAATTCATACAAAATCATTTCATTTGGTACCTTTTCCTTTCAACTTTTGAATAAAAAAATAATAAGATGGTGATTTTGCTTTTACTCTAGAAGTTAGAAATGAAAGAAAGCTATAAATCTGACTTAAAATACAGGTGAAAGTTTTATTTTCAGTATTCTGGTTATTACCTCTATGTCGAGGCTTATGAAATTCTGTTAAAATGTATCTTTGCAAGTGTTTTCTTATTATAAAGGCATTAAAAGTAAATAGCTATCCATTGGGGCCACAAAAATAGTTAAGAACCATTTTAGCTCAGAAAACATAAATCCAACCTGAAGGTGACTGTTGGCGATGATTTCACTATGCTGTACCCCCACTGCCTATCAAGTACCAGGCTGCTTTGGTATGATTCAGGCTGATTTAGGAAGATAAGGAGATGCTCTATCACATAGTTTTCAACCCAGGTACATTTGGACATATTCCCATATGTGAACATCAGATTTGTTCAAATGTAAATGGGGCTGTCATTTCCTTTGATGCAGAATCACACGGGCCCTCACTACCATCACCAGACCTTGTAAAGAGACAAGTTTGAGGATGCAGGGGCTGTGCTAAAAATGGCAATTAGAGGTCCTAGTGCCATCGGCCACTGCTAACCCCGTCGTGGGCAGCCCTCAGGTCTTTATACATTTAGAGGCACATTCCAATGGAACATTGATGGTAAATGGGAGTAAAATCCAACCTTGAGTAATTCATTACAAAAGACAAATGAAAAAATGTCATTAGTTATCCCTGCCCTTGAATGTATACGAAAGCGGGGGGCCTGCAGGAAGACATATGCTTCACGAATTCTCACACACGATCATTCCACCGCTATTAATTTCACCCACTCTTAAAGCGGGAGGGGTTCTCCCCTGTTAGCTGGGGCCCATCCAACCCAACCTGCCAAGACTCTCCAACTGTTCCTAGTTTTTCTGTTTCTCACAAACCTAACAGCTAATAGCTTGCTTTTCGTGCGTAATTACTTGGCAGGTTAGGACTTTGCGTGGATACTACTTGATCCCCACATCACTCATGTGAAACCACCCCCATTCTACAGATGAGGCAAATGAGGCACTGTCACAAGGCTGAACAACTCTCCACATGTCCTCTCCATGCCTCTGCCTTTACTCCGCCTCCCCAACCAAATTTCACCCAATTCCTTCTCTATAGCTCAGATTCCACATGTTCAGAAAGACTTCTCACTTCAGTCTGCATGCATCTCTCCCCTCTCAGAGGCAGCTCGCCCACACCTGGATGGAAGGAAGCTTGGTCTCTGGTAGCATCAGCACCCTCCGACGGTGATGGTGAAGACCCTGAGGAGACCAGCTGGCCCTGTCTGCCTGGGAAACCAGTGCTGATGGCTGAGGCGGCTTCCTCACAGAAGGGAGGTTTGGGTTAATCAGTTTCAGTGCAACCCAAGCCCTGGTTCCCCAAAGTGTCCAGGAATAGAGATTCCCGGAGACCTCAGTGATGCCTTTTCTTTGATCTCATATGCTCAAAACTAGTAGATGCAAACGACTAGAAAACAAGAATTTTGGAGCTGTTGGAGACACTTGTGCCTATGATATTAGCCCCTCCACTCTACTCCTCCAAGGCCACGCGGCTAACTCAGAGAAAAGCAAGGATTCCAACTACTTTAGCGTAGGAGGAGGAAGAATCCTGCCCCTGTGGCCAGAGACCTTCTATCTGCACCAGGCCCTGCCACCCACTAGTTGGGTGACCTTGGGCAAATCACTCAAATCCTTCTGGGCTTCAGTTTCTAGATGTAAAGTCAGAGTAATGATACCTAAGGTTATTGTAAGAATTAAATGAGCTGGCATGTGAAGGTCTGGAAAATGCATAATGCTCTAAAAATACTACAGATTTCCATTATTACTCCACATTTGGGGTTTCTGGCTTTCATGTTGGAGATTTATTTTTTTCTTACAATCCTCTGTTCGCGGCAATCATCTGTTGACGATGTCTGAGACTGCTGTCAAATGCAGTGTCTATTGTTCAGAGACACCAAGTAACAAATGACCATGAGCCTGATAAGTTCTGTGCATCTGAAAGTGTGTGATCGAAGAATGGCTAAGCTCATCTAAATAGCAACAAGAAATCCAGTAAAACCTAACAAATGGTGTCACCTCTATACACAGACTATCAGACAACTTAAAGGTGGGCAACAGCCTACTGGAGAGGAACCCAAAGCAGAGCACATGCTGGAATCTGTGTAGAGTCTGGGAAGACCCGGACAAACAGCAGAAACCAGGACAAGATAGGAGGGCCTCCGGCAAGAGAAAGGAGTGCTTGTTTCTTTAAAGATGATGATTTCAAGAGTATTAAAGCTGCTCTGGCCCAGTCCAGCATGAGACTGGTCGCTCTTGTTGGCAGAGGACTGAGTTGATGTCTGAACATGTTTGGGTAAAATTTTGATGGCATGCATTGATGGCTGGGCCCAGAAACGAGAAGCAGGAAGTGTCATAATAGTTACTAACCCTTCTGTCAACTGTCTTGGGATAATTTCTTCTGATTTGGGCAGATTAGCCATCTAGAGACAGGGCAGGAGCAAGGTGCAAGGGCACTGCAAGACTGTCCTTATAAGATTTTTCATTTAACTCAGACCCACAGAATACATGTGCTTAGTTGGGACCTAAATTATCAAGAACCTGAACATCCTACATACACTATTGAACATTTAGCATAAATAATGTGTCCACTCTTATTTAACAGAATTACCAGGACTTGCACTCAAAACGGATTTTGTCTCTAGGCGCTAATACCATTGATGTTTAAATCATTTTCAAATGGTCCTCATCGCATTCCCCTGAACACCAAAAAATAATTATGACCCATCTTTATTTGCTGGAAAGTATATTTGATTTTGGGAAAGAGTTTAACATCTTTCCAAACAGGTAAAGATGGAGAAGGATCTGGGGTATGTGTAGATTCTCTTAATAGCTCACCTTAAAAAAACCTCTTGCGTTAGTTTCTATTTTTTTGTTAGTTTGCTTGCCCCCCTTCCCTCACTTTTCTTTCATAAATGCATCTTCACTGAAGCAGTTTATGGGAAACAGAATGCCTCCATAGCTTCCTTATGCTCACCGGTTGGCTACAGCCTAGTGTGGGCAGGTAGTAGGTACTCAATAAATGACTGAGTTCTCGAATAAGCGCTCTGAACACAAAAACTAGAAAACCAAACAGATCTGGGTAGCTGGTGGGAAATTAACATGTTCACTTGCCCAGGTAGGTGATACTAAAAATTGGCGGTGGGAGGAAAAGGTTAAGGATATAAACAGAATCATGGAAAGAACTGGCATGTCATGTACAATAATAGTTCACCTGACATGTCCTACATTTCCACTTATCTTCCGGTAATGCAAGCAGGATAGGTAGCCTGCATATTCAAATACACCTGTGTGAATGCCACACTTAGAAGGTAAACTACTGAAGGGAGCACATGGCCTGCCAGTGACAGCTGGATTAGAGCAATGGAATTGGTTCTTGACATTCACAAAGTAACTTAGATGTAAGAAACCAGTTTGGTTAGTTTGCTTCTTTATGAGAGGGAAAAAGAAAAACTAGACCAGGTTTGTAAGAAAGCAAAAAAGGGGTAAGTAAGGCCTGTGGGTTGGGAGAGCAAGAGGTCCCAGCGGTATCTTCCAGTTCCCCCCAAATGTGAAAATCTACAGCTGGGATTTTACCAGGGAAGGCAGGGAAAGGGGCATTTAAAGATAATTTAAAGGGAGTGCGGGTGTGGAGAAGTATTTCGTATTTATGAATGCACAGTTCTGCTAAGGCAGAAGTGCAAGCTGCTCTTCCTTGATTTTGTAAAGTACTGGAAGTGTCTGTGAATATTAACCCAGGATTTGAGAGTGGCCCTTCTGTCAGCCGGAGAGAGCAGAGGCCAGGCAAGGTCTCTGACTGTAGCTTCTCACTCTGGCTCCCGTCTTCCACCCCCGGCTTCGGTCTGTCTGGCTAGCCCCGTTAAAGCAAAATCCGTGATGAGGCCTCCCTTGTTCCTCTGTCTCCCCAACCCTCACCTTGCGTGTGAGATCAAAAGGCTGTTTAACAACCCCCTACCTCACAGATCTGATTTCAAGAATATAAGAAATCAGGAGTTGTTTTTTTTTTTTTTTGGTTTTTTTTTTTAATTCCTTCAAATGTCCCAACTAGGAAGAAGTTTAGGCTGTCAGGGCCACCCAGACCCTAGAGTAAGTGCAAGTAACAGACCTTCTCCACCACCCTTCCCTGATGGAACTCTGATCAGCTGCATGCAGCCACTCTCTCCCTTAAAGAACAAAAGCCACAAAATTAACTTAAAAATTAGTTACTGAAGATTGAAAAAACAGCAGGAAATATCTTTATCCTACTCATTAGTACTTCTGGAGAAGTAAACAGAACAAAAGATGTAACTAGAGGGCCTTCCATTGTTTAAATAACCGCTCTGTAAAAACACACAACTGGCAAAATTATGAAATAAATGGTCCACAACTGTCAGGATCTGGACGTGGCTCAGACAACCAGCCATCTCAATCTCTCTTTACGTTTCATTTGTTAAAAATCTGTTCTTAAATCCTCAATTCACACCAAAATGCAAATGACTAATAACAACATAATGTATGTATCTTCTTTCCTAAGCATATGTTCATTTTAGCAAGAAATAACAGCAACTTCTGGAACTTGTAGAACACCATAACAAAGATATTCCATAGCTCATTTGTCATGATCTGCTTAATGTAGGCTGTCTATTATTGAAGGCGTTTTATACAATAAAAACCCAAAGTAGTCTTAAAAAGATGAACTGACTCTCTCAAAGTCCATTCTCCAATTCTTTGACCCCAAAGACCACCCACACCCTTCCTCTATCAGATGCCACAAGATCAAGGAATGAAGAACTAATTAACAGAATTTCAGTTTTTACCCAGACTACTGGAGGACTCAGCTCCTAGGGTTTCAGTATTTGCTCACTACTCCCCATATAAACCACAAGAGACCCACGTGAAAATCCAGATTCCCTGCAACTCTTAAATTCAGTTTCTGGGTATACATCACTAAAATCCATGTAGCTAGATAAAAGCCTCACCCAGAAGTTTTGCACTGTGTTGATATTAACAACCCCATAAGCCTCTCTTTTTGGTGGAAAACAAACAACGATATTATGACTAATCAAATTTCTATTACTAGATGAAGATTCAACTGCTGACTAGCACAGTTACATTTCATATATCTATCCACCCCATTACAACTAAGATTTAAGAGCTAAATGGAAATCCTAGTTTTATAGCATTAATCCGTCATCGTGATAAAGTTCGTGGGTAGATAACAGAGACCCATTGTTTTAATCCTATTTCATGATCAGAAAGATGTGATATGCAAAAGAAAGCACAGAAAAGCTATTTGCAGAAAATACGATCTGATTTTTCACTGTTTTTGAATAAGCAAGATAAATATGTTCTCGTTTGGAGTACGGTAATGGCTTTCGGAATTGTGTTCTGAGAAGCAAAATAAAAAGGGATTTAGTATGCAAATTAATCATATGGCTTTCCCAAAGATTCAAAATGAGAAATCCATTTTTAATGTAACTGAAAATCACTTTGAATTTGCAGTGCCCAGCCCACCTCAGCCTCATGTTCCGCTGTTGGTTCATCTTGTACTGCTGGGTTGCAGCTGATTTTGAAGTTGCAATGTGTTTTATTTGATGCCAACTCAATTTAGAAAATAAAGGAGCGAAGTTCGTGAAAGAAACATCTGGCCAACAACACCTGATATGGGCAGAGAAACTATCAATCACTCCTTTGGTTTATGGAAAAGCCCAGGTTTAAATAAACTAAAAAGATTCTTCAAGTTCAATCCCCCCACTCTCCATGAGGCAACAGTAGATTTTTCTAAAGCCGTCTGGGTGACAAATGCCGTCTGGTTTTAAGTGATGCTCCGTGGCTTAGCTAGAGTGAAGACAGTTTAAAAATCAGGCTACAAATCATTTTGAAAGTTCCCTGTTTCGCAAACTCCGGGTACAAGCTTTAGCTATTTTTCTATTCACTACCTAGACATCTTCGGCTCATCAACAGATTTGAAAACATTTTGTGGTGGCAAAATTCCAAAAAAAAGGCCCTCACAGGTAGCCTAAGTACGTATCCACGATACCACCTCTTCAAAAACAGCACAGAGTAAATACAAAGTTGTCTGATGAGTCAGGAGACAAGACGGATTCAAGCCGAAGTGTGTTAACTCAGGCAAAGGGATGTCTTGCGTCACAGGCCCAAAAAGCAGAGCTGACCTTGTTGTACATCCTTAGCTGTCATGGCTCATATCTTGGAGTTACCTTTGGAAACCACAGGCGTGGTGCTCTGTGTTTCAGAAATGTCTTTCTGTGGGAAGGGCACTGAAAAGTCATCAACATGACAAAGAGTCTGCTCTGTACTTTCTAAGCCATGGATGGTTTTAAAATTCATCCCATCTCCTTGAGTTCATACTTAAGAGTGGGTGCAGGGTAGTGTGGAGGAGGGGTGATGGCAGGATCTAGCTCCCCAGGAGAGAAGGGAGGTATTTCGATAGAACTAGAAGTCTACATACAACAAAGGATTCTCGGCAGCCAATAAGACAAGCATTTACTACTTTGCTGCACAGAGTAAAGAGGGAAAACATAAACCCAAACAAGGCAGAAAGAAAAAGCATCTGCTGCCTCCCTGCCTTGCCTGCCTTGAGCATGGCTGTTGTTTCAGGACGCCTCCAGGAAGTCTTGTTTTCTTCCTCGGTTCTTTTCTCTGCCTTCTATGCCTGCTTCCTTCAGTTCTATGCATAAGAACCAAAAGCAAACTATGAGAAATTCAACAAATGACTCTACCATTCTCAAGGCCCAGAGCCTAGAGAAATACCAGCTGCGAATTAAAGTAAGCAGAAGGAAAAATCCATGAAGAGGTTAATTAGCTTATGCGGTACAGTCGAAAGAGGCAGAACATTTTATTGAGAAATAGCCAGGGTGTCCCAGTGGGGAGACACTATCTTCTCAACCAAGTGAGATGACTGGGGAACTCTCTTCTGCAATACTTTATGAACACTCGAAAACAAAAGCCGCAAACAGAGAGGACGATGGGCTAACCATGAAGGCTCATGGGGAGCTAGCTCATGAACACCTCAGGAAATACTATATTTTCCTCCACCCAACTTCCTCTAAGCTCCAAGGTCAGATAGAACGTTAAAGAGGGTGAATAGCTGAGGGGTCATTTGGTTTACTTCCTAGTGACATAAGAGAAGTCATTTATTATCACTGGTGTAGCTGGATGGATGCTGGGTCACTCCGTTCTGAGGCCTGGACTTTTTTGTGATGCCAGAGGATATCTGGAAGCGGTCTAGCTGAAATAAAAACTGGAGTTTGAGGCCCAGGATCAAAGCAAACTAAATGCTCACTCAGGTAAGCACAATAACATTGGCCTCTATCATGCAGACAGAGTCCTCGGCCTTCCCCAGGGATGGGGGTGCAATCCAGTGTATCCAGTCCGGTGTAAAAAATCAGCAGAAAAGTAACTGCTGCTGAGAGACACTCCCACTTGCCCCGGTTCCAGACATCCTTTCCATCTTTTTTTATGCTCGAAAAGTACCCACTGGGGACTGTCTCTTCTTTTTTTAATGTTTATTTATTTTTAGGGTGTCTGGGTGGCTCAGTCGGTTAAGCGTCCAAATTCGGCTCACGGTTCGTGAGTTTGAGCCCCGCGTCGGGCTCTGGGCTGATGGCTCAGAGCCTGGAGCCTGCTTCGGGTTCTGTCTCCCTCTCTCTCTGCCCCTCCCCCACTCACGTTCTGTCTCTTTCTCTCAAAAATAAACATTAAAAAATTTTTTTTATATTTATTTTTGAGGTAGAAGGAGAGAGAGAGAGAGAGAGAGAGAGAGAGAGGGAAAGTGCACCATGCACACACATGTGCAAGGGGAGGGGCAGAAAGAGAGGGAGACAGAGGATCTGAAGAAGGTTCTGTGCTGACAGCAGAGAGCCCAATGCGGGGCTCAAACTCATGATGCAGGGCTCGAACTCATGAACTGTGAGATCATGACCTGAGCTGAAGTCAGCCGCTTAACTGACTGAAACACACAGGCGCCCCTGTTTATTCTAGTTCTAAAGTGGGTTTGACTTGATGAGTCACTGCACAGAAATGGCCTGGAGAAGGAAGTCAGGAGGGAGGCAACCCCAGGCCTGCTTCGTCTCAAGGAAAGATGCTGTTCACTATGGTGCAGCACTCTGCTGAGGTCCTGGGGTGTCTGAGAAATCGGGGATCTGTGCTGGGGCAATCAGGGCACGTGTTGCTCTAGGCCGGCAGTTCATTTTCTACACGCTCAACATATAAAGAGGTCCAAGTGATGACATATACCTGTCCCTACGGAAGCATGCAAATGTACTTAGCTTACAGGAATCCAAATCCCAGCTCTGCCTCTACCAGCCATGTGGCCGTGACACCATAATCATTTTAGGCCTCAGTCTCCTCATCTAAGAATAATGCCTCCCATCTCAGAGACGAGCTGGGACAAATTCCATGTAGGACAAAGCAGATACTCAGGCCACAATAACTATCACTACTGTAGTCCTAATTTAATTGTATTTATACTCATCACAGCACTCTGTCCTCCAATATGGCTTCTCAGAATAGAAAATAACATGTTGATGACAATGAAAGCAAGTTGGACATGTCAGGCACTTGAAAATCCACACCACTTGAAAAGCCCAGTTCGGGTTCCCATTGGCAACTGAGAGCCAGGAAGGCCATCCCTGGAGCACTTTCCCTCACAGCATTAACACCCCATTCATCTTTGGCGTAAACCAGACCACGCTTGATGTGACATTCTGGAGGGCAGCCATCCCTACTCTTTTCCTCGCAGCCCAGACTTCGTGATTGCATTACACTGCCCATGGGATTTGAATTCCACATATGCTGTCAGCAACATAGCTTCTCGAAACACTTCTGCAATACCAACTGTTGGTCGGGGTTCTGGTTTCATTGCTGATGAATCTCATTCCAGAGGTACAAGTCAGAGAGCCTTTTTTGGTTTCTGCATTCGGAGACTGTCCCTTACCACCGCAGACAAACACATCATTTTGTTCTTACACATCGGCGCTTTTTTCCCTCGTCTTCATTTTTCCACCACAGTGGAACAGTGATGATTGATGCCCTGAGATCTCATGAAGAATAATGGCAGCAAAATGTAAAGCATATGTGTCATCTCTGGGAAGACACGTGGGCAGTAAAATATAGCTGTACCAAGGCTTCGTGGCCATAACTCTTAATATCTCTCTGCAACTGGAAATGATAAAGAAAACTTTATGATTAATATTTTATCTAGCACTGCCACCACTGTGGAGAAACCGAACAAAGGAAATACACATTCCCAAGGCCCTTAGCATCGATAAATAAGGAACCCTTACAGAACCACATTATCCCACTAATAATTTCCTGACTGACCCAAATCAACTTGCAGAGAGAAAATTCAAGTAGTAAAGACCTAGGAGATGGGAGGATTGTTTGTTTCTCCCTCTAGCTGTTTTCTAATTACCCTCACCTCTTTCTGATGCCCCCTGTCAGTCAAAGAAAGAAGAGCCAAAAGGGACCCAGCCCTCAAAACAACTGCCTACAGCCACTGTGCCAGCTGCCCGGGAAAGCGGTGATGAAAGCAAAGCTCAAGCTCCTCTTGGGGAGAATCAGCCACGTTCCAACTTACAACAGATAAAAGGGAAGTTCTTTCAAGCCAAGCCCAATTGTTGCCATTTCTTCCACGGACACCATGACTCGGCCTGCCCTTTCTGCCCCATTCAGCCTAGTTCCCAGGATTTTTCTTTCTGCTTCCCTGACCCTCTCAGAAACTGTGTGAGTGGAGTTTATCTTCCTGGTGAAGTAGAAGCCAAGACAATTCAATGACGATGATCTTATTACAATTTCAGTAACCAATTATCCTTGTCTACTCCTTGTACTGCTTAGTTCACTGTCACACACAGGCCATTTAAGTTTGATTTCTCCCTGTAAATGTCCATTAGTCTGTCAGCTTTGCAATGTGTTGTAATGACCTGTTTGTGATTTTCAGGTGCACAGCTTATGTCCCGCAAAGTCAATTTACCATGTGTTGTTCTGCGTGTGTGTGTGTGTGTGTACCACAGTGTGTGCTTAATAAATATTTAGGGAATAAATCTTAGCCTCAGGCCTTACTTACATTCAGGCAAAGGGCTGACACTGAGTTATAAACACAGATCTAACGCTTAAACATCACCTTTAAGGAGGAGACAGTCATATTAGTCTTTCAGGGGCCATCATCCGGGATCTATCTCATGGCTGATGGAATAAGCCTCAGGTTTTAGGAATAAGGAAGAATTGGCAGTTGTCAACTAGAAGTTGATAACTACCTCCAAAAGCTGCCTGAGAAGCTGACCAAGAAGCTGACCCACATAGGAATGCAACCAAGCCCACCAAAGGTGTGATGAGCTTCTAACACTGAGCTCTTGGACAAAGAGGTTTGAAAGAATCCTTGTGCCTTACAGTTTGTTTCACACATGTGTTGAGAAGACCTAAATATCCACAAATGGAAAGAAATGACCCAGCAGTTTAGCATACAGACAGAGCAGAGAGAAAACAAATGATTTGTCTAACCACATGACTGAAGGTCAAGAATTCAGAGAAATTAAGGCAAAAACTGCAGTGGTATCCACAACTAAAAAGCACTCACTTTTTACACTTTTTAGCCAGGCATTTTTTATAATATCATAGAATTCAACTTCTAAACTCTGCCATTGTCTGTTTCATTGCTCTCACACCTCACCCAATGCTCTTTGAGAGATCCAGTTAAGTTGTAACTTGCTTAGTGCTCCTCAAGAGCCTTCCATCTTTCTTCTTGCCCTCATTAACTAAAGCCCAAGAAGTGTTCATCTGTCCCACACACCATGTAAGAAGATGAAAACCTGGGGAAATGGCATCCTTTCCTACACCTTCCCCTTTCAGACACAGATACACACACACACACACACACACACACACACACACACACACACTTTAACTGAAGGCAAAGTTTGTGTTAATTTGGCAGGAATGGGTGAAAAGGGTACAGAGGCTCCCAGAATTAATTGCATCCTTGTCCTGTGAATTGTGGGGAGCTAAATTGACATGCACTTCAGAAAACAAGAGAGTTGAGCTCAGCTCACAATGGTGGCTACACCATCTGGTTCCCAATGAGTTGTTTTTAGCTAAATTTTCAGTTAGGTTCATTAAAATCTAAGACACTTCAGTGTTTAGTTTAAACAAATGGGCTCACACAGCATTTAAAAAACTCAACAGAACTTTCCTTTCCTTTAATGGCTAAAATGCTTTACAAAATTCCTTCGGGTCAGTTGGAGTGTTTTTCCGAAGCCAACTGCTTTAAGGATGTTACTAAATAACTTCTTACCAGATAACTAGGGTTATTGCTAAAATATTATAGATTTTTATTTTCAGATCTTTTCGTAGATCAAGGGTTTATTTTGTATTAGTTATTTCATAAAAATCTATGGTGACTAATAATAGATTATTTAATTGCTTATTAATTGTATTTTCTAGAGATTTGTCTGCTTTCCTTTCTTCCTCCACTAAAGACCTACTGTGTACAAGCATGATGTTAAGTGCTGGAGACTCAGCAGCAAGTAAGACACAGTCAGTCCGTTTCAATGCTGTGGAGTGTAGAACGGCAGAGCTAGCAAAACCCCCGATCTTGGAACCCCCAATCAGGGTCTCCTCTGCCACTAGGACATGTCCTTGAACAGCCTGTTTCATCTCTACTAACCAAAGGTAAATCTAGCCACTTTCAGTTGCTTTGAGAATTAAATAAGAATTGATGGAAAGCCCTTTCTCTGGTGGGAGTGGTGGGCATAGCAGGCATAGGAGTAGCAGTATTTTCCACCATTTTCCTCAGCGTTGCCATTTGAGTGAAATGTTGCTTGGAGATGGCCAGCCTGCCCTGTTGACCTGGCATATTTCACTAAGGAATAGGGAGGAGACTGATGAATTTAAATAAAAACATCTTTGTAACACAGTTGCACAGAAGAATATATGATCTGCAAAAAAGATTGCAAATCCTTTTCACAAACTGCCTTCTACCCAATGCTAAAGAGAAGCAATAATAGCAGTAAGCTTGGCAACTAAGCGTGTATAATTTTAACTTTAACAGAAAGTTCCGCAACTGCTAATACTTACAACTTTCTGTCAATGTGTCCATTCACACATAAATCCACCCATTTGCCTGTCATTTGTCTATTCCTCTATCTACCTATTAATCTTTTAATCTCTTTGAAAGAGTGCTAATTCAAAGGACAGCTAGACATGTAATGATAAAATTCTGGAATATAATTCTTGTATTTTCACTAACATTGTAAACCATGAGTCCCCAGTAGGTCCAGCTGCATCAGTTATGTCCATTATTCCATTATATTCCCAGTTATGTCCATTAAGCTTTCCTGATTGGAATGGGGAAAAAAAAGGCTGTCAAGTCCCAGATTTGGACGTAAATCTCTAGTCTGCTAGTTAGGAAGCCATATGAATCTGGGAATTACTGGACTTCCACGAGCCTACAATCTTCATCTGCCTTATTTCTCAGGGCTTCTCTGTTCATGAAACGAGTAGCACATATAAAGAACCCCAAACAGCGACAGGTACATTTTAGGGAGATGCTAAAAAAAGTTACTTATTTGTGTGTACCAACTGTACTAATGTTCAAATATCTTTTTTTATTGTGATATTTTCACTTTAAAGTTTTAGGTATGGTGAGAGGAACTTAGTTTTTCTAAGCAAACATGGAAATATATTATCCATACGATCCAATTACTTTAAAGTACCTGAATCCTCCTTTTTCTCAATTCATTATATGTAAATAAGCATGCCCATATTGGAGGTATTCATTTGAATATTGAATAAATGTAGCTCTTTTCAAGGCAACACTCAAAACTAACAAAGATTTTCATGTAATCCCTTGCATACAACACAGGACAGGATTTAAATCCAATAAAGAATCTCATCTCTGTAGCAAATACTAGTAAGATCTTACACCACAAATAATGTTTCCTTTATCACCACTTCTAACTGTATACAGAGACTCAGAATTAGGGACTATGTAGTAATAAGGGACTGGGGAGGTCACTTACAGTTAGGTCACCTCCTAAACATAGGATGTTACTTGTACGGCTGAGGCTCAGACACCACAAGTTGTCATAATAGAATCACATCAGTAAGTGGCAGGACCCTGCTACCTAACCGAGAGCTCCTTACTCCAAATCCAGTGCCCTTCTGACTACATCTGTGTTCCAAAGTAGACATACAAAGGAAGTTTAATTCATGAAACCTAGCAGACATGAGACATTTAGATTCCACCTTACCATGATCCACCTTACCATGACATGAGGGATCCTTTATCATGCAACCCTAGTATTTGTCCACTCATATCTATTCAACAGGCACACTGAAGCAAACTTACGTGCATCCAACAAACGTCAACAGATGTAGGGTGCCCTAATAAGAGAGGGTGATTCTTACCAATCTCCACAGCAGAATACCTGACACAGAGCAGACACTTGGTGCATTTCTTTTGACTTGCTAACTCATTCTAACTCTTTTCCAAGCTCTCGTACATGTCTTTCAAGCATTTAGAGGTTGATCTCATGTTTCAGATATCTTTTTCCCAGATAATTAGCCCTAGTTTCTATAACAATTACTTGTGTATCAGGTGGATACCAGACTCTTCATCATTTTGGCTGTTTTCTTGTACCAGAAGTACTCCAACATGGTCAATATTTCTGCTAACATTTGGAGACCCAAACTAGACCTTGGTGCCAGGCAGAGGCAGGTGGGGCTGTTCATTCCCCTGAGCTAGACAACACCCATGCATTTTTCAGAAGAGTTGCTTATAAGAATGCCTTTCTCCTTCTCCTGATTTGCTTACTTCAATTCAGGGTGTTACATTTGTCCCTAGGCAATGTCACCTTGGTTCACATCACTTCTACCCCATTAAAATAATTTTAATTTTATCAACCCATAGATTAGTGATCCCCATTACTTTTGTGTCATTTATAAATTCCATCTTCAGGCCTCCAATATCTTCATCAAAGTCACTGATTTTTAAAAGGTAAGAAAAGACAAAAAGAAAAAGACAGCTGCCTTAGGAACTTCCTACCAGATGGACGATGGCCCATAAATCAACACAGGGCTGTCAGAGAAGACATGAATCAAGCCAGCTCTATTCTTATCTAACCAGTGTATTTTCACAAATGATGTCTCTAAGACACAACACTGACAACTACATTGCCTGGTGTAAAATGTTCTGATAGCTCTTCATATTCTATTCATATCTATTTTATGGATAAAAAATGAATATCTTTAATGTAATATACAAAGCCCTCCCCATGTGGCTTTTGTCTGGCTCTCCAGTCTCAATTTTGGTTCCATAGCCCCTCCCCACACTTTCATTCTTATGAGGCTGCTCTCTGGCCATTGGAAACTAAAGCATTTCTCCCACCATTCTAAGTGATGCCACCTCTCTACATCTTTGCTCATGCTCATTTCCCTGCCACAATTGCTCTCCTTTCTTTCTGCCCTGCCTTGGTAAACAGTCACATATATTTCATGATCCAACCCAAGCATTATTTTCTGTGTACAAGTCTTCCTGACATTTCTTCCCGGGGCAGAAAAATCATTTCCTTCTTTCCTTGTATGTAATTTTAATCACAGTATCTGCACAGTTACTTCTTTACATGTCTGTCTCCCCTATTAAATGTCAGTCTGCTTTCAAGTAGGGGCCTCAGCACCAAAGATAGTTTTTAGTAAGTAATCAACAAATATTTGTTGGGTGGTTGGATGGATAAATGAATATTATTTTTGCTAAAACAAGGCAAATGGCAATGCCATAATACCAAAGGAAAATAAATCTATTTTAAAATCCTGTCTTTCTTATATAAAGTATGACTTCATTACATAAAATAGGACTCATCCATTCAACAATTGAGCACCTATCGTACAGGTCATTGTTCTAGGTGTTGGAGCTACAGCAATAGGCAGAACAGGCAAGACCCTGTTCTAATGAAGTTAAATCAAATACATGAAGTAAAAACAAAATAATAATAAATTTAAAAATACATGAAGTAGAGACACAAATAAAGACCATTTCAGATCAAGATACGTGGTATTCAGGGGGCGCCTGGGTGGCTCAGTTGGTTAAGTGTCTAACTCTTGATTTTGGTTCAGGTCATGATCTCACAGTTTGTGAGTTCAAGCCCCATGTGGAGCTCTGCACTGACAGTGTGGAGTCTGTTTGGGATTCTCTCTCTCCCCCTCTTTCTGCCTCTCCTCTGCTCATGCTCTCTCTCTGTCTCAAGAAAGAAAGAAAGAAAGAAAGAAAGAAAGAAAGAAAGAAAGAAAGAAAGAAAGAAACTTAAAGATATGTAGTATTCACATATCTTTAAATTAAAGAGTTAAATTAAACAGGTGTCAAAATGCAAGGGCTGGGAGGTTTGGGGGGAGCAGATACAAAATTTTGCATTGGTTTGGGTAGAAAAAGTCTCTTCAAGGAGGTAACATTTAAGCTAATTCCTGGATAATAAGATGTCAAGTCATATGAACAACAGGAGTTAAATATGAATACTCCTGTTTATAACCTCTCCAATTCTAACCCAACAGTGGGGTCAATGGTAGACCATTCTGGGGGCACTGGTAGGAAGATGACAACCATGGTCTAGCTCTGCTCACCATAGACCTATCCAGAGGATCTGTCACCACTGTGCTGATGAACCATCCTAGGATGAGGATAGACTGACCTAGAGAGGCTTACTTTTTCTTAGTTCTGTTTGTAAAACCTGTCTGTGCTGTTTGATTTCACTGACCTTTTAATAAAACAATCAGATTTAGTGCTTCTGCCTGTCTCCCTAGTGCCCACCCCCCTCCCCCCGCACATCACTCCCTACCCCACCCCACCCCACCTCCTCTCTGAAATGAGCTTGAATGCCATTCCTCATCACTTTCATCTGGACATTGACAGAAAGAACAAAAGCTGGCATTTCACATCTCAATTTATCTGCTTGCCCTCGAGAGCCCATAAATAAAACAAAAAATGCTAATACAACTCCTAAAAATACTCTGCAAGATGAAAGATCAATGTTTGCAAGCAACTTCTCTCAGTTGGTCAGGGCACAATCGGCAAGTGAGAAACGGAGCCACCCCTCACTAAACTTGAAGAGATTTCACCTAGTTTTCCAAGGTGAGTTGCATTTGTAAAGCCCTGTGGTTGACGCACTGTGGGAAGTGGTGATACTAATGTACCTGTGGAGAGTCAGAAAGGGATTCAAGTTCAAGGTTTGTTACTAAGGAGTCGGTGGTCTATCAAAGAAAATTTTGTTTCTCACCTTCCACCTGGATAAGGGACCCACAATTTTGTTCTACTATCCACCCGTCAACGAAATGACGCTATTCCAAACTTAGGTATAAACCCTGCTCTATCTTGGTAATCTTAGCCCTCTTGCAAGTGACTGGCTTAGGGATGGATGTGACTTATTCTGGCTAAGAGAGAGGAGGCAAAATCTGCGGAAGGCCTTCTGGGAGAAGTTTCTTGGCTGATGAAACACTCACAGAAAGACAGAGTCCCTCTTACATTCCTGGACATTATCATACCTGCATCTGACACATGGAACTTCAATAGCCATGTTGAGGCTCCAGATAAGCCAGACTAAAGACAAGCTGAAAGCCTTCCAATTCATAACCTTTGTCACCTCAAAAAGTCACCATGCCATTCCTAGACTTAGAAACCAGTGAGTTTAGGTACATAAATTTTAAAGGACTTTCTAGCTCAAAAAACTATGAGATTTTCACAGAGGCACACTTAAGTAAGCACGGTTCTAAACAGTAGTGCTAATGTTGATGTATGTGGTGCTACCTGTAAAAACCCTGACAGGTGACCAGAGACTTACAGAGGTTTTTGTTCAGAGGGAGATATGAATTTGGATTTGTATGCCTAAAGGCTTTCCCCCTTTTTTTTGGAATGAATAAGAATTCGAGAGTTCTAAGAAAGGGCATTAGTTAGGAGAAATATAAAATTGACACTGATTATGCCAGATTGCAACTCTTGTCACCAGAAAGGAACGCTTTGGAGGAAGAAACAAAAGGTAGGGCTTTCAAACTTTAACGATTTAAAAATGATTTCAATGATGTTAATGTTTTTAAACCTCCAGTCAACAAATATTTATGAAGCATCTAGTATTGGGCAGATAATGCCTGTATCCAGTGATGTATAAAAAACACAGTTTCTTTCCTCAAGAAGTGAACAGTATAGTGAAGGCCATATATAGGTAGAGATATTACAATATTTTTCAAAAGAACCATTATTAGAAGAGAGCCCAAGGGATTACGGGAGATCAGATGAGGGTCTGGCCTGGGAAAGCAACCCTCAAATTGAGATTTGAAGTTGGGAGGGCCTGGTGGGAGGGATGTGATGCGGCCCAGCACACTGGAGGACACAAGTGTTTCCGTGAGGCTGGCTCACTGGATGCGTGGCAGGGAGCTGTGGAGCTAGAGAGGAAAGAGCTGGGCCCAGATCCCAGGAGCTCCGGCTGCTAGCCGGCAGGAAGTTCATCTGCAGGGGGTGTTCTTCCCCTCCTACCTCCAGGCCCCACAGCCCCAGTTCCCTCAGGCTTTCCACCATCTCTGCAAACCTCCAGTCTGGGGGCTCAACAATTGGAAAGAGATCCCACAAACTAGCTCATATCGTGGAATAAATGAATGAACACAGCTTAAAGTACAACTCTGTGTTCTACAGGAGGATAATCCTTTACCTCAGAGGAATGAAGCCACAGTCCTGCATTTCAGAGATGAAGGAGCTCCTTGGAGACCCACTGAGATCAACTCAATTTCCAGCTGAGGAAACGGAGGCTCAGAAATGCTGTGGAACATTCCCCAAGCTCGCCCACAGCATTTCAGACCCCTGCCATTTGAGGGGGTGGTGGTGGGGTTCCCTCCAGAGGCTGTTGAGTGAGGCACCCCACTGGCTGACGACTCCTGAGAAATCTGCTTCACCTTGCTGAACACTGCAACCAGAAGCCCCCTGAGGACAGCAACCACGCATGGCACACAAAATATGCACCCACTACACATTTGCCGGAGGGAGGCCCGGTCCTGCTGCTGCTATTCTTCATGTGCACGTGAATGCCACTTCTTTCCAAACAGAGGCACCAAGAGGCAGAATGCGGAGCATGAAGCGTATTTTCCAAAGAAAAAGCTGGCAAATGACAGAATCCAAAAAAATTGGCACGGCTGCTTGCCATTTAAAGAATCAAATACTGAAAATATTTCAAATAATACAAGAAAATCTGGAAGAATTGTGACTTAGGACCAATTTGGAAAGAATTTCTAAGCAAATAATGCTCGGTTTAAAGAGACGTGCGGATGCTCATTTTCAAACCTGCGTTGACTTCTTTTCAGAAAAGCCATAGGCTAGAAGAGGTTCCTCAGTGAAACTTGATTCTTTGTCTTTCATGACATGACTGGTATTTCCACGACCTGTGTGGTCCCAGACCTGCCTTCATCCTGATAGAGTAACAGATTTCAAAACTGTCTTGGGGCGGGGGGGGGGGAGGGGGGGGGGGAAGAAGAATGCTATTCTTCAAGTGTTTAATTTCTTTGCATTTACAGTTCAAACAGATGCTCCCAAAAATGGTTAAAGGTTGCAAGAAAATGGTAATTAAAATCATCCTCATGAGGTGATTCATTTTTGTGAATGCTACCAGGGATAGACAAGCCAACATTAATTTAATCAAGGTTAAGTGGAATGCAGCAGGAAAAGGGGGGCCTTAAAAAAAGAATGTCCAGTGATTGTGTAGGAACAGAGCTGGTCTGAGCCATTAGCGTTTGATTTAAAGAAGCATTATTTTTTTTTCCTTCGTAAAGTCTCAAAAAGGGCAAAAATTACCAGATAAGGATCTACAACTTGCCTGTTCAGTAATCCTGCAGCTCCTGGGAGCCTCCAGAGGCACCAGCCTGTCGCGGCAGCTCAAATTTAGACATACCTCCTGGCTCAGCACACCACCCAATGCAGTCTAGAATCAAGAGGAGGCAGATGCTAATGGGACAAGAGCCCAGGGAGCTGTCACAGTTGAGAGACAAAGAGAAAGGACAGAAGGGAAGAAGGAGGAAGGAGAGGAGGAAGGAAGAAGGCAAGGAGGAAGAAAGCATGAAGAGAAGATAAAAGTAAGGAGAAAAGGAGAAGGAAGGAAGGAAGGAAGGAAGGAAGGAAGGAAGGAAGGAAGGAAGGAAGGAAAGAAGGGAGTCCCTATTCACAAATCAGATCACACTTGGCACAGGGCTGTGGACGTGAATTTTACAAAACGAAAAAACAAAAATAACTAAGCTACTAATGTTTCCAGGAACTGTCATTTCATCACCCTTCCCTGAGGATAACTGCTCGGGAGCTAAAGAATTCTTAAATATTTTGAAAATTTTAAAAAGCTTACATTCGGGTCTCATACTTGGGAGCATAGGAAGAAAGAAAGAAAGAAAGAAAGAAAGAAAGAAAGAAAGAAAGAAAGAAAGAAAGAGAGAAAGAAAGAGAGAGAGAAAGAAAAGCTTCTGGAAGTATCTCCCCTCTAGGTTTCCTTTCATCCTCCCCCAGAATGTGGAGGAATGAGTTTGACTAAGGATGCCCCAAGGCTATGTCACCTAACCGCATAGGACAGAGCTGGGCTCCTCTTTCTTTGAAAGGCCTATATGGGGTTCTTACTCCTCATTATTGTGTATTTGTACTGATTTAGGATGCAGCCCTGCTCTGCCACACTTCTGTGAGATTTGCCAAGTGTCTAATCCAACCGAGTTGTGAAATCTGGATGCTTACATGGGAAAGCCTGGGTTTTAACAAGAAAAGAGTGCATTTTACACAAAGGGAACCAAATAAAAATTTGGAAAAAACAACCTGGAAAAAAAAATCATAGGATGCCTTGAAAACACTTCCTTCCTCTGGCCTTTGAGAAACCAGAGCCAATGTCTTCCAAGTTGCAAATCGGTCCAGCTTAAGTTAAACTGGCTTCCTTCCGTTCTTCAAAGCAGATGATTATCATATTTGACTATTCTCACTCGGAGTCTGTTCAGAACAGCCTGGCCAGTGTAAAATCCAAAAACATTTCACTCTCAGATTGCTGTTTAAAATGCCTCTCTTATAATGAAAAGCCTGGACACAGCAAATGACATTTTTGGCTTTACTAGACTTTTTTTTAGTGATGAGAAGCTGGCACAGATAAAAATTTATGTTATATTTATTGGGATGCAGCTTTTTTTTTTAAGGAGTACTAGAAAAAAATATTATTCAGGGTGTAATTGAAAGGAGAGTTTGTGATCAAACCATCTTGGTGTTATAGCAGTATTCAGCCTCTGTGGCAGGGATGAGTCACTGTGTAAGAGCTAGTAAATACAGAATTGATATCTTGCTTAGAGGAGCCAAGGGATTTTCAGGATTCTCAGTCTGCTGGTGCCAGGCCGCTTTCTTCACCTGGCTTGGTTCAATACAGAAACAAAGGATTCCTAGCTCAGCAGGTTCTGAGGGAAAATGAGGGGCCAACCTCTTCCAAGAGGAGACAAGATTCATTCAAGAAGGACCATGGCAGGGCTGAGGAGCCTGAAATGAGAATCACATACTCCCAAGTCAAACACACCCCTTTTTCCATCTGAAATGTTCCAGTCATGGGAGATGGTCATTAGTTCGAAAATTCTTCCTTTCAAGGCAAGTCTCCAAACTACAATGTGCTATCGTGACAGTAAAATGCTTAGTCTTCATCCTTCTGAAGGATACTGTTAGATATGTTGGCAAGAATTACCCTGCTCTCTGAGTAATTTTTCCATCCAATGACCACCCCCCCCCCACCCTGCTCCTTGACTACAAATCCCCACTATTCTTGTTGTATTTGGGGTTGATCCCAGTTCCACACTGAGGTCTCTTTCCCCCTAGTGCAAATAGTCCTGAATATAATCTCTTCTTACTTTGACTGCTGTCCAGTTCTGGTTTTCTCTGACACCAGTCCCCCAAACCTGAACATAAATTACTTTGGTGACTCCATGATTTCTGACCTTAAGGAAGTAGAGACCAGCTGTGGAAAGGAACCAGGGTTTCTTTCCTTTTGGGGGAAGCTGAAAGGGGTGGTAATTGAGCGAGAAGATCTGGGTGGTATGCTATAAGAGGAGGTACTGGAGAGGCCAAAGATAGGAGCTCCAGGAAGGGGGACAGAGCATTGCAAGAGAGAAGGAAAGGGACAAAATACCCTGTGCTGGTGACATTATAGCTGGCAGATTTCAGAAGTGCCCAGGAGCCAAAACAATGGCTGCTACATGGAGCGATACAAATATAAAGGCATGGCTGCATCACAGCATTTACACTTCCCGGAAGTATATGTGTCCCATGATAGAAAAACCATTTTACATTTTTTACTCGGAGTATTCAATTCATATTTGATATAGCTCACTCAAGTTACCAAAGTTTTCCTATTGACACCTCAATACAAAAATTTTCAGGATTATTCAAAGCTCATTTGTAAAGCCTCAAAAAATGTAATTAAAAGTACAAAATGGCTACATTTTGGCTTCTTGGGAAAAAAATCAAACTATAATTTTTCTTACAATGAAAGAGTAATACTGTCTGTAATTTATTTGGAGAGAATGGAGTGCAATGCAGACATGCATATTAAACACTCTCTATTTCATTTCATCTGACTAAATGAATAAATACATTACACCATCCAGACACACAGTTGAAACATTTCCCTGAGTATTCTTTAAACACAATGTGCAAGATTGCAATGGCATCATGACTGATAAAAATGACAAAGACGCTGTTAATCAAGTAAATAAAAAACAGCAGCATGAATTATTTATGCCAATAATATTTGTAACCATACAAATTATATACTGATGTTATATTGGAGTGTTTAGTATTTCAGTGAACACACATCACACGATGTCCCCACCCCACCCCCGCCTCTATATTTAGTTTCCTTGAAGAGCTTGAATTCAGTGGTACCACTTAAAATGGAACCATGGGTACAATAGCAAATTTTTTTTTGTTGTCTCAAAATGTGATTTCTCTCTTAATATGAAATCGTTACTCCGCAGCTACTACAGCCACAGCTGGTATTCTTTGAGAGTTTCCTACATGAAAGACCACCAAACTGGCCTATACTGGGGAGACCGGACTTCCCTCTGCCTTTGTCTTCAGAGAGAAGGGGTGTACATGACGACCATGGTTCAAATGGTCTTCTCTCACCCCTATATTAGAGTAAAAACAATTTAAGGGAGCAGCAGCCAAAGCAAGTCTCCTAAGTCAGGGGCCACAACAATTTTCTTTTGTAAATCTAAAATATGTTATCCTAAAAATATCAGAGAACTTCTGAAATACTGAATATCTAGAAAGATTTTTCTTCTTCATGTATGAGATCACTCGTCTACATGGATTCCTACATCTCAATAGAAAATGCTTTCATGATCACACACATATTCACACGTGCACGCTCACATTAAGCCATTCAATTCCTGCTTAGAAACTGCCAAGATCATTATTTTTTCCTTAGCTAACTCCATCTTGCCAAGTCTGGCAGGAGCTACTCAGGTACTTGCCACAGTTGGGTTGGGCACCCACCAAAGTGTGAGCTCTTCAAGGGTTGGGGGCATGTGGATCACAGTGGTACTCCTATAGCATCCACTGTTATTGAAAATATTGCTTGAGCATTAAATTGAAGTGAGTTATTAGTGAACAATGGAACCCCTCAGGAAAGAGCTAGAAGGTAGTACTACATCTACTTTCTCGAGATGTACTTCCCTGCTCACACAGAAGTGGAATACACATGGAACGCACCAGAGCGTGTCTGCCAACGTGGGGATAAAAAGAGACCAAACTGAGAATGCCTGGTAACTTCAAAAACACCCACCCATCATCTCCTTAGTGAGACATCCCCACCTAAATATCCCAGCAGTCCAAATGATGCGCAACGTAAAACTCGTCTCTCATCTCCAACCTCCTTCCCCAACTCTCTGTATGCCTTTCCACGTGTTCCTTTCACTTCCTGAAATACCTTTCCCCAGTTTCGCCACCCTTCTCTAACTGCTGACTACCACCCAACTCTCTCCTGATGGGAAGTGGTGGTTCAGAGCACGGACTTAGGTTTGAATCCCACCTCTACCACTGCTTTGCTGGGTGATGCTTCATGCTCAGTGCCTCATTTTCTTCACCTACCTAATAGGGACAATAAAAGTTCCTGCTTTAGAGGGTTTTCAGGAAGGTTAAATGAGTTAACAGATGCAAAATGGTTACAGTGGAGTCTGGCACATAACAGGTGGGTTTTAAGTGATAGTTGTCATCCTTTCTGCTATTTTATCCACAGCTGGACTGCCTGCCTCCCCTATAAGCTGAATTGAGGAACTAGTTTTCACTCCTCTGAGTGCAGCACCTGATGCATGGCCAAGACTCACGCTGTGTGTGCAGAAGGGGTTGTGTTCTGGCTTTCCCTCAGGACAACCTTATCCTCTCTGTGTCTGGGTTCAAAACCTGTCTGCAATTCTTGTAACAATCCTGCTTCTAAACATGTATCTTTCCTACTTGTGTCGCCAACTCTAATAGTTTGGGCATTAACTTTTCCATTCTTCTCACAATTTTCCTTCCTTCTTCATCCTTTTACACTGTTATCTGAATAATCTATCTAAGAGCCAACCTGATTATTTCTTTAAAAAGACAGTAATTATTGGCTTCACTCAGATCATCGACATCAAATTCAAGCTCCCCAGCCTAGCACTAAGATTTTTTTACGATAAGACGCTGACTTAATCTTTCCAGCATCATTGCCCATGACCTACCCAATATACACCTCTAACTTGCCTTGCATTTCCTGTCTCCGACTCTGTGCTCAAGCTGGGCCTTCATCCTGGGAACGTTGCTGTCCGTCTGGTATAATCTTACTCATTTCTCAAGATCAAAACCAAATACAATTTCCTCCATAAAGGTTCTTTTCAAATTAGTCTCTACCTCCCATCTAGTTCCAAGACACTCTTTATAGGAAGTCTGTTTTTATCAAAGTATTTGTGACTATTTTGACTTTAGTTAATTATAGATATTAAGTTCTTAGAAAACAGGGACTGGGACTTAATCATGTCTGTATCCAGAAATATGCCTAGAGCAGTATTCCACAAACTACTATATATAATATTTTAATTGAATTTAAGAGTATAAATTTAATTGATGCGTAGGATGTTAGGACTTTTATCTGCTTATAAGCAAATTTAAATTTTTTAATTAATTAAGTTCCGATTAAGTTTCAGTTTCAGAATTACCCTTGAGTGTTAAATACTTACTTGAACCCCACTATTTGATTACAAGCCTCAAAGTCTCCCTTATATGCGCAGATGCATCTTTCACAGAATAGGCGTGCCAAACATTTCCTGGATTTAATTGTTGAATTAAAAGTTTATGTGATTATAGCTGCCACCTGGTACTACAAGATGATACCAAGAGGAAAGTAAAGACCAACTAGATCCCTTTACTCTTCCCCAGTTGCCATGAAAACACATGCATCACTTACAGAACTGACCTTGACTTTCCCCCATCCCACCCTACTGGACTCAGGACAGTGTTGGGATTGCCAAAGTTCTGCTATTTGGGGAATCTGTAGGGCAAGATGTGAGCACCAAGGGCTTCACTGACAGAGAAGGAAATGACAACGTCAATTTCTGGGGAAGTCCAGGACCCAGAAGCCAGGCCTTTAGCAGGTGGGAAAGGGATGGCCATATCTTATTCATGGGCTAGAGCTCTTCAGTTGTGAGTTGCTAGGGGACCTCTCCTAAGATCACATCCTACATGTGGAGACAGAGGGGAGCCAGGAACAACCCCTGAAGTGGCTATCCTCAGGCTGAGGAAGAAGAAGCCAGACAATTTCTTACTTTTTCCCTGAGTTTATTTAATCATTTAATTTCCTGTTGATTGTTGTTCTCTCCCAGCCTCTGCTAAAGGGTTCATTAGCCATGCCAGCCATCTCAAACCATGAACCACTGGGTAATAAGAAAAGTATCTAGTGGTGTGATGGTAAATGTTTAACAACTACCTCTCTAGGGGAAATGCCCCTACTACCTGCCAATCTCTGTGGTATAAGTGCTATCACCATGGCCAATTTCAAACTACCAATATGCTGTCAATTAGCTCAGAGTTGGGAAGAGACACACAGAATCAGCTCCAGGCAGTACCAACTGGCTTTGGAGTACTCTTCACCTCCTCCCCACAGGGAATTATTGTCAGCAAATATTCATTAAAGGACCTACACCAGCAAAAGATGCCGGAATGAGATTCTATTCTTATCATGGAAAGCAGTGTATCTTTATCACACATACCAAAGTTCCAAGGAAAGAGGAAATTTGAGGTTAGAGGCAGCTGTGAATTAATACGAAAGCCTTCTAAGTCACCCACTTTTGTCTACACAACCTGAAAACACACAAAATTTGGTGAGACCGAGATTGGCCAGGTGTTCCAAAACCTGAAACATAGCTAGGCTACAATATGCTGTGTCCTTTTTGTTAGGTATGAACACGTATTTACAGCCAATCAAATGTAAACAAGTGACATGCAGTCCTTCCAGGTTTGGCCATAATAGCCTACCAATGTGGTCTCTGTCTCCCTCACCCAAGTCTTTTCTCTTTCACCAGCTTGATGCAGACAAGTACTACAAGAGAAATCAGAGTGAGTAACTTAAAGATGGCAGAGTCACAAAATGTAAGGAGACTGGGGGGGGGGGGGGTGGCCTGGGTGGCTCAGTCGGTTAAGCGGCCGACTTCGGCTCAGGTCATGATCTCCCGGTCCGTGAGTTCCAGCCCCGCGTCGGGCTCTGTGCTGACAGCTCGGAGCCTGGAGCCTGCTTCCGATTCTGTGTCTCCCTCTCTCTGACCCTCCCCCATTCATGCTCTGTCTCTCTCTGTCTCAAAAATAAAATAAACGTTAAAAAATTTTTTTTTTAAATGTAAGGAGACTGGGTCTCTGGATCACTTCTTGAAGGAAAGTTCCTCTTCCTATAAGAAATACCTGGTTTGGACCTTACATTAACAAGAAATAAACTACTATCATATATGAACTATCTAAGGGTTGGTTTGTTTTAACATTTGTTTTAGCAGCTAGTCTTAACTAGCACATTTGGCAGTATCTGCCATGCTCCTGTTTACCGGGGATCATGAGTATTCTGGAAAATATTTATCGTGGATACTCTGGAGAGGATCTTCCAGGCAAAGCAAGAGAAAAATTTAAAAGCAGATATTTAGAAATGAAACTTTCGGCTCCTCTTTCACAAAATGCACTCTATTCATTTTGATTTGGCTGCAGTTTGAGGTCCCACTAAGAATTTTTTTGTTGTCATTTTGTGTGTTTTTTATTTTTTTTTTTAAATTTTTTTTCAATGTTTTTTATTTATTTTTGGGACAGAGAGAGACAGAGCATGAACGGGGGAGGGGCAGAGAGAGAGGGAGACACAGAATCGGAAACAGGCTCCAGGCTCTGAGCCATCAGCCCAGAGCCTGACGCGGGGCTCGAACTCACGGACCGCGAGATCGTGACCTGGCTGAAGTCGGACGCTTAACCGACTGCGCCACCCAGGCGCCCCTTGTGTGTTTTTTAAAGAATGACTTTTAGACTAATAACTCTAGGTGAGAATAAGAAGGGGAAATTAGAAAAGATTTTGAGAAGGTCGAGGGAATCAGAGCAATGATCCATGCCTTACTGATGACATTGTGCTTTCCCTATAATTTATACATTCATTGTATTGAATTTATATACATACATGTGTTCAGATACTGAGTGACAGCTAAACATTTATAAGGCAACAATATATATTTTCACAAACTAGAACCCCCTTTCCAAACTTTTTAAAATTGTATTTTGAATATTGCCAAATTTTATTTTAAAAATCAGCTTATATTTATTTTGTGTAAAATCATTGGCACCACATAAGAGTCTACTCACCCAACTTAAATGTGTGCCATTTTGCACTAAAGTTATTATATATTTGTTCCATAGTAAATAAATACAATTATATTTGCATGGGGGTTGGTCTGACAACCTTAATATATTATCATAATATATTATGTATTATAATAATGTAATTAATATATTATAAATAGCAGATTATTAAAATGTATTATATTTTTACTATATTAAATTTATTTTCATAATCTATGTTACCTAGGGCACTAGCTCATCAGTGCCTTGACGGGCAGTGTTTGTGAGCCATCCATGTCTAAGCTACTCACATCTCTCACAGTGCCATCCTATAGTGGGCAGAACAGTGTAAGATGAATGAGTAAATACACTAAAAAAGTAATTTTTCAATGACTCATTTGGATTTTCATTAGCAGTAATTCCCTTTTAGAAGTTGACGAGTCCCTCTTTCCTTTTAAGTCCACACTTGGATGCGCATGATCAAGGTGGGCTGTCATAGCAAGCCATCTCCAGGAGGGGTCACCAGCATCCATTTATGGAGGCCAAATTTGAGTGCTAAATCACAGTACAAGGGTAGCCTGTAGTCAACCGAATTATGCATATTTCAGCTTGATAGCCATTGTCTCCCTTTTAACCATTCTCCTATTTCCCATTATATTTTGGTTTAATAAACACAATAGCATATTCTGTGTTCAGAGACCCTGCTATCCTAGAGAAAAGCATTTTGTCTAAATGGAAAGACCATCAGTCTGGACATGGTCACTTAGATGCTTTCCCATAACTGCATATATGTTCCAGATTTCTGAAGACCAGTCTAAACTAAGTTCCTGGAAGATACACAAGCACTTAGAAGCAATGATGCACGGTGGTCTCGTGGACACTTACTCAAACAGGGAATGTGACTGCAGAGCAAGGATTAGCCCATACTCACAAACAAGGTAATGGGTTCAAGTGGAATTAGATGGAGCCTCAATTTGCATGTGTCATGCCACCATCAGGACTTCATCTGGGAAACCTTATGAAAATTTTGGGTCTGACCATTCTTTGAGCTTATAGGAAGGCTTAGAAAATGACTCTCAGTTTTATTTTTACTTTCTTTATCCTTGGTTTTTGTTTTGTTTTAGACAGAGACTGTGAGCAAGGGGGGCACAGAGAGAATCTTATGCAGGCTCCATGCTCAGCCTGCATGCAGGACTCAATCCCATAATGCTGGGATCATGATCTGAGCCAAAATCAACACACACTGAACCACCCAGGTGCCCTATTCTTAGTTTAAAAAAAAAAAGCAGAAGTTCACAACATTTTACTAAACTTTTAACCCTGGGAACCCCAAAATTTACCATTTTTGTATGTGTTGCAAAGCTTATTATTAAATTAAAATGTAATTGGAGCCTAAAGAAACCAGCATAGGAATGATGGAGACTTTCTGACAACAGACAATGAACCACAAAACCATTTGTTTTGTTTTCCCAGGAGGGAAATCAGAGCTAGAAGATCTGTGAATCAACAGCTTGATTTATTTTAAATTTTCATGAAGAAGCCTGGATATCAACAAGACATAAGTCTTCCTAAAGAGCTCTGCACAGACACCCCAAATATCTGATTTCTCTCCCTCATTTTGAAGAACAAACATTTATATCATGAGGGCTGGACAGAAAATGGGAGAGAGGAAGTGAGTTAGCAGCCTGTTTTCAACAACATCTTGTTCTGTGTTTAAGGTGAAATAAGCACCCAGGGCCCTGTGTCCCAGCCAGCTTGTTAGTATTCTTTAGCATGCAGGGAAAGTCCTTAGCAAAAGGGAAAGGCACACAAGAAACACG